>NW_012105410.1:1436222-1468032 GCF_000951045.1 Mandrillus leucophaeus
TTCACCGTGTTAGCCAGGATGGTCTCGATCTCCTGACCTCGTGATCCAGCCGTCTCGGCCTCCCAAAGTGCTGGGATTACAGGCTTGAGCCACTGCGCCCGGCCGCTTCCATTCTCACATAGCCTTCTCTTCTATGTCTCAGGCACAGAGCTTTCTCTTATGAAGACATCGGTCATTGGATTAGGGACCACCTAAATCTAGAAAGATCTCATCTCAAGATCCTTTCTTAATTACATCTACCTAGACCAACTCTGGGCCACAGAGATGCATCAGACCACCTTGGGCCCTACTTTCAAATGAGGTCGCATTCACAAATATGGGAGTTAAGACTTGGTCATATCTTTTGGGGAGACACAATTCAACTTACTACAATTGGTACTCTTTTTTTCCCCCCCAACTTTATGAACTTGAGGGATTTTATGTAAAGGATCCTGTTAGACTTAAACTCCAACCATTTCCCTCCAGATTATCTTCTGGTCTTTGTCAGTAACAATTCTCACTCTATCAACTCTTCATGACATGCAAAGCATCTGTTACCTTAGTTAACAATTTCATCTGCCCTAGGAGGTCTGCAAGGTTGGCTTTTTTTTGTTTGTTCATTTGTTTGAGATAGGGTCTTGCTCTGTCACTCAGACTGGAGTGCAGTGGTGTGAGCTTGGCTCACTGCAGCCTCAACCTTTCAGGCTCAAGCAATCCTTCCAGTTCAGTCTCCTGAGTAGCTGAGACTGCAGATGTGTACCACCACACCCAGCTAATTTTTGTATTTTTTTGTAGACATGGAGTCTCACTACATTGCCGAGGTTGGTCTCAAACTCCTGGGGCTTATGCAATCTGCCTGCCTCAGCCTCCCAAAGTGCTGGGGTTACAGGTGTGAGCCACTGCACCCGGCCAGGTTGGCCATTTTACAGATGTGGAAACAGGCACATCCAGGGCAGTGATTTGACAGAGGACACCTAGCTAGGAAGTGGCTGAGGCAGGAATTGAACCTAGAACATCAAGGCTCTTTCCTTGTATAGTTGCTGTTGTACAAGAGTTTCAGTGGCTGTAATCAGTTCACGCAGACTCATTTGTGACTTACTCTTGCCCTTAACTTTATTTAATGTGTACTTTTCCCTTGTCATTCTAATTGATTGTCTATATAGTCTATATACTTGTCATGTTAATTGATTGATTCATTAATTCAACCACCATTTATTGAATCCTTACCCTGTGAGAAGCTCTGAGCTGGACTGAACTCTGGGCCACAGAGGTGGATCAGACTACCTCAAGCCTCGTCCTTGGGGGCAGCATATAGACAATGATCACAGAATGTAAGCAGGGCTGTGGGAGCCCAGAGTGGACTTCTAATCTAGCCAGAGGTCAGCAGAGGTTTCCTGATGTCTGAATTAGGTCTTGAAGGATAAGCAGGATGCAATTTTATGCCTTTAATATTGGCTAATATAATTAAATATTAGGATGGGCATTTGATACTCATCTGTTGATATTAATGGTATGCTGTTAGCTTTCTAACACTCTGGCAAGCAGGCATAGCAGGTTTATATAACAGCCTTCAGCATAAATGGCAGTAACTTCCATTTGCCCAGCGTTGGGTCATTTACAAAACATTTTCACACTTCTCGTCTCATTTGCTGTGACTCATTTGCTGTGACAAAAAGCTCTTTGAGAGTGCTCTGTTTATATTCATGTGATTTCTCTTGTCTTAGCTAAACTGAAAAATTATATTTAATTTTCCAATCAGATCATTACAAAAGTTTTTAAATTAAATGAGATAACTTTGCAATTTATAATCATTCCAATTGCACTGAGGATTAAACCAAGACCTGGTTCGAATCCTAGTGTGGCCAATCCCTTCTTCTCTCCGGGTCTCAATTTCTTCTACTATAAAATGGACATGTGAGGGATGTTTAAGCTGAAAGATTTAACGAGATAATGGATCTTAGATGCCAGCATAATACCTGCTTCATTCAAGATCAGTTCTCCTAGCATGATCTCTAATGTTCATTTTCCTGTGATTCTAGAGCAATTCTTTTTTTTTTTTTTCAGATGGAGTTTTACTCTTGTCGCCCAGGCTGGAGTGCAATGGCACCATCTCAGCTCACTTCAACCTCCGCCTCCTGGGTTCAAGGGATTCTCCCGTCTCAGCCTCCCAAGTAGCTGGGATTACAGGCAAGTGCTACCAGCTAATTTTTGTATTTGTAGTAGAGATGGGATTTTGCCATGTTGGCCAGGCTAATCTCGAACTCCTGATCTCAAGTGATCCACCTGCCTCAGCCTCCGAAAGGGCTGGGATTAAAGGCATGAGCCACTGCGCCTGGCCTAGAGCAATTCTTAAAGTAAAGCCGACACATATGTGCCAAAGCTCCCAAAGAGATGCCTTGAAAGAGAGGTGGCAAAGAAGCATGTTAACACAGCTGGGAGAAAACCATTGCAAAGTACAAGTTAATCAGATAGTAACAGGCAAAGGATAGTGTTTTGACACTGTCATTTTGACTCCGAGTTTGTTTTGATTTGCAGAAAAAAATTACGGTAGAAATAATAAACACAAAATAAAACTGACAATGGCTAAAGCTACACATGGTGAAATTTACTATGGATAAAAAAGCAAACTGAATGATCTCATCTTTGTTGGTAACACTGCAATCTGCAAAGTTATTCCCTGGGAAAATTCTACTTAGAAATAATCAATACAAGATAAATCCAACAATGGTTCCAATTACTGTCAGGAAAAGGTGGACTTGGTAGAAATAATGACTAACAAAGACATTTCATTATAACAGACCAATAATAAGTAAAAATTGATAAAAATAAAATATAACTGTTGGGTGAATCAAATTTTTTTCTTGTAAAATTCATGAAGAATATATCCTTTTTTTTATTTTTATTTTTTAGAGACAGAGTCTTGCTCTGTCACCCAGGCTTGAGTGCTGTGGTGCGATCATGGCTTGCTGCAGCCTTAAAATCCTGGACTCAAGTGATCCTCTCGCCTCTGCCTCCTGATCAGCTAGAACTTACAGGTGCGTACCACCACACCCAGTCAGTTTTTCTATTTTATTTATTTATGTTTCTGAGATGAAGTCTCACTCTGTCATCCAGGCTGGAATGCAGTGGCACGATCTCTGCTCACTGCAGCCTCTGACGCCCGGGTTCAAGTGATTCTTGTGCCTCAGCCTCCTGAGTAGCGGGGACTACAGGCACGCACCACCACACCTGGCTAATTTTTTTGTATTTTTAGTAGAGACGGGTTTTTACCATGTTGGCCAGGGTGGTTTCGAACTTCTGACCTCAAGCGATCCACTCATCTCGGCCTGCCAAAATGCTAAAATTACAGGCGTGAGGCACCATGCCAAGCCCAATTTTTCTATTTTTTTAAGAGATAGGGTCTCACTATGTTGCCCAGGCTGGTCTTGAACTCCTGGCCTCAACGGATCCTTCGGTCTTGGCCTCCCAAAGTGCTGGGATTATTGGCATGAGCCACTGCAACAAGCTGCTAAATAATGTATCTTGACGCCGGGGGCAGTGGCTCACGCCTGTAATCCCAGCACTTTGGGAGGCCGAGGCAGGCGGATCACGAGGTCAGGAGATCGAGACCATCCTGGCTAACACGGTGAAACCCCGTCTCTACTAAAAATACAAAAAAATTAGCCGGGCGTGGTGGCAGGTGCCTGTAGTCCCAGCCACTCAGGAGGCTGAGGCAGGAGAATGGCATGAATCCGGGAGGCAGAGCTTACAGTGAGCTGAGACCGTGCCACTGCACTCCAGCCTGGGTGACAGAGTGAGACTCCGTTTCAAAAAAAAAAAAAAAGTTAGAAATCACTTAACTGTGCTATATCAAAAACTTATCCAGGAATTGAATTGGTTTCATAGAGTTAATTTCTTTAAAACTTTCATAAATTCATTAATGTTGATATAATTCAGACTTGAAAGTTTACATGTCATGATTTTGCAGTGATTTGGAGAGAGAATTCTCAAATGGTTGGATGAAGGGTTTGGACTGTAAGTGGTATTTTACAGTCTTTAAAGAACTTTCATACCCATTGTTTCATTGGATTCTCCTAATAACCTTATGAGGTGGCAGGGCAGGTGGATGTATTATAGAAACTGAGATTTCGAAAAGTTAAGGGACTTACTAAATGTCACCCATCATGTTTATGGCAAGTTCTTTTTTTTTTTTTTTTTGATACGGAGTCTCACTCTGTCGCCCAGGCTGGAGTGCAGTGGCTCCATCTCGGCTCACTGCAAGCTCCACCTCCTGGGTTCCCACTATTCTCCTGCCTCAGCCTCCTGAGTAGCTGGCACTACAGGCGCCCGCCACCACGCCTGGCTGTTTTTTTGTATTTTTAGTAGAGACGGGGTTTCACCATGTTAGCCAGGATGGTCTCGATCTCCTGACCTCGTGATCCGCCCGCCTCGGCCTCCCAAAGTACTGGGATTACAGGCGTGAGCCACCGCGCCCGCCCGGCAAGTTCTAATTTAGGATCTGATTCCCAGATTACCAGTCCAATAAGCTTCTCATATCTATTTATTCACCTAACTCAGATAATGCTTTACTTGCTGGATAGACCAAACTAGCCCATACTTTGTGCCACTAGGAGAAAGAAGTGGGGAAATGGAAGAGGAGAAGGCGGGGTTTAGAAGAGGGCAAGGTCTGGCCAGGTGCGGTGGCTCATGCCTGTAATCCCGGCACTTTGAGAGGCTGAGGTGGGCGGATCACGAGGTCAGGAGATCGAGACCATCCTGGCTGACACAGTGAAACTCCGTCTCTACTAAAAAAAAAAAATACAAAAAATTAGCCGGGTGTGATGGCGAATGCCTGTAGTCCCAGCTACTGGGGAGGCTGAGGCAGGAGAAAGTTGTGACCCCGGGAGGCGGAGCTTGTAGTGAGCCGAGATGGTGCCACTGCACTCCAGCCTGGGCGACAGAGCCAGACTCCATCTCAGGAAAAAAAAAAAAAAAAAAAAAAAAAAAGAACAGGGCAGGGTCAGTGTAACACTAAGGAAGAGACTTGTTTGTCACATAGCCAACATATGATAGGTATCTTTCTCATTATTCTCAGAAAAGGGAGAAGAGAGGCTGAGATTTTAAGGCTGGGAGAATAGGATGTAAAAGGAGATAGGCAGTTTGAAAAAGACAGTGCCTGATGTATTTGGGGAAAGTGAGTCCTGAGGAACAGGAGTCTGACTAGAGTGAGGTGGGGTGAAGCTAGAGAGGCTGTAGCAGGATGGGAAATAAGTCATCCTCTGAGCTAAGCAACCTGGGCTTTTTCCTGTAGGCCTGTAGTAGAGCTATAGTGTCCTGGTGGTTCTTACAGAACACCAAGGAATAAGGGCATATAAAATTGAAAATATCAAATCCTGCTGGGCGCAGTGGCTCATGCCTGTAATCTCAGTACTTTGGGAGGCCGAGGTGGGCAGATCACTTGAGTCCAGGAGTTTGACACCACCTTGAGCAACATGGTGAAACCCTGTCTCTGTAAGAAAAACAAAGAAAAAAGAAAAATTAGCTGGGCATGGTGGTGCCTGTAGTCCCCGCTACTTGGGAGGCTGAGGTGGGAGGATCACATGAGCCCAGGGAGACGCTGCTGCAGTAAGCCGTGATCATGCCACTGAACTCCAGCCTGGGCAACAGAGTGACTCTGTCTCAAAAAATGAAAAAAGAAAAGAAAACATCAAGTCAAACAGGGCTTAAAGGAAAAAAATTGTGAAATCAAAAATAATCTGATACTATGTTCTGTATTCTAGAAGAGCTGGACACAGGTGCCAGAAGAAGAGAAAAACTTTTTTAAAGTGAAAGACATATAGTTTTGTGTAGGCAGAGCTTCATAGGCCCTTTACAATAACTCGGTATCTCTCTCTTCACTTCCTCTCCCCACCGTGATCTCTGGCCAACAGATTAGAAACCACTGCTATAAGAATTCAGATAAGCCGGGAGCGGTGGCTCACACCTGTAATCCCAGCACTTTGGGAGGCCGAGGCGGGCAGATTACCTGAGGTCAGGAGTTCAAGACCAGCCTGGCCAACATGGTGAAACCCCGTCTCTACTAAAAATACAAAAAAAAAAAAAAAAAAAAAAAAATTAGATGGTGGCACATGCCTGTAATCCCAGCTACTCAGGAGGATGAGGCAGGAGAATTGCTTGAGCCTGGGAGACGGAGGTTGCAGTTAGCTGAGATTGCGCCGCTGTACTCCAGCCTGGCCGACAGAGCAAGACTCTGTCTCAAAAAAAAAAAAAAAAAAAAATAAAAAAAAAAAAAAAAAAAAAAGAATTCAGATACAAGGAAAATCAGTGTGTCTAAATATGTTCTAGGGAAGGTAGGACTTTGGCTTGAGTTTCGAGAATAAGAGAAAAGGAGAAAATGGGTGTGGAAAGACCAGAAAAGGAAAAATTTTGAGAAAGCGCATTGAAAATTGAGAAAATTCTCCCTTCTAACTTTATGAATTGGAAGTGACTACTATTATTTGTTTTAATAGTGTAACTATTAAAACCAGGCAGGCACAGTGCTGAAGCATGAATGAGGCAATGGGAAGTCATGGAAAGCATCTAGGCAGCAAAGAAAGGTTAGATTTGGAAATTATGTTTTGTGGAAGTAGTACAGCTTAAAAAATTGTCCAGGTGTAGTGTGGCTCACGCCTGTAATCTCAGCACTTTTGAGAGCTGAGGCAGGAGGGTCTCTTGAGGCCAGGAGTTTGAGACCAGCCTGGGCAATATAGTGACACGACGGTCTCTTACAATTAAAACAAAACAAAAAACAAAACAAAAGAAAACAAAAAACAGTTGTTAGGTGCTCCTTTTAAACAATTCAAACAATATGAAAATAAAAATTACAGCCGGGCACAGTGGCTCCTGCTTGTAATCCCAGCACTTTGGGAGGCTGAGGCGGGCGGGTCAGGAGGTCAGGAGATCGAGACCATCCTGGCCAACACAGTGAAACCCCATCTCTACTAAAAATACAAAAATTAGCTGGGCGTGGCGCGTGCCTGTAATCCCAGCTACTCAGGAGACTGAGGCAGGAGAATCGCTTGAAACCGAGAGGCGGAGGTTGCAGTGAGCCGCAATCCCCTCACTGTACTCCAGCCTGGCTATAGATCCAGACTCTGTCTTAAAAAACAAAAAAAACCTACGTGCAATCTGACACCCTTTCCCCCAAGATAATCATTGCTAATATTTTGGCGAACCTCTTTCCTGAAATCTCTCCATGCTTATAGAATATTGTGTCAAACTTCACATAAATGTACCCGTGTAGACATGCCGTTCTGTAATCAGTTTTTTTCCCTGAAGAATAAATTGTGAATAGCTTTTCATATCAATAGATTTATATCATCATTTTAAATGGCTCCTTAGTGTTGCATTGTATGTATATGTCACGCCTTATTTAAGCAGCACCCTATTGATGAACATTTACTCCCCCCATAATTAACTACGTCATATAACAACTTTGTGCATTCATCTTTTCGAAATTGTTCGATTATTTTTTAAGGTAAATTCTTGAAAGTAATGGAGCTGGGTCAAGAAGTATGCGCTTTGTCGTTTGGATTCAAGTTGCCGAATCGTCCTCAAATTTGCAGGGAGACCAGCGAGGAAGCTCCGGCATTAGTTCTGGTGAAAGACAACTGAAACAGAGATGGCGAGGGAAGAACAGAATTACAGGTGATCTAGCCCATCAAGGCCCATCCTCGGTGGGCTGGCATATTCCTTCCCTTTGCCTCTCTTTCACTTCTTTTTCTTAACATGGAGGAAGAACCGAGAACTGCATCTCCCAGCATTTCGCAGGGACCACACTCCCTGGGAACTGTAGTGCCGGGTCTGAGAAGGGTCCGGAAGGAGAACAGGAAGCTGAGAGGCATGCTGGGAGGTGTAGTCGAGAGAGAGAGAGAAAGAGAGAGAGAGAGAGCAAGAGCGAGAGAAAGCGCGAGCGAGAGAGAGAGAGCGAGAGAGAGCGAGAGAGAGAGAGTGTGTGTGTGTGTGTGTCTATGCAAAGAGGATGGAGACGTTGCGAGTACGGCCCCTTGGGGATGGGGCCTCGGGCGACCTGACTTTCCTCACAGGTGGTCTTTGAGTCTACAGAGTCTGCCAGCGGATGGTTGGCTTTATTCCATTGTGCGTGACCGGAGAGGGCGCGGCCCCTCTGCACCGGGCTGGCGGCGGGAGGCTCAGGCCGCGCGCGGGCTAAAGCAGGGCATGCCGGGAGTTGTGGTCCCGGCGCTCTGAGGCTGTGGGACGTGTCGCGGCGCCGCGCCGGCTCCTCCTTCCCTGCCCTTCTCAGCGGTCCCCCGCCTCCTCCCTCCGCCTCCTCCTCCCTCGCCCGCAGTCGAGCGTCCCCTCCCCCAACCCGTCGGGCTCCTCGGCTGCTACTGCAGAGGATTCAGAGCCGAGTCGCTGAGGAGGAGGAGGCTCCGGTCCCCGCGCGCCATCCGCCACCCTACTGGACACGGGCGAGGGAGCGAGAGCGTCGCCGCCGTAGCCTCCGGAGAAGACAAGGGCATCGCCGCCTCAGCCGCCGCCGCCGCCGCCGCCGTTTTCGCCTGCAGCTGCTCACCGGTGAGGAGACTCCCCCCGCCACCCGGTCCGCTGGTCCTGAGCCTGGGCCGGTGGCGCTGGCGAGAATGAGAGTGGGGGCTGCGGAGCCCCCGTGCAGGTGGTGGGGAGGGGGTTCAGGTCGCGATGGAACGGCGGGCTGGTGGGGGAGACTTGTCCAGGCGCTGGCTGGGGGTGGGGTGAGGGTGGGACCCAAGCAGGTTGGGGGGCGGGCGACCAGGGAGGAGGACTTTTGATGGAGAATAACACAACCTGGGACAGGAGAGTGGGGTGGGGGCGCCAGGTTGGAATTCGGGATGGTCTTGGGGCGAGGTGGAAGATGAGACTAGGGTGGGATGGCTTTTAATGGGGGAGGGGACTGAATGAGGGTGGTGATTTGGGTTTGGCCTGGAGCAGTTGACAGCTTGGGATCTGAGCTGGGGTGAGGGGTAGGGGAATGATTTCAACGGAGAGTGAGTGGCATGTACAGGGCTGGACAGGACCCTGCGGAGTGTTAATTCAGGAGGGTGGAATTTGGGGTAGACCTGGGGCAGGATGATGGAGGTGGCAGGAGTTGGGGGTGAGGGGCTTGGCATGGGTTGAGACCTGAGCTTGAAGTGGGTGTTTGTCATCTGGGGCTGGTGGAATTTGTGGAGACTTACGGAATAGCATGGGTTAGGATAGAGCAGAGGAGTGCAATTTGGGGGTTTCCTGGGGTGGGCTGATGGAGGTTGGAATAGGAGTTGGTGGAGGTGAAACATTCAGTGAGGGGAGTGTGATGGTGAGCTGGCAGGAAGGGGTCACATTGGAAGTCAGGCCCAAAATGGGAGGACAGGGATGGAAATAGAGTGTGGGGCGCAGTGGGTTGGATTTAGGGTGATCTTACAATCACTGGAAAGGGCATGGTGGCTCCTTGGTTGCAGGGTCAAGGCAGAGGGCACATAAAACATCACTGGGCTGCATTCATTGAAAGGATAGCGGCAGGGGTGAGCAAAGTTGGGGGATGGTATCTTGAAGAAAATGTCCCTTGGCCAAAGTGGCAGAGGGAGTTTTGGAGAAGGACTTTCGGAGATGAGCTGGTAGGCCTGGGGAGGTGGTTGCTGATGGTGAGGTGGCACAGGGGAAATTTAAGGAATGGGAGACCTGGAGTTGTTGGTATGGATGGGGCAGAGAGGATGGAGAGGGACAGTCAGCTGTGCTGGAGAAGGGGGTGGAAATGGGTTGGATTATTTTGGAGATGAAGAATTGGGATGGCCTCCAAGAGACACATGAGGGTTAAGGGTTGGAATACTTAAATGGACAGCCTTGGTGGCTGTGGTTGGGGGAGAGGCAGTAAGCCTGTTAGAGGGGACTTTGCAGGGGACACAGAAGAGAACATCTCATTCTTAGGGGCCATTTTAATCTGTTCAGTTGATCTTTTTGTTTGTTTTATTTATATTAGTATAATTTGGAAGTCAAGTCAGCCCAAAGGGTAAAGTTGAAAGGGGATTTAGTTAAGGTAGAATTAAGGAGGGGAGGGTGTCTTCTGTTATTTGTATATCATAAAAAGTAAGTTGGGGGAAAAGGAGCATACTTCCAAACTAAAGGTGGGAGAAGATAAACTGGAATGTAGTAGATATCTTTCTATATAATATTTCTGCCTTTTCCTTTCCCCTCTCCTCCTGGTGCATTTAAAAACTATACCTGGAATTTGAAATTTAAATAGATTTGATGAGCTTGAGATAGTTAAGGATGCATTTCTTGCTTGAGAACTAATGAGTAAGCCTGAAAAATATGAGACTGAATTTATTTTGTAGGTAGGCAACATGCACATAGGCAAAAAGAGCTTGGGTCTTTTTTATCCCCTTTTTAAATTGATTGCTTGAAGACGCCATTTGTTAGTGTCCTGGTTTGCAAGGCAATTAGGCCCATCATTGTATTGCAGGCTAATAATCCTGAGATGAGTCTTGGCACCACTGCTTTATGTAAACAGAGAGAAGACAGGAAATATGGAAATGTCATAAATATTCATTGGTGAGATGGTTTGGTACTGATGGAGTTTTTCATATGATTGTCTTTTGACATTTATAAGATTGAAAATAATTGGACTCTATTTCTAAAGATTGAATTTTCTTCCAAAGGAATTCAGGTGATCAGAATTCTGTCAGATGTGAATAAATAAAGCATATTGAGTCATTTTTATTTTATTTTTTAGAGAATGATGTTGATGTAGGTACATTGTATTAACTACAGAAACAATATCTCCATCTATTCATCAGAAATTTGATTTAAACCTTAGTGATATGCTCATTCTTAGGGCAGAATGGTGATAATGGAAGGAACGCAGGAGTGTAAATGGAGGGAACATCATTAGATAAACAGTTTTCTGGACCTAATTGCATTAACTGTTATAATATGTTAAACATAAAGTGGCTGTTGATTAGAGCTCAGACTGAAAAAAAATGAGGAGGGATGTAAAGTAGATAAAATTGGCACCATTGGGATTGAAATAATTCTTTTTATTTTTGTTTAAGCTGCAGAGTTTAACTCGCAAACAAACCATTTTCCTTGGCTTTCACAATTGAGCATATAAAAATACCATTTAGAATCTTTTTTTTTTTTTTAGCTCCAAAATGGGCAGAATGATGGAAAGTTGGACTTATCCTTTGAATTGAAAGTGTTTTGTAATGAGGAAGCTTTCTGTATTATAATAGAAATCAGGTTTGAGCAGTTACCTGTAATTCAATGAGACTGTAATCTAATGCAAGCATTTCCCTCATAACTTTACTCTGGGGTCTAGACATTGTTTTTGCAGATCTGCGGGCTTGGTCTAGAGGCGGGATGTTTATATTAAAGCCCTAGCTTTTGAGAGCCCAACATGAAAAGTAATTGCCTGGAAGAAATGTGTTGGTGGATTTTTTTTTCCAAAGCCATGGTCACTTGTGTAGTAGTAATGTGTTTTTGTATCTTTACCTCATTTGATCCTCCAGATATCTTGGTGAGAAGAGAGCAGATGGAGGTATTGGTAAACAGAAGCCTTGGTGGAATGAATAGCCTGTGAGTTGAGGAGTTGAGTCCTGGATTCAAATCCCGGTTCTACTACTTGAAAGCTGAGTGATTTCAATCAAGTCATTAAAAACCTTGATTTTTATCACCAAAGTGCTGACCAAAGTGCTGGCTGCCAGCACTTTGGGAGGCTGAGGTGGGTGGATCACTTGAGGTCAGGAGTTCGAGACCAGCCTGGCCAACATGGTGAAACCCCATCTCTACTGAAAATACAAAAATTAGCCAGGCATAGTAGGTGCCTGTAATCCCAGCTACTCGGGAGGCTGAGGCAGGAGAATTGCTAGAACAGGGGAGGTGGGCAGTGAGCCATGATCACGCCATTGTACTCCAGCCTGGGCAACAAGAGTGAAACTCTGTCTTGAAAAAAACAAAACAAAACAAAACCCTTTCATATTTAGTGGTAATGGCCGCAAAACATTGTGAACATAATTAATACCACTGAATTGTACACTTAAATTTGGTTAAAAAGGTAAAAATACACAAAAAAACCTCAGAAACCAAAAAAACTGGCCAGGCACAGTGGTTCACGCCCATGATCCCAGACTTTGGGAGGCTGAGCTGGGCGGATTGCTTGAGCCTAGGAGTTCGAGACCGGTGAGGGCAACATAGGGAGACCCGTCTCTACAAAAAAAAAAAAAAAAAATTAGCTGGGTGTGGTAGCCTACGCTTGTAATCTCAGACACTCAGGAGGGAGGTGGGAGGATTGCTTGAGCCAGGGAGGTCAAGGCTGTAGTGAGCCATGATCATGCTTCTCTGCACTCCAGTCTGGGTTACAGAGTGAGACCCTGTCACACAATCAAACTTTCGTACTTTACAAGGCTGTCAAGGAGAACAAACCAGTTCATGTCCTGAAAACACTGTACATATATGAAATATCTGTTCACTATTTATTTAATGAATGTCTGCTAAGTGCCAGGGGAAATAAAAATGAACAGAAAGTAGTTGTCAAGGAGCTTTTAGTGTCGTGGGAAAGACAGACAAATTAAATATGGTGAGAAAAATGAGGCAAAATGAATGCTATGGTTAAATGTGGGTTTTGAAGTCTGCCTACCACTTAACTATTAGCTGTGTGACATTGGGCACAATGGGCTCATCTGTAAAGTGGGGATAATAGAATTAATATCATAGGATTGTTTTGAGGATTAAATAAGATAATCAATGGAAAGCATTTAACACAGTATGTTTTTTAGTACACATTAAAATAATATTAGTTGTTGCCTTTATTGTTAGAAAGATTGGCAGAGGCTAGAATGAATAGCCTTGTATGCCCTACCAATGAGTTCTTAGTATTGTGGTATATATTAATGAGGTATTATTTTGTATTATGATCTCATACATTTTTGCATGTGTACAGTCTGGGAAGTTTAAACAGTTCTTTAAATACCAAAGTCCTAAACAGATGTTAGCTGTTAGCTTCCTCATTAATGAAATAAGAAGAAAAATTATGCTTTGAGAGGTTAAATGACTTGTTTAAGGTTACACAAGTCAGTGGAAAAGTCTGGGTTACAGCCCCCAAATTCTAATTTGTCAACCCCATTTATATCTTTTTTAAAATTGTAAAATATGTCATATGTATAAAAGTATATTTAACATAAACCCACAACTTAAAGAATAACAAATTGAAGACTTTTCTGCTTGCTACCCAGCTTAACAAAAAGGAGATTTCTAGTACCTTTAAAGCCTCTTGTGAGGTTCTACTTGATTGAGTCTCCTACCTTCTCTCTCCCTCAGAGGTAAACAGTTTGCTAAATTTTATGTGAATCATTTCTTTGCTTTTCTTCATACTTTTACCAAATATGTGCATATCCCTAAACCATATATTTTTTACCTTTGCGACTTTTTATAAATAGAATTATAGGATAAATATTGACTTGCTTTATTCTTATTTATTCTTATTTTTTAACTTTTAAAAAAGCTTTATTTCTTCCACCATTAAATAATGTATGCTCATGATAGAAACTAAAAATTACAAAAAGTAAAAAGAAGCAAAAGTATTGTTTTTAGTCCCATTACCCAGTAACACTTTTTTTTTGTTTGTTTTTTTGTAGAGACAAGGTCTCATTATGTTGTCCTGGTCAAGTGATCCTCCTGCCTCGGCCTCCCAAAGTGCTTACAAATGCAGGCATGTGGCACCATGCCTGGCTGACAAATGCTTTTTGTAGAAAATATTTTGTGCCACATATGGCCTCTTGTTGTTCTTTCTCCTCCCTTCCACTCCCCTTCCCTTTTGTCTCCCCGTCTCCCTCCCTGTTCTTCTCCTTCCCCAAGCCCCTCCTCTTGCTTCTCCCCAGTCTTTCTTCTCCCTCCCCTTCTCTTTCTCCTCCTTTTACGTGGTTTTAAGAATGTAAAAACTCACAGGCCATACAAAAATAGGCCATGGGCGGGCCATAGCTTGCCGACCCGTGGTATGTTAACAGAAATCAACTCAAAGTTGTAAAATATTGAAGAGCAAAGAGACTAAACCAAGTTCATATTTCTTGCTTTATTTTGTTAAATTTAGTTCCTTGGACAGTTATGCATATCTTTAGTGTTGAAAACAATGGTATAGAATTTTTTTGTCAAATTATGTTTATCTGAAAGTTTAACATTTTATTAAATGAGCCATTATTTTCTGTATGAAGACACTGAGGAAACCTCAGTTTATAAAGTTCCAGCACAACTCCTCCTCCTGCCGTTTAGGCAGGTGTCTGGGTCCTTTCAGAGTATGCCTATTTTATGATGATACAGGTTGTGCTTTTTCTTAGATATAGACGTTTTGGAGGAACCCTGAGATGATATATTTTTCACAGTAAACTTCAATCCCTGGCTGACTTGAGATTATGATCTTGATTTGCCTTCTGATCATGTCCCTCAAGCTTGATAATTTCTGCTAACTTGTATTTCTTTTCTAGCCTCTGTTTTATAATTTTTCTAAGTATTTTAGTTTTCTAATATGTCTTCCTCTATCTTTTCTTTTGTGTTGATAGCAAATGTCTCTATCAGTAAATAATAGCTATGCTACTTATACTTATGCAAGTATAATGGTACTATTTTATTTGATATATAGTTCTTAGGTTGGTCATGTGGCATTGTTTTCATTTTAAGGATGAAGAAATTAAGACTCTAAGAGGGTAGCTGGGTTCAGTGGCTCACACCTGTAATCCCAGCACGTTGGGAGGCCAAGGTGGAAGGATCGCTTGAGCCCAGGAGTTCAAGACCGATCTGACCAACATAGTGAGATCCAGTCTCTAGCTGGATGTGGTGGCATGCACCTGTGTTCCTAGCTATTTTGGAGGCTGAGGTGGGAGGATCACTTGAGCCCAGGAATTTGAGGCTACAGTGAGCTATGGTCACACCACTGCTCTCTAGCATGGGCAAGACTATGTTTCAATAAATAAATGAATAAAAAGATTCAAAAGAGTAATTTGTCTTAGGCCTTAAGACAAGTAGGGAATTAGTAGGGAAAGACAAAAGGTACCTAACATTTGAGTATCTATGGCAGGCAGTATTCTGGGTGCTTTCTTTTCTTTATAGATAGAATTTAATCCTCACATTTCTACTGTATAAGGAATTGTGACCATTTCACAGAAGAAGAAATGGAAGCAACTGAGGCATATAATGATTAACTAGTTTGCATTTATTTACATAGCTAGTAAGAGAAGAAAAACTCATATTTAAAAACCTGATCTGCCTGGCTCCAGAGCCATTGTTCTTTTTGTTGTACTGCATATAAATCTTCCTGGTTTTAAGCTGTTAAATCAGTAGTCTTCTTCCTTTTTTTTTTTTTTTTGAGACAGAGTCTCGCTTTGTCTCCCAGCCTGGAGTGCAGTGGTGCGATCTCCGCTCACTGCAACCCCTCTTCCTCCCAGGTTCAAGCGATTCTCCTGCCTTATCCTCTTGAGTAGCTAGGACCACAGGCGCGTGCCACCATGCCTGGCTAATTGTTTGTATTTTTGGTAGAGATGGGATTTCACCATGTTGGCCAGGCTGGTCTCGAACCCCTGACCTCAGATGATCTGCTTGCCTCAGCTTCCCAAAGTGCTGGGATTACAAGCATGAGCCTGCGCCCAGCCTAAATCAGTAGTCTTCAACCTTCTTAGGGTAGTATCTGGCTACTCTTTAGAATCACCTGAGGATCTGTTTAAAAAAAAAGACGTGTCAGTTCTACTCTGGACCAGTGTGAACAAAACTTCTGTAGGTGAACATAAGGCAGTTGTGTGTATATTTATATAGAAAATATAAATTAAAAATAAATTATATTTAGGTACATAGAAAAAAATGCACAAAATGTATAACCAGCATTCGGATCAAGAAAGGGACATTATCCCCTCCTCCAAGGAAACCAACAACTTCCAGTACTGTAGATTATTTTCACCTGTTTATGACATTTCATAGGTATGACTGGCTTTTCCTATATAACATACTTGTGAGATTCATTTATGTTCTTGTATGTAGGTATAGTGTGTTCTTGCTTATTGCTATGTAACAACAGTTCTCAAACATTTTGGTGTCTTCATATTCATATTTATTGACGACTCCAAAGAACTTTTGCTTGCAGTAGCGCAGTCATGGCTCACTGCAGTCTTGACCTACTAGCCTGAAGCGACCCTTCACCCTCAGCCTCCTAAGTAGCTGGGACTACAGGCATGTGCCACTATGCCTGGTTATTTTAAAATTTTTTTGTAGAGACAGGATCTTGCTCTGTTGCCCTGGCTGGTCTCGAACTCCTAGGCTCAAGCAATTTTTCTGCCTCAGCCTCCCAAAGTACTGGGATTACAGGCGTGAGCTACTGCCCTCAGCTGTGTTAGCATATTCTAATGAAAATAAGTATATTATTCTAAATGGAAAAAATTAGAATAATATTTTACATTTTTAAAAATCTCTGGTATCTTATTGAATCTCCCTCTGCATTCAATCTGTTGCAGTTTGTTGTTTTGCATGGAATATAAAGAAAATTCAGTCCCGCATAGATAGGTAATTGGAAAAAGGAGGGATTTTTTTTTTTTTTTTCTTTTAAGAGAGTTTTGCTTTTGTTGCCTAGGCTGGAGTGCAATGGCACGATCTCAGCTCACCGCAGCCTCTGCCTGCTGAGTTCAAGCGATTCTCCTGCCTGAACCTCCCAAGTAGCTGGGACTATAGGCATGCACCACCACGCCTGGCTAATTTTTGTATTTATAGTGGGGGGGGGGGGTTTCACCATCTTGCCCAGGCTGGTCTCGAACTCGTGACCTCATGATCCACCCATCTAGGCCTCCCAAAGTGCTGGGATTACAGCTGTGAGCCACCGCGCCCAGCCAGAAGGAGGAATGTTTTTATGTAATTGTGGATATTCCTCTTTGATACTACACCAGTCATGTCCAGCCCTTTGAATGTGAGAACTTTTTTGCTTATCTGTGGTGGATATCATGAAAATTATACACACTTTTTTTCCTTTCCTTTTCTTTTCTTTTTTTTTTAAGCTTATCAGCTGTTGTTAGTGTTGGTGTGTGTTATGTGAGGCCCAAGTCAATTTTTCTTCCAGTGTAACCCAGGGAAGCCAAAAGGTTGGACACCCGTGTTACACCAAAACTTGACAATTGGTAGTTTGTTAAAGTTCATTGCCGTGTACAGTCTGAACCATATCACTGAGCTTTCATGCTCTGTTACATTAAAATCCATTGGTCTGTTTTTTTCTTTATTATTTTTTAATTTGCTTATTTCTCCAAGAAAAACCATTGGTCTGTTATGTACTTTAAATAGATCTTTTATTCATGCATAATTTTTGTAGCATTATGCATTGGTCAGTTGGAAAATATTGGTTCATTGAGTATCTTAGTCTGCTCAGGCTGCCATAACAAAATGCCATAGAATGGGTGGTTTAAACAACAAAAATTTATTTTCTCTCAGTGCTGCAGGCTAGAAAGAAGTCCAAGATCATTGTTCCAGCATGGTCAGTTTTTAGTTAGGGCTCTCTTACTGGCATCTAGATGGCCACCTTCTCGACGTTTCCTCACATGGTGGATTGGAGAGGGAGAAGAGAGAGAGAGAGAATAAGTGCGAGTGAACAGGCAAGGTCTCTGGTGTCTCTTTTTAAAGGCACTAATCCCATCATGGCAGCCCCACCCTCATGACCTCATCTAAACCTAATTATAAATCATCTAAACCTAATTATCTCCCAAAGGATCCATTTCCAGATACTATCACATTGAGGAAAAGGGCTTCAATTTATGAATTTTGGGGGGAGGCAATTCAATCTATATTACTGAGTTATGTGGAGCTTCTTTTTTGAGACCAGGTTTCACACTGGAGTGCAGTGGTGCATTCACGACTCACTTTGGCCTCAACTTCCTGGGCTCACGTGATCATGTAATCCTGCCACCTCAGCTCCCCGAGTAGCTGAGACTTCTGGTGCAGGCCACCGTGTCCTGCTAATTTTTGTATTTTTTCGTAGAGATGGGATTTCACTGTGTTGCGCAGGCTGGTCCCCAACTCCTGGGCACAAGTGGTCCCCCTGCCTCAGCCTCCCAAAGTGCTGGAATTACACTTGTGGGCCACCGCGCCTGGCCATGTGCAGATCTGAATTGTATAATGTTTAAGAACCCACATTTGTTAATATCACCACTCATCTCATCAGACAAGTCTTTTCTAATTTTCACTTGAAAGCTCAAATTTTATCATTGGCAACCAATACTGATAGTTGTTTTCGTTGAAGTGACAGTCTCACATTGTTCATTTTCAAAAAATTGTCTGCCAGACATCCAAGTCTGAATAATCATAATTTTTCTGCCAGTCGTTTTTTTCAAGTAAAAATGGTGTTTATGAAAAGAAGCAGCTAGTACAGCTTGCAACTCAATTGCACAAGTGCTTTAGTGCTTTTCTTTGAGACAATTCTTGTACCTTAATATGCAGCAGAAATGCTTTGTGTGAGGCTGGGTGTGGTGGCTCACGTTGTAATCCCAGCACTTTGGGAGGCCAAGGCAGTTGGATCTCCTGAGGTCAAGAGTTTGAGACTAGCCTGGCTAACATGGTGAAACCCCGTCTCTACTAAAAATACAAAAATTAGCTGGGCGTGGTGGCTTACACCTGTAATCCCAGCTACTCAGGAGGCTGAGGCAGCAGAATCTCTTGAACTGGGGAGGCAGAGGTTGCAGTGATCCGAGATTGCGCCACTGTCCTCCAGCCTGGGCGACAGAGCTAGACTCCATCTCAAAAAAAAAAAAATAAATAAATAAAAAAGGAATGCTTTATGTGTACATTCCATTTTTCCATTTCTTCACACAATGTGAAACAGATGTATAATTAGGATTAAGATTTAGTAAAATTAATACTTTTTTTTTGAGATGGAGTTTTGCTGTGTTGGCCAGGCTGGTCTTGAACTCCTGGCATCAAGTGCTCCTCCTGCCTCAGCTTCTCCAGTAGCTGGGACTACAGCTCTGCACCACTGTGCCTGGCTATAATTAATAGTTTTTACGACTTCAAGGACATTTTTTTTTTTTTTTTTTTTTGGATGGAGTCTCACTTTGTCACCCCAGCTGGAGTGCAATGGTGCAATCTGGGCTCACTGCAACCTCCGACTCCTGAGTTCAAGCTATTCTCCTGCCTCAGTCACCCAAGTAGCTGGGATTACAGGCGCCTGAAACCATGCCTGGCTAATTTTTGTATTTTTAGTAGAAATGGGGTTTTTGCCACGTTGGCCAAGCTGGTCTCGAACTCCTGACTTCAGGTGATCCACCCACGGCCTCCCAAAATGCTGGGATTATAGGTGTGAGCCATTGCGTCCAGCAAGAACATTCTTTAATGAAACTGAAACTTAAGTTTTTTTTTTTTTTTAACATGTCCGTGAAGAATGCAATGACACTATTACAGTTTGGTGTCACTGCCTTGATTCAGTATAGGATGATATATTTTTATTTGTTGATATGATTCTGTTTCTAGGCTTTACTTATTTCTTATTGGGGGAATAGCTGATGTTGTCAAACCTTTACTAAAAATACTGTTTTGAAAGCCAATGTGAATGCAATTTTTTCTTTGCCTTAGTAGAATAAAAAACCTTTAGAATTGAACAGTTTCACAACTTTGTCAAGATGTTAGAAAATTAATTGGGCTTGGTGCTTACTTTTCTCCACGTTGTGGTTAAGGAAGGGTGTGAAGTGGCTTTTAGAGAACTATCCATAGCTATGCATAAGAGTGATTTTTGAGGTATATTAGGTCTCCCTACCCTTAGCCTGGTACATTTACAATAGAAAAAGACGAAGGTACAGATGAAGTCGTAGGCAAATAATCTTGTATAATGACTTCGGTTTTTCACTGTGATTGGACAGAGGAGAATGGAGAAAGAAGTAGTCTAGATAAGTCATAGTGCTAAACATTGTTTTATCTTCCAGTTAACACCCCTGTATAGCCTGGAACCTTTGTTCTGGGGGTAGGAAATAACATTCATTGTGTACCGACATTGTGCTAGGCCTTGTTATCTTACTTAAACCTGACAATTTTTCTGTGTGTATGTGGCCATATTTTTTAGTTTTAGACATTTAAAAAAATGATGATGATGATTTTTTATTTTTTTTGAGATGGAGTCTTGCTATTGCCCAGGCTGGTCTTGAACTCCTGGACTCAAGTGATCATCCTGCCTCAGCTTCCTGCATGGCTGGGACTACAGGTGTATGTCATTGCACCCTGCTGTGGTGGTCATAATTATTTTATGTGTAAGAAAACAGAGGCTCAGAGATGTTGAGCCTATGCAAGCCCATCAGTGGCTAGGGTGGGATTTAATCCCCAGACTTTTCTGCCTCCAAAACCTATGAGTGCTTTTTCCTATGTGACATACTGCCTTCCAGAGACAGTGTCTCACTGATTATTTGTATATCCTTGATGCTTGAAACCTAGCAGGGGCTTAGTACATTTCTGTGGAGTAATTGAGAACAGTGCTAAGTGAGTGAACCAGTTTTCACAGAGCAGGATGTAACTCACCCACTCTGAGCTAATGTGCATGTTGGTACTACAAAGTATAGAGTTATGCAGTGATTTTGTACACTAGTATCTGGTCATGGTTTGTTGCTATAGGGAAAGGGTCAATCTCCTTTTTTTGTTTTTTTTGTTTTCTTTTGAGACAGAGTCTCACCTTGTCACCCAGGCTGGAGTGCAGTGGCATGGTCTTGGCTCACTGCAGCCTCTGCCTCCTGGGTTCCAGTGATTCTCCTGACTCAGCCTCCCTAGTAGCTGGGATTACAGGCACGCACCACCATGCTCAGGTAATTTTTGTATTTTTAGCAGTGATGGGGTTTCACCACGTTGGTCAGGCTGGTCTTAAACTCCTGATCTCAGGTGATCTACCTGCCTTGGCCTCCCAAAGTGCTGGAGTTATAGGCGTGAGCCACTACGCCTGGCCAGGGTCAATCTTGATAATCTTGATGATACATAATCTACATAATCTTGATGATAAATGTAAAACTATTTAAATAATTTGGATATTTAGTAGTCTAAGAAATTTAATGGGATGAATTTTCCCATAGCTATTAAGAGAGTAAGCCAGAACAAAGTAGATGCAGTATGTATTTCTAAAGAGATCATCCCATTAATAGCTATGAGACCTTGGGTATGTTACTGCACTTTTCTGTGTTTCATTTTTGTAACCTTTAAAAGGGAAGTGTAGTAATAATAGTACATAATTCCTATGTAGTTGTGAGGATTGAATGAGATAATTCATAGAGAACTTACCACAGTGCTTGGCAAATAATAATTACTCAATAAATGGTAGCTGTTATTAATGTTATCTTTCTAGAGTGGAAGTATAGAATTTACTGTGACTTTCAGTATATGAAGAAGGAATAATGTTTTGTCTTTTAAAACACCTTTATTAGAGAAATTAAGTGCTAACTTTATTGGTTTTTGTATTTTGGGACCGATTTTCTGGTTGTAGCCTACTTGGTCTCTTCTTGGCAACAGAGATCAAACGGGCTATTTGCTTGGATTTCTTGGTGAACCAATGGAGGTATGGTATGACCTTTGACTCTCCATCATTCTTTTCTTTTTTTTTGTAGAGATGGAGTCTCGTTATGTTGCCCAGGCTGGTCTTGAACTCCTGGCCTCAAGCAATCCTCTGCTGTCTTGGTCTCCCAAAGTGCTCGGACTCTATCATCTTTTTAAACTTTGTGGTGTTTGGTTGAAACAGATTGGATTGTTCTGGAGAGTTCACTGAGGTTGATAGTTCTTTCTCAATTAAAAATGTCAGTGGACCAGGCACAGTGGCTTACGCCTGTAATCCCAGCACTTTGGGAGGCTGAGGCTGTTGGATCATGAGGTCAGGAGATCGAGACCATCCTGGCTAACACGGTGAAATCTCGTTTCTACTAACAATACAAAAGCAAAATTAGCTGGGTGTGGTGGCGGGTGCCTGTAGTCCCAGCTATTCCAGAGGCTGAGGCGGGAGAATGGTGTGAACCCGGGAGGTGAAGCTTGCAGTGAGCTGAGATCTCACCACTGCACTCCAGCCTGGGTGACAGAGCGAGACTCCGTCTCAAAAAAAAAAAAAAAAAGAAAAAAAAGTCAGTGGGCCAGCCATGGTGGCTCACACCTGCGATACCAGCACTTCTGGAAGCCAAGGCAGGAGGATCACTTGGGCCTAGGAGTTTGATACCAGCCTGGGCAACATAGGGAGACTCCATCTGTACAATAAAATAAAAATAAATTAGCTGGGAGTGATGGCACATGCCTGTGGTCCCAGCTACTTGGGAGGCTGAGGTGGGAGGATCGCTTGGGCTCAGGAGGTTGAGACTGCAGGGAGCACTGATCACACCATTGCACTCCAGCCTGGGTGACAGAGTAAGACAATGTCTCAATAAAGAAGTCAGTGAATGTAAAAACACCCCTTTCTAAATTTTTTCTAACTAGATCAGTCATCATTGAGGAGGTACAGTGTTTCTCCATAAATACCCTACCCCAGAAGCAAAAGAGTGTTTTTAAAAATATTTTTCTGTGTTTATTTACATTTTGATCAGGCTGTATAATTATGAAGGGAAAAACCAACACCCTTTAAAATAAGCACGTCTGAAAGCCTGCCCTTCAACCAAGTGTCACTGTAGGGACACTGTCTGCTAGGTAGGAGTTAGTATGAAACTCTTGACTTAAAACCTTTGAGTTGAGGTCCAGGTTTCCCAGTATGGTATCTGAGGTAGTTCAGGATCCTCTCCCCAACTTCCTGACCATTGTCATTTATTGTTTCTCCTCCTGGCTTGCACATTTTACCTCCAGTACTCGTGAAGTTTGCATTGTACTGTGCCTGTAGTTCTTCAGATGTGCAGTGCCTCTTTTCTCACTGTCTTTGGACGTGCTATTCTCTTGGCCTAGATATCTCTTTGTTACTGTTAATTGGTCTACTCTGATTTAGCCTTTAAGACTCAGCCTAGGAGATAACCTTTTCCAGAAGGTTTTCCATGATTTCCTAGGTTGGAATTGGGTTACTCTGATTGTGGTTATCCATTTATTTGTTGGTCTCTTCCACTTGCAGTGGACAGGAGTTGTATCTGATCATCCTTTTATTCTCAGAGCCCATCTTGGGACCTTGTACAGAATAGGCATCAGTAAAGACATGTCAGGTGAATTCATCATTTCAAACTGGCCTATTAACAGCTGTAATTTCCCGATGAGTCAGTTAGTCCATGTTGCTCTGGGCTGAGTTTTTTTTTTTTTTTGAGACGGAGTCTTGCTGTGTCGCCCAGGCTTGAATGCAGTGGTGTGATCTTGGCTCACTGCATCCTCCGCCTCCCGGGTTCAAGCAATTCTCCTGCCTCAGCCTCCTGAGTAGCTGGGATTATAGGCGTGCGCCACCATGCCCAGCTAATTTTTGTATTTTTACTAGAGACGGGGTTCCATTGTTTTAGCCAGGATGGTCTTGATCTCCTGACCTCGTGATCCGCCCTCCTTTGCCTCCCAAGGTGCTGGGACTATAGCATGAGCCATTACACCTGGCCTGGGCTGAGTTAGAGTGTCTTCTATCATTGTTGTTGCCCCTTGCTCCCTGCCCCTTGTGTTATCTCTACTCTACTTCAGCCCACTCTCATGTAGCTTTCCTTTACTCTTTGCCCATAGCTGGGTCAGTGGAGCTGTGTACAGAGTAGACACAAAGAGACTCAGAAAGAACTTGATTTATGACAGGTCCCTGGAATTTCACCTGGAATGAATGAAGATCGCATTGGTAAATGGAGAAACTGGGACCTTATGATTGCTTTTCTGACTCTTAGTCTAGAGTTCTTTTTTCTGCTTCCAAGTTTCCTCTTTATTAACCTTTGGTCAGTTTTAATTTATAGATAATGTGAAACGAATGCTATAAAACCAAATTGTATCAAATGCTTGTGCATTTGATTTTTACAACTGAAATATAAGACTTAACTGTTTGATGGTGGAAAGATTGAGACTTTAGGAAATGTGGGTTTTTAATAACTGCCTTATTAAGCCATCAGTAGTTTCTGGCAGGTAATTTTTTTTTTTTTTTTGAGACAGAGTTTCGCTCTGTTGCCCAGGCTGTAGTGCAGTGACGCGATCTCGACTCACTGCAAGCTCCGCTTCCCAGGTTCATGCCATTCTTCTGCCTCAGCCTCCCGAGTAGCTGGGACTACAGGCATGTGCCACCGTGCCTGGCTAATTTTTTTTTGTATTTTTAGTAGAGATGAGGTTTCACTGTATTAGCCAGGATGGTCTCGATCTCCTGACCTCGTGATCCACCCACCTTGGCCTCCCAAAGTGCTGGAATTACAGGCATGAGTCTGGCAGGCAATTTTAATTATGATTCCCCAAAATATTTTGCTGATTAAAGTCTTTGTAGCAAGCAAAAACAATCACTTATGCCTCTATGCATTGTTTTAGTCAACATGGATATCAGTCTCTGTGTTAGGTTGGTTTTGATGATACACGGAGATGAGCTAGGTGTAGTTGCTGTCTTCAAGGAGCTCCCAGGTACAACAGAGATAAGATATAAACAAATAAGTTGACTGGGTGCGGTGGCTCATGCCTGTGATCCCAGCACTTTGGGAGGCCGAGGCGGGTGGATCACAAGGTCAGGAGTTCAAGACCATCCTGGCCAACATGGTGAAACCTTGTCTCTACTAAAAATACAAAAATTAGCTGGGCATGGTGGCACATGCCTGTAGTCCCAGCTACTTGGGAGGCTGAGGCAGGATAATCGCTTGAACCCAGGAGGCAGAGGGTGCAGTGAGCCGAGATTGTGCCACTGCACTCCATCCTGGGCAATAGAGGGAGACCCCATCTAAAAAAAAAAAAAAAAGAAAAAGGAAAACCAAGTTACAGTTCAATGTTACAGATGTTATAAAATAAGTAGCAGAGAGAGGGTATGCAAACCTTTTTTTAGGGAAGAGTTCTTGGGGGAAGAGTAACCTGAGCTTATTTTTGAAAGAAGACTAGGTCTTATGTGTGGACAATTCTGTACATGGAGTTGGAAGAACTGAATTTGAACCCCAGCTCAGCCACTTACTAAGCTGTCTGACTTGGACAGGTTGTTTAAGTACTCTGCAAATCTCAGTTTTTTCCCATGTAAAGTGGGACAGTCATATCTATATCCACCTTTGAAATTTAATACATTTGAAAGAAGCTCATAAATGTGGTATACAAATATTCGGTTTTTTAGCTCCTAAATGTGGTATGCAAGTATTATATTCTGTTTTTTTTCCCCAAGCCAAACTGTATCCAGCTGTATTAAAGATACTTTTCATAAACAATCGTAGCATTTCAGGCAGGACATGGGCAGACAATCGTTAACAGTGTACAACAACTTTCAAACTCCCTTCTTCAATGGACTACCAAAAATCAGAAAGCCACTATAAATCCCAATGAAGTCTTCATCTGGTGCTCTGAACAGGGAAAGTTTAGAGTGAGGGTTGACATTTCACATTTAGCATGTTGTTTAACAACTTTTCACGAGCCGACCCTGACTTTCAGGAAGTGAAGTGAAAGTGACAGAATTTACCTGAAGATCCACAATCTAGAAACAGAACCACTGCTCTTTTGACAGGTGCCATCTCAGTGGCATCACTGGAAAGTCCAGATTGCCTGACACACTGGTAACCAATGATTAGGGGTCAGGTCCCAACAGATGTCTGGGTTTAAGGGAGTTAAGTCTAGCTGAAAGGTGGAAAGGGAGAAGAGGACATAAAAACAAATTTGTTTTTCCATACCACAGGCTTTTGTGCCAAGGTGGCCATGTGTGTCAAAGTCAGGGAATCCCTGCTCCTGGGAGCCAAGGGGAAGTGTCTCAAAACTAGAAGGGAAAGGTGTTTTCCCCGCATCAATCCAGCTTCGGAGACATTCTATTAGTGACATATGCCCCTTCCTCTCAAAACAACAATGACATATTCTGTGTGTTAACAGCATAGCTTAAAAAAGTAAAACAAAATTCTGCATTTTTATAAAACTTGATTAAAAATAGTATTTCAAACTGTACAGGCACCAGAAGTACACAGTTAGTAAAAATGCACACACTTCGGTTGGCATCTCCAGCACCTTCAGCTTTCTGTGCCTGGTCTGTTTTGGCATCTCCATTTTCTGCAGGGTTATCCCCCTCCTGGCCAGCCTCAGCTTTTCCCTTTTTCCCTTTGGGTACCTTCTCTCCCTTCTTTGCAGGGGCCTTCTTAGGCCTGGGCTCTAGCTTTGGAGGAGCAGGTTTAGCAGACAACCTCATTCATCTTCTCTGTGGTTCTTCCTTCACGTTGGCTTTATATCCTTTAGCATCCCCTTCAGCCTTTCTCTCGGGCATGGTGGCGGTGACAGCGACGGTGGTGGGACGTAGGCACTGGGCGTGGGATGCAGCAGAGCACAGGCTTTGGTTGGTCTGGGGGTCGTTCTCACCTCTTCTTCTGGTTTTTGTTTTTTACTTATTCATTGACAATTATATTTTGACAGATTGTAGCATCAATTTTCTGACCTAAAGCAGAAATAAGTGAGGAAAAGATTAAGTTTATTAGTGTGTAGATGTCATTTATGAAGTGCTAGCACTGTAAACATGTATCAGGGCAAATATTTTAAAGTTCAGATCCATGACACTTTGATTCTGTGCTATTATGCAAGATACTGCTTAAGGTACCTAATGAACGGTATCTGAAAAATTACTGAGTTTGCTTCTGAGGGGCTTGGATAGCAACAAGCTGAACTAGAAAGAGCCACATTTCCTGTCAGAAGACTTATGCTTGCATCCAAGTGATGCAGCTTATATCTGTGCCACCATTGAAGGTTATTTAACATTTCAGAGTTTCATTTTCTCCATCAGTAAAAGAGAAAAATAATAGTTACTTTATAGACTGTGAATTAGAAATAAACTGGATAAATTGCTTACCACTAGCTTTCATCAGTTAAATGTTTAATTTATGGAATATTAAACAAATTTCTGTTTAATTACACTAGATTTCTTTAGAGAAACTTGCTCTAAATGGTGGGCAGGGGGAATTCTGTTATTTATGCTTTACTGACACTGATGATATTTTACCACCTTCTTCCAGTTATTCCTCAATAATTTTGCAAGGTAAGTTTAAATCCCAGCTGTTGTACTTACTTGCTGTGTGACCTTCAAAGTTACTTAATCTTTCTATAACTTATTTTCTCCATCTATTAGGTGGAGAAATAATGGCATTTATATTATATAGTTACTTAATCTTTCTATAACTTATTTTCTCTATCCATTAGATGGAGACATAATGGTATTTATATTACATAATTATTAGGAAGCAACTAAAGTGCTTAGTTCAGTGTTTGGCACGTAGTATGATTTCAGAAAATGGTAGTGCTGTGGACTGAGTGTATCCCACCAAAATTCATATGTTGAAACCCTAATCCTCAGTGTGATGTTTGGGGTGGGATTTTTGGGAAGTAATTAGGTCATTAGGATGGAGCTCTATAAGTGTCCTTACAACAAGAGACACCAGAGAGCTTATTTCCTCTCTCTCTGCTTTCCACGACGTGAGGATACAGTGAGAAGAGGGCCATCTGCAAACCAGGAAGCTGACTGTCACCAGATGGCAGATCTACTAGAACCTTGATCTTGGACTTCCCAGCCTCCAGACCTGTGAAAAATAAATGTTTGTGGTATTCTGTTACATACACAGCAGCCTGAACTAAGATGGATAGCATTGTTATTATCACTTTCATTTTATAAATGAGAAGGTGAATACAGATTTAGAAACTTGATTAGATTCATAGTAAGAGGCAAAGATGGGATTCAATCCAGGTTTGTGTGATGCCAAAGACTTTACTGTTTATTCTTTTACTAGGCTACATTTTATAATTAACATTTCATTTGTATGGAAACGTATTCTGAAATGCTGTAGAGTGCTTGGAAATAATTTGTTATTTTTGGGTATTTAAAACTTTCAGTGATGTTTTACTAACTGTTTACATAAACTTGAAGCTAAATTGGTTAGAGAAAGAACTCTTTGGCCTGGCCTCTCTGTGATCAGATGGTTTTAGGGCAGATATTCTGGGGTGGTAGTCAGTGGTTAGTCAAAAGAAAATTGTGTGTGTGTGTGTGTGTGTGTGTGTGTGTGAGAGTGTATTTTCTCCTAAACAGCTTCATTGAAGTAAAATTGATGTACAATAAGTGATACAAATTTTATGTACAGTTTGCTAAGTTTTGACATACACATACACCCATGACACCATCACCACAAAGCAGATGGTGAACATACCCGTCACCTCTCAAAAGTTTCTTGGTGCCCCTTTGAAATCTTTCCCTCCTTGTTCTCCTTATATCCCCCCATTTAAGCAACTCCTATCGTCTTTTCTATCACTATAAATTGAACAATGGTCAGATCAATCAGGATTCAGTCAGTTCACCTCTCAGCTGTAGTTTGATCATCTGTGAAATAGGGATTCTACCATCTTCCCAAAGGACCATCAGAGAAGATTAGGAACAATGTATATAAAGAGCCTACCATAATGTCTGATGCATAGTAGGCCCTCAGTCCCTGGAAGCCAGTATTACCAGCAAGCTTTCACTTGGTGGTCTAGAGTACATTTAGGAGTTCAGAGTGCCGAAATGCATTTCTGTCACTTAGAGCTCCTGTTCTCTTCCACTGAATGGGCTTCCAGTGTTTTTGAAACAGGAAAATTTACATTTAGGCAGCTTAAGACCCTAAGGGACTTTCTGTTGCTCCTACCTTCCCTCCCTCATGCCCAGTGTTCCACATGCTATTAATTTTGAACAGATGTTCTTCAAAAATAAGCAAAGATCTCCACAGCAGATCTTTGAGCTCTTTATGCATTATGTTTAAGTCTGGCATTGTGATCAAGCTGCATAAGCAGTGAGTTTGTAGTCAGAGTTCTGGGTTTTAGTTCCTGTTCTGCCTTGGGCAAATCATAAAATCTTTCTGAGCCTCAGTTTTCTCAGTGTAAAGTGGTGGTGGTGGAGTCATACCTCAGAAGTTTGTTGAGAGGATCAAAGGAGAATTCTGAAAGTGAATTGTATGATGAGGTTATAGTTCATTTGCATCCTCCCATGACTGCCTCACAGTGTTAGAACTTTGTAAAAGGATCAGGTAGCATTTAAATCTGATATCTTACATGTTTTTAATATAAGTATTTTATATTAGGCTCTACTAATAGAAAAAAATGGCAAAAACCCAAGGTTAAAAGTGCTTCCATTTTAAAGTCAGAGAAACTTTAATTCAGATCTTAGTTAAGTAGCTGTGTGACCATGGACAAGTTATTTAATTTCTCTGAGCCTTAAATTCTCATCTGTTAATAAGGCATATCTGTTCTACCTCAGAGGGTTGCTGGGAGGATTAGAAATAATATGTGTACAGTAGTTTGCATATAGCAGATGCCCAGTGATGATAGCTTCATTCTTTCCATTTCCAAAATTAGTAGATTTGTGGATTCGTTGAACTATTCCTGAAGGGATTACTTTTGCCTTATCTATTCCGTGATGCAGTTCAGCACAGGTTAGCTCTTAGGTAGTGTCTCAGGTTTCCCATTCTAGTCTGTAAATGTCGTTTGAGGTTTGTGTTGCTAGCAGTTATTGCAAAGGAATTTTTTTGTCTTTTTTTTTTTTTTTAAATAATGGGAGGAACCTGTGCTTTGCTTTTGTACTTTCTCATCAATTCTCATCGCTCTGTCTAGCTAGAGATACTTTGTATTGTGAGAGCCAGGGAAACCAGGGGCCATTTTCTTGTCTCTCTGTGTTTATTTGGGTTGGAGTATTGTCTAAAAGTTCCCTAGTGAATAAAGCAGATTTGCTGAGTTCAGATTCTTCCCTCCTGGGTGAGCCCAGGATCGAACTACTGGGCAAGAAAAGAAATAGGAAAATGTGGAGAAAACTGGTGAGTTCTGCTTGTAAAGTTGTTAGGATCTTTGAGTTAGGGGGCATGTAGGAAACAGTTGATTCCCCATTTCCCTCTTCCCTTCCAAATCCTGTACACTCTAACACAAAGGGAGCTTTAAGATGGAGGTCTGCATTGTAATTTCCTAGAAATTACTGCTTCTGGTAACTGCTCATTCAGTTTTCACCTCTTTGCTGCAGTAGATGAAACAATGGGGACAATAAAACCATTTATCTGATGGCTGTAGCCTCAATGGGATGTTTGTTTTAATAATGGTATAATTTGCAGGGTTCATAAATTGTGATTTCATTCTCATGGAAATAACTGCCCAGTGGTATTTGGATTCTCAGGTCTCCTGTTGTGGATAATTTCACTAACATTCTGGCTGACAATTCCTTTTATTCTACACTTCGATTTAGATTGTTCATACTGGTTGGGTAATTAGCCCACAGCAGAGAGAGTTTTTTTTAGTTTGGGGCTGGCAGGTGGTTACTAGGTAACTGGAAGATCTTCTGAATGGAGAAGGAACTCTGCTTAGGGATTCAAGGCAAATATCCAGGTTTGTTTGGATTATCTGGGATTAAAAGAATTATCTAATACCAAAATATTTGATGAAAATTGAAAATTTAATTCATCTGAATGTTTATTTTCCATGATACCAAACAACCCTTTATATTTGGAATATCCTATGTTTGAGTTTTAAATTTTCATGTGCATGTTTTGGCAGGGAATATCCACAGAGGGCAGAGGCTGATAATAGCTACACATGCTAGACATTGCCATAGGTGTTTTACTTACATTATGTCTAAATTTTTTTTTGGGACACAGCTTGACTCTTGTCGATTAGGCTGGAGTGCAGTGGCACGATTTCGGTTCACTGCAACCTTCGCCTCCCAGGTTCAAGCGATTCTCCTACCTCAGCCTCCCAAGTAGCTGGGATTATAGGTTCCTGCCACCACACCCAACTAATTTTTATATTTTAGTGGAGACGGGGTTTCACCACATTGACCAGGCTGGTCTTAGACTCCTGACCTCAAGTGATCCACTTGCCTCAGCCTCCCAAAGTGCTGGGATTACAGGCTTGAGCCACCACACCCAGCCATTTCTAAATCTTAATGAGAACTCTGATATTATTCTCATAGGTAGGTATTGTTCCCATTTTACCTATGTAAAAAGTTAAGACAAGTTTAGTAACTAAATTAAGGGACAGCTAATTAGTGGAAGACAGTTTACCAGATTCAAAGCTTATACTAGGTTTTCAGTTATAGGGTAAGACATTCTGAAGATACATTCAAGTTTCTATTAAACTGTTAGATATGACACCATTTGGCTCAAAAATATATTATACATGAATTAGTACCTATCATCAGATATATATATCTGATTATTCTTCCTGTCATTTAATCTTGTTTTACAGCAGTAACATCCATGGAGTATTTTGATTATCTTACCAAAATTAAAGGACTTCTAGGCATAATCCTGTTTTAAGAATTCTTTAAAAGGCTCCAAAGCATGGCGTAGTCACTGGAAATAGCCTCAGACTTGGGTTTCAAAATCTTGGCAGTGCCATTTATTGGGTTATCTTGGATAAACCTCTTGACCATTATTGGATAAGCCTTACTCTTGTATGAGCCTTGTGTTGCTCATCTGCAAAATAGGGATATGATACACACTTTACAGGGATGTTAGGGTTAATGTATATGGTGGGGTCTAGTATATGCCTGTAACATGGTAGGGACTCAGTAATATGTTGGTTTCCTTTTTTGACTAATGCTACTACTAGTAGAGTATCAGGGGATAATTTGGTGCTTTCATCATTAGCCTCAAGATTTATTGAAAGATGGCTACCACTGGCTGGGCACGGTGGCTCACACCTGTAATCCCAGCACTTTGGGAGGCTGAGATGAGCAGGTCACTGAAGGTCAGGAGTTCGAGACTAGCCTGGCCAAAATGGTGAAACCTTGTCTCTACTGAAAGTA
>NW_012105410.1:1468082-1470934 GCF_000951045.1 Mandrillus leucophaeus
ACTAAAAAAAAAAAATTAGCCAGGCGTAGGGGCACACGCCTGTAGTCCCAGCTGCTTGGGAGGCTGAGGCAGGAGAATCGCTTGAACCCAGAAGGCAGAGGTTGCAGTGAGCCAAGATCATGCCATTGCACTCCAGCTTGGGCAACAAGAGCAAAACTCCATCTCAGAAAAAAAGATGGCCAACTTCAAGTAACATTATGTTATATTTTCATGTGATACTGTTAAACTAATAGAACTTATTTTTCTCTAGGTGTTCCATCTGGGTAATTTGTTTAAGGGACAGTTAGACAAATGATGTATTTTTTTACACTCTCTGGGTCAAGATAGTGAGTGCATATGTGGAAAGGGCATTGGATTTGTGATCATACAAACTTGGTGGGAGCTCCAGCATTGCTGTTTACTAGCTACGTTTCATGGGACAACTGACTTTCTCTGTTTGAAACTTGGGATAGAGATAATAATAGCTGACCTTCCCATTGTTGTGAAGATCAAATGAGATAATGAATGTGAAAATGCCTTTTAAATTGGAAAAATGCCAGGCGAGATAGTAACTATTATGTGACATTCATAATTAGTGGTAAGTGGGGCTTAGAGAATTAACTGCCTTTTTTTTTTTTTTGAGACAGGGTCTTGCTCTGTCACCCAGGCTGGAGTGCAGTGGTGGGCTCATGGCTCACTGTAGCCTCCACCTCCTGAGCTTAGTGATCCTCCTGCCTCACCTCCTCAGTAGCTGGGACCACAGGTGTGCAACACCATGCCCTGCCCCCTGCCCCTGCCCCTTGGTTTTTTGAGACGAATCTTGCTTTGTCACCCAGGCTGAAGTGCAGAGTCCTGCTCATAGCTTACTGCAGCCTAGAACTCCTGGACATAAGTGATCCTCTCACCTCAGTATCCTGAGTAGCTGGGATTATAGGCATGTACCACCATGCCTGACTAATTCTTGAATTTTTTGTAGAGACAGGGTCTCTATGTTGCCCAGACTGGTTTTGAACTCCTGTCCTCTAGCAATCCTCCTGTCTTGGCCTCCCAAAGTGCTGGGATTACAGGCGTGAGCCACTGTGCCCTGCCAGAATTCACTGCCATTTTAAGAGGGAAATTCAGAATTTCACTTGAACTGTATAAAGACATTTTGATGAGTTTTATTATGGTAGTCATTGGGGACAGCAAGAAGAAAAGAGGCCAGAATGACGTTCTTGGTAGATAAAAGTATTGAGTGAATGTAACTGCATAGTGGAAGTGAGAATGGTGTGAGGTGCTACTGTGAGGCAGGCCCAGAGGACTTAGAGAAGATCTTAGACTTGAGGTTTGGATCTTGGTCTAGTCTTGATCCCTAGAACAAGGAAGTGGGAGGCTCCTTGATTAGAAAAACTTAGGACACAGGGTAGTGTGTGGAGAACTGATTGAGGAATAGGGATAGAGGTAACAACTCTAGCTTCCCTCATGATGACACTCAAGTTGAAATCCTGGTTTTAAGCCTTCTAGGAGTATGTATAGAAGTTAAAATAGATTTTTTTTCATTCCTCTTTCTACCTTCTAACAGTTAAGTGTGTCCGTTTTTAGGGGAAGTTCCAAGTGCATCTTGTGATTATTGTGTATGAATCCAGTGGTGTCTCTCAGGTGAGCACATTGATGTATCTTCATTTAAAGAGGTGCAGATGGTGGCTGGCAAGTGGGAGACCTGCTTCCACAGGCTAGAATGCTTAATTTTATGGAGGCTTATTTAGTTTATCTCTTACCTGAAAATTGATTCTGTTTACAGCATTTCAGTAATGTGGATGATATTTTTCCTAAGTGGAACATCAACCTAAATTTTCAATATGTTTAATTATTGATGTATCTGAATGCTGCAGTGTATTAGTTAAGGATTTTTCTGCATGAGGAGAGGCTTCTAGTTCTGAGTTTTGGTACTACACTGATTTTATTCATTTTTTTCCAGGGGGATGTCAGTTTTTCTTTACTGCAAGTAACTGCATTATGTTGTCTGGATCATTGCCTTCTATATTAAGTATTAGAGCAGAATAGTTGTTGTCCAGGATGGTTTCAAAGTCTGTGTTTTATTTGACTGTAAGAGCAAACTTAGGCATCTCTCTTCTCTGTTCTTGGTCTGCTAGTATGCACATGATACAGTGATTAAGTAAGGAGATGGGTTTCCATAGACCCCAGTCAGAATTAGCCTGAGTTACTTTATCATATTAACTTTATATATAATAATGTCAACTGATATTTGCCTAATTCTTTGTAAAGTGTTTTTATGGTACTTAAATATTCTCTTCTCTTCTCTTCTCTTCCTTTCTGAGACAGAATCTCACTCTGTCACCCAGGCTGGAGTACAATGATGTGATCATGACTCATTGCAGCCTCAGCTTCCCAGGTTCAAATGATCTTCACAATCCTGAGTAGCTGGGACCATAGGTGCATGCCACCATGCCCAGCTAATTTTTTGTAGAGGTGGGGTTTCACCCTGTTGCCTAGGCTTGTCTCAAACTCCTGAGCTCAAGTGATCCATTAGCCTCAGCCTCCCATATTTTTGGGATTACAGGTGTGAGTCACCATGTCCAGTCTACAATTTTCCTTTTTACTGATACGTTTCTTGTACTAAACTGGTAGCTCTTTTTGTGGACCAGGTTTTTTTTTTCATCTTTGTACTCACTTTATTTAGGACAGAGCCAAGAATAATGATACTATCTTTTTGGTTTTTTTTTGAGACGGAGTCTCGCTCTGTCGCCCAGGCTGGAGTACAGTGGCCGGATCTCAGCTCACTGCGAGCTCTGCCTCCCGGGTTCATGCCATTCTCCTGCCTCAGCCTCCCGAGTAGCTGGGACTACAGGCGCCCGCCACCTCGCCCGGCTAGT
>NW_012105410.1:1470984-1476703 GCF_000951045.1 Mandrillus leucophaeus
GTTAGCCAGGATGGTCTCGATCTCCTGACCTCGTGATCCGCCCATCTCGGCCTCCCAAAGTGCTGGGATTACAGGCTTGAGCCACCGCACCTGGCAGAATAATGATACTATCTAACACTATGTTATATGCAGGCATGTGCCAAGTGCAATATTTGTTTTAATCCTCATTATCCCCATTTTATAGAGGAGAGAACTGAGTCTCAGAGAAAGGAAGTAACTTGCTTAGTCTCACAGCTAGTGAAGGGATGCAGCTGTGATTAGAACCCAAGCAATCTGATTTCAGAGCTATATACTTAACCCTTATATTTTCTCAGAAACAGCTTGTATGAATATGTAGGTATATATGAAAGATATTATCTCTCTTATTTGACCCTTGAAACTCTGTGAAGCAGTTAATTATGCTTTTCATATCCATTCTATAGGTTAGGAAAAGTAAGATGAATTAATTACACAAGATCATTCATTTGCTGAGTAACAGAATCTGGACCCCACATCCCAGGTCTCCTGACTCCAAATCTCATATTTTTTCCCCTTCTATAATACTTTTAGCTGTTGGTTAGAGCTTCACATCTATCTTCTTTCTTTCTTTCTTTTTTTTTTTTTTTTGAGGCGGAGTCTTGCTCTACTGCCCAGGCTGGAATGCAGTGGTGAGATCTTGGCTCACTGCAACCTCCGCCCCTCCCCTGGTTCAAGCGATTCTTCTGCCTCAGCCTCCTGAGTAGCTGGGACTACAGGTGCGCACCACCACACCCAGCTAATTTTTGTATTTTTAGTAGAGACGGAGTTTTGCTATATTGGCCAGGCTAGTCTCGAACTCCTGACCTCATGATCTGCCTGCCTCGGCTTCCCAAAATGCTGGGATTACAGGCATGAGCCACCGTGCCCGGCCAACATCTGTTTTCTTAGGAATACACAATAGTCTTTTTCGTATGGAAAATAGATACTTTCGTTGAGACTAACTGAAGATAAGAGATAACCCTAAAAATCTTTCTGTGCATCTTTCTTTCTCAAATCCAAGGAGCAAAATACCGCGATAGGTAAGTCTGTGAGAGCTACTTGAAGGTGGATAAGACAGCTGTGTGTGTGTGTTCCTGTGTGTATTATCTCTGTTTTAGTAGCTGGCAACAGTGTGTTTTCCATAATGATTGCTGAGGGAATGCATGATTTAAAAAGTTGATGCTGTGTCTAGTATTAAAGAGTGATGATACTAAAATTGCTAGTTTATTTTTATATCCTATGATTTCTCCTGATTGCTTCCTTCTTAATCACTAGTTGATTATGTTTGAGAGTTACAACAGTCCTAATATAGTGGCATTAAATATAGTTGAGCCAGCATATGGTAACTGTCTATAACAGAGCCTTCATATAAGACAGGGATTACACTTAAGCATTTTGTAACACTGAAGAAATAATTTTTCTGATGTCTAGGTGAACTTAATTGTATTGGATTCTTTTTTGATTGCCTTGTCAGATTTCTTTTGTATTTTATATAAATAAGATATGACAGTGGCAAATTCGTTTTTCAGCGTTTCTTTTTTTTTTTTTTTTTTTGAGATGGGGTTTCGCTCATGCAGTGGCTGGATTTTGCTCACTGCAACCTCTGCCTCCTGGGTTCAAGTGATTCTCATCCCTCAGCCTCCTGAGTAGTTGGAATTATAGGCACCCACCACGACGCCCAGGTAATTTTTGTATTTTTAGTAGAGACGGGGTTTCACTGTGTTGGCCAGGTGGACTCAATCTTCTTACCTCATGATCCGCCTGCCTCGGCCTCCCAAGGTGCTGGGATTACAAACGTGAGCCATCACCTCCTGGCCAAGGGTCTAGTTCTCAATAGCCTTCTTCCTGACCATTGAGAAGAAGCCATTATACTTCATTTAGCTTCTAGGTTATATCACATTCAAATAAAGTCATGTCATAGCATAGCTACTTGGTTTTCCATGTGCCCTGCCCTGCATTATTTTTGTGTATGATTATAGTGCAAAATGTTTAAGAATTCCTGAGCTTCTCTTCTTATTTTAGTCTGAGATTGTTATATTCAGGTAAATTACCTCTCACCTAAGAATGTCATAATTGATTCCATTGTTCCAGATTGTAGATTTGAGTGTCAGGTAGTAATTTATATATTACTGGATCTTTTAAGAATTAGTTGTTTTAATGTAGAAGCCACATGAGATAAAAAATTGGAATTTTCAGCCTTGATTAGTTGGCTACCGTCTGCTTTGTTTGATTAGTTCAGCCTTGATTAATTGGCTACAGTCTGCTTTGTTGCTTGGCACACATCAGTCCAACTCTTGTTCTCATTCTATGTCTGGGAGTTGTGCATGTGTGCATGTACTCATGGATGTTCCTCTTTCCCGTCTCAAAGGTACTGCCAATGTCTAGTAGATTTCTAGAGCCCTGAATTTTGTCTTGCTCAGTTTCCTTACAGATTTTACAAGCTTGAAAGGTGGGTAGTTAGAGTACAGGGTAGCTGCTGAAAGAGACCCAAACATTCAGTGGCTCAAACAAGATAGACATTTATCTCTTATAAAACAGTTCAGGGGTAAGTCTCTTATGACCACAGTGGGCAGAGGTTCTGCTCCATGAAATCATCTAGAGATTCAGGCACCTTCTATCTCGTTGTCTGGGGGTGATGCCCTCATCTGCATTCTCAGCGATAGCTTATTAACACATCTACCTTGAAATAAGTCCATGAGAAGGGAGAAGAGAGAGTGGAGGACACATAATTGCCTTAAAAAAAAAGTGAGCTGAAGTTGTATATGTTAATTCTCCCAGCATCTCGTTCATTATCTTTAGAAACAAGACATATCTAGTTATAAATAACATTAGGAAATGTAGTTTCCAACTCGGTTGCATGTGCTCAGTTATTTTGGCAGAGGGTTACCGTAAGGGAGTGTCTGTATTGAAAGGAAGCAAGGGAAAATGGATACTATTAGCAGTCTCTTCCACAGAGTCATAGCTGGAGGGTAAAAATAATAAAACCTTTTCCTCATTCATTATATTAATTCTCACCACATTGAGAATTTCTTTGAGGTAAGTGGTATTATAACCATTTTGCTAACTGGGGAACTGATTTTGAGGTATCGGGTGACTGGTTTAAAGTCACAAGTGTAGCTCAAAACTGAACTCATCCTTTCCCCCCACACCTTCTCTTTGTGTTTCTTATCTCAGTGAATGACATCACCATTTTCTCACTCAAGCCGGAAATTTGGGATTTCCTTATCTTCTCATATTCCTTCAGTCAGTAAGCTGTGTAGATAGGATCACCTTAATATTTCTCAAATCTGTGCCTTTCTCTCCATCCCCACGGCTATTGCCTTAGCTCAGACTCTCAGCAGCTCTTGTGTGGACAGCAGCCTCCATTCTTCCATCTGCTGCCAGGGTCACCTCCAGTGAATCCATCTTCGCAGCCCAACCCTGCCAAACCACTTGCAATCGTTGGGACTTACTATATACTGTTAAACTGCCAAATCTGTACTCGTGTTGCTTCTTCTGCTCAAATGGTCCTCTTCCCTTCTCAACTTGGCAAACATGGCCTTATTTTATTTTAAAAAATCTACCACCTACATTGCTTCCACTATAAAGTTGTTGTTCTCTTTTCCAGGTAGAATTGACTGTTTTCTCCTCATTCTTCTCTTGTGTTGATGCCTGTTATAGGACCTGTAACATTTTATAGTAATAATTTGTAATGTGTCTTGCTTTTTATCATTAGCACTCAATATTGTACCTGATAGAAAACAGCTACTCCATAACTGCTTGAATGAGTAGAGCATATGACAGACTGGGACTTGAATCCAAATCTTGTGTTTTTCTTCTCATGATGGCTTATCCTGTGTTAAGTGTGTACATATTTCCTGAGTTGCTTCCCAACACCAAATTTGGAGGTCTCACTTTCCAGGAGCTCTTTTCATTGGCAATCAAGTGTAGCCCTAAAAAGGGCTTTTTCAACAAATGGATGCTTAATTCTCTTTCCATTTGGATGTTGGGGGTGTGCTTTTTTGGTAGGTGCTGCTAAAACCGTTGTCTGTAACTTGCAAAATAAATAAATGCTGGATGTTTGGCTTTAATTTTTATTGATTACATCAAGGGATAAAGGAGGTTTGCTTTACATTTGGAGAGAAGGCAGGCAAATTAGAAAAAAATGCATCCCCTTGAAGAGGGTTTTATTTTTAATGTTATTTACAAAGTATATACATGAAAATAGAAAAGGAATAACTTTAATTTACAATAGACATAATTTAGGGAAAAATGCTAACATCTCAGTGTAAGTGTAAACCCAGCTTGGCTATTATAATTTCTGATCATTGAGGCTCACTTATTGTGCGTTTAAACCATCTGTTTTGGTGTTAATCCCTTAAAACTCAATTGGTAGATGTTAACATGATAAAAGGTAATAAAGCTTGAAATATGGCAGTCATTCGATCTGGTTTACTTTTCAACTAATTGCATGCAAACTTAAGTGTCTTTGGGAAAAAGGAAAGGGGGAAATTAATGCTGTAGTCAACTATTTTGATCTCAGCTTGAGCCCTGCACACCTGTCACTGGCTTGTGGAAGTTTTCCTCCATAATTAAGAGCTCCTCTCTCATGTTATTACTTAATTGGATGCCACAAGAGCCTGGTGAAACAGTGGAATCCTCTTAATTGCAGCTTTTAAAACAAATCACCAATGTTTAATGTGGTATTGTTTTTAAAAGCCTTCCCTGGAAAGAGTTTTGATTGCTTCAAGTCCAAATGGAATGGAGTGTTGAGAATTCTGCTGTTTATAAAGTTAGAAGTCATATAGTACTTTGAAATGTCTCTCCTTGAAGAGTTAGGGAACATAACTAATATTTACTTGATGCTTTACAATTTGACCAAGTGTTTTCCTTTTATCTTGTTTTAATTCCTATAGTAGCTCCAAGAAAGGTATTATAATGCTTCCCATTTTACAGATGAGGAAATTGAGGGTCAGAAAAGTGACTTGCTGAGGGTCACACAATTAGTAAGTGGTAGAGATAGATGCAAACCCTACCTACTGATGTAAACCCTTTATTTACCTCCTATCTCAATGAGCATAAACTGCATGTGTGGAAGTATCAGTATAGTGGGTTTTTCCTTTAACTTACAGTGTGGTCTCAATTTAGCTTACTGTGTTTGGTACTTTTCTGTTTCAACTGTCAGCCCTTACACATATAATGGAAAGAGCAGCCTGGTAGTAGGTGAAGAAGCCAAAGTGCTGGGAAATAACAGAATATCCCATTCCATGCTTAGATCATGACTGTTATCTAGCTGAAACATCCTCCAGTAAGGTTGGCAGGGTCTTTGTGATCCTGCTGCATTGTGGACAAGTCGTTTACAGCGTACTTAAGTGCTGAGCAGTTATGACAGCTGGTTTAAATGAGCTTCTGTGGCAGTCAATTCTCTTGAGGCCTCAGTGCCCATTTTCCTCTCCACCCTAGTAGTGGAAAGAGCTCTTGATAGGGAATCAGGAAACTTTGATGCTGTAGTTGCAGTTAGGTGATTTGCTAACTGACCTATTTTCTTCAGGACTAAGTTTGGTCAGTACCACCTCTTGGAAGACTTCCCTAAAGTCTTAGGGTGGCCTTCCTTTTTTTTTTTCTGGACACTGTGACACATTGTTTTAAGTATTGTCTGTATGGCACTTACCACATTGTTCTGCAATTATATTTCTTTCAGACTAGAACTATACCTCTAGCCTCCTTTTTTTTTTTTTTTTTT
>NW_012105410.1:1482438-1484137 GCF_000951045.1 Mandrillus leucophaeus
AGAGACGGGGTTTCACTGTGTTAGCCAGGATGGTCTCGATCTCCTGACCTCATGATCCGCCCGCCTCAGCCTCCCAGAGTGCTGGGATTACAGGCGTGAGCTCCCGCGCCCGGCCTATTCTTTGTTTTTTTGAGACAGAGTCTTGCTCTGTTGCCCAGGCTGAAATGCAGTGGTACGATCTCGGCTCACTGCAGACTCCACCTCCTGGGTTCAAGCAATCCTCCTGCCTCAGCATCCCAAGTAGCTGGGATTACAGGCGCCCACCATCATGCCCGGCTAATTTTTGTATTTTCAGTAGAGACAGGGTTTCACCATGTTGGCCAGGTTGATCTTGATCTCCTCACCTCAGGTGATCTGCCTGCCTTGGCGTCCCAAAGTGCTGGGATTACACGCGTGAGCCATCGTGCCAGGCCAACCTTCTATTCTTTATTGAGTGTTAAACTCAGACTCTAGATTAAGCAAGAAATCAAATGAAAAAGTCTAACTGGCATTATATGCTGCATTCTGTGATGGAAAACACTTTCTCTTTGAAGCAAGACATCCGATTGTAGACCGAGGTCTGAGTCAGATGATACTGTTTACAAGGGCCTGGTAGATGATTTGCATATGTTATATAATCCCCAAAAGAACCTTTCAGCATAAGTGTTACCATCCCCACTTGTGATGAGGGTCAGAGAGATGAAGAGAGGTCATACAACTGTAAATACTCCCCTGTAGGCCAGGTGCGGTGGCTCACACCTGTAATTCCGGCACTTTGGAAGGCCGGGGCAGGCAGATCATGAGGTCAGGAGTTTAAGACCAGCCTGACCAGCATGGTGAAACCCTATCTCTACTAAAAATACAAAAATTAGCCGGGCGTGGTGGCATGTGCCTGTAATCCCAGCTACGCAGGAGGCTGAGGCAGGAGAATCGCTTGAATCTGGGAGGTGGAGGTTGCAGTGAGCTGAGACCACACCATTGCACTCCAGCCTGAGCAACAGAGTGGGACTCAGTCTTTAAAAAAAAAAAAAAAAAATTCTTCTGTAATGTTTTAAACCACAGTCCTAAGATTGCAGCATTGAACTTCAAGATCAAGAATCATATGGGATAAGAGGGTATTAAAATTATCTAAAAATTTATTTTTATTGTCCAAGGTGACTAGTGTCACTTTTACCCCTTAGTTGATACAGATATAAAAGTAAGTTATTTCAGTAAAGGAAGGGAGGTCTCATAAAGATCTTGGTTTGTGAATTAAAAAACAAACAACAAAAAAAGTGAATGGCTCTGCTTGTATGATCAAATGCTTAAAAAAAGCGGGAATGGCTGTGCCATTTCTAGTTCTCTATGGAATAATTTTAACATATTTATTAGGGATAGAGTAGCATTTACCATGTTTGAGTGGTCTTTATTTATTCCACAAGGGATTGAGAGTAGTTTACAAAAGTAATCTAGTAAAATAACCTAAAAAAGAAAAACGCTGAGTACTATTGAAAATAGAATAACATATATATGTATGTATGTATGTCTCCCCAGTTGCTGTAGGTGAGCTACAAATTTACCCCTGAATTTCCTGGAAGCCTAGGAGAAAAGGATAACTTTTTTTTGTTTGTTTTTTGAGATGGAGTTTCGCTTTTGTTGCCCGAGCTGGAGTGCAATGGCACGCGATCTTGGCTCACTGCAACCTCCGCCTCCCAGGTTAAAGCGATTCTCCTGCCTCAGC
>NW_012105410.1:1486792-1488688 GCF_000951045.1 Mandrillus leucophaeus
TTTTTTTTTTTGTATTTTTAGTAGAGACGCGGTTTCACTGTGTTAGCCAGGATGGTCTTGATCTCTTGACCTTGTGATCTGCCTGCTTTGGCCTCCCAAAGTGCTGGGATTACAGGCGTGAGCCACTGTGCCTGGCCACCTCTAACCTTCTTTTTACTGCCAGCCCATCTGTACTTGAGAATCACTGCCCCAAACTGTATATTCTGTGAGAGCACAGTCACAGGGTTCCTTGTTGTGGACATTTGTAGTTTGCTTCTGTAGTTTCCTTCTTATCTCAGCAATGGCCTCATATGTTCGTTTTAGGAACCACATCTTCCCCCCTGTTTTGCTTCATATAGTTTGGGTAGGAATTTCTTAGCTCTAGTGTTATGTGAACCAGGCTCAAGGTAACCAAGGCATCACATTACTCTGGCCATAGTGATTGGTTTAGGGATAAATATGTTTTAAGCTGGTCTAAACTGAATGTTCAGGACTTTTGTAAGCCTCTATAGAAGACCTTCTCCAAGTCCTGCTATACTAGAGAGGTGTGTGGCTGGAGCTGCTATAGCCATTTTGCCACATTAGGAGGAGAGAGTCTGGCTTATGATAGAATCAACATTGAGGAAGTGAAGCTAAACAGGTGGAGGCAGTGACTTTGAGCTCTGAAATGAGCCTCCCCCATAGTCTACCTTAATCTTGGGATTCAGTTAATTAGGTCAGTAATTAGGCTTTTTGCTTAAACCAGTTTGTTTTCTGTCATTTACAACCAAGAGTCTTAACTAATCTATTTCTCTTTTGCACTTAAGCATAGTTCATAGCCTAGAATTTGTTAATTGGGTAAATGATTGAACTCTATGACTTTGTCTTTCTTAGTCTCAGTTTCTTTCTGTAAAATGGGAATTTCTGCCTGCCTGGCTCCAAGGGTTGTTGTGAGTTAATAGAAGGAAAAGCTTTCGGGTCTCTCCTTCTGCACTTAGTCTATAGCAAACAATTGACCATTTAATTATATAATTACATATAACTATTGTATAATGGTTTTTTTTTGTTTCAACTTGATTGTGTACCCCCTTAGAGTGGATGGCATCTTACATACTTATCGTTTTCCTCCTACTGCTCAGCACAATGTTGGGAAAATAGTGGGCACTCATGAGTATTTATTAGTGATGACAATAGCAGCTACAGTTTATTGCATACGTTTATTGGGCCAGATAGTGTGTAGGCATTCTACATAAATTATCTGTAAACCTCAGCAAATAACAGTATTAGATAGCTATTAGATAAGCAGTATTGTCCTCAGAGAATAGTTGCATAGCTAACAAACGGGAGAGCTGAAATTGTTGGTTGAATTACGATGGAAAATAAATGTGATGGAGCCTTCCAAAGCATATACCAGGAATGTTTGAGGTGTCTGCCTTAGGTGAATGATAGAGGTGAACATCAAGTAAATACCTGATGGGGATGAAATCCTGGCCTGGTTTGGAATTGCTTGAAAAGCTATTTTTCAAGTCTTTTCTTGGCATAGTTTAATTGACTTCACTAATCCATTGCATCACTATTAAATAATAATAAAAGATATAGAGAGTAGTAGCATTAGAAATACTGGTCACAAGGATACTGTATATTATGGTGATGTCCTTTTGAATATTACAGTGAATGTCCCCTCCCTGGGGCCTGTGTGAATTGATGCCTACTAAATATGCTCAGCTGGTACTCGGAACATTTTGCTCGGGTTCAGGCAGAACTACTGTGTTAGTAGGTAACCTTTTATTCCTTTTTGTTTTGTTTTTTTGAAATGGAGTCTTGCTCTGTCGCCCAGGCTGGAACACTGGAGTGCAGTGGCACGCTCTTGGCTCACTGCAAGCGCTGCCTCCCGGGTTCACGCCATTCTCCTGCCTCAGCCTCCCGAGTAGCTGGGAC
>NW_012105410.1:1490398-1503634 GCF_000951045.1 Mandrillus leucophaeus
GTGCAATGGCACGCGATCTTGGCTCACTGCAACCTCCGCCTCCCAGGTTAAAGCGATTCTCCTGCCTCAGCCTCCCGAGTAGCTGGGATTACAGGTGCCCACCACCATGCCTGGCTAATTTTTTTTTTTTTTTTTTGAGACAGAGTCTTGCTCTGTCGCCCAGGCTGGAGTATAGTGGCACAATCCTGGCTCACTGCAACCTCTGCCTCCCAGGTTCAAGCAATTCTCCCAGCCTCAACCTCCTGATTAGCTGGGACTACAGGTGTACACCACCACGCCTGGCTAATTTTTGTATTTTTAGTCGGGACAGTTTCACCATGTTGGCCAGGCTGGTCTCGAACTCCTGGTCTCAGGCTATATGCCCGCCTTGGCCTCCCAAAGTGCTGGGATTACAAGCATGAGCAGTGATGCCTGGCTGCATGTTTAGTTTTATAAGAAACTGCCAAATTATTTTCCAGAGTGTGTGTACCATTTTACCTTCCTACCAGAAATATATGAGAAGTCCAGTTTCTTTGCATCCTTGTTAGCATTTAGTATTATCACTCTTTAAATTTAGCTGTTTTAATAGGTATGTAGTACTTCTTTCAGTTTTTCTCTGAGTGAGTACATTTGTTTTTAGCACATGGCAGGTTGATAGCCTTAGTCAGGTTTAGCTTTCAGGTTTGCCATATTTGTACCCACTGCATTTAAGTTTTTATTTCTTAATGTACTTTAAATTCTGAAGGCTTACAAAGCTATTGAAAACTTTTCCCAGTATTTTTTTTTCTTAGTTTCTTCATGTCTCCTGATCCCAGCAACAGGTATCTTCACACACCTTAGCAAAAGTACCTTCATTGGAGACCGGGCATGGTTGCTCATACCTATAATCCCAGCACTTTGGGAGGCTGAGGTAGGAAGAATGCTTGAAGCCATAAGTTCAAGACCACTTGGGCAACATAGTGAGACCACATCTCTTTAAAAAAAAAAAAAAAAAGTTGGGCATGGTCATGGTGGCGCATGTCTATAGTCTCAGCTCCTCGGGAGGCTGAGCTGGGAGGATTGCTTGAGTCTGGAGGGTCGAGGCTGCAGTTAGCCATGTTCATGCCACTGCACTCCAGCCTGGGAGACAGTGAGACCCTGTCTCAGAAAACAACAACAAGAAAAAAACCTTCATTGGCCTTTCCTTAAATGAGACGAATTCTGTGGATATAACTGCTTGGATTTATGTAATGCTGCAGTAGTGGTACTAAGAATTTTGTTTACTTTGTTCTCATTAGTGACAACTCCTCAGTGCTGTTGTGTTTTTTTCTTGCTGAGAATCAAGAAATGTTTTGCCATCTGTTATGGTTACAGTTTGGGCAATGGAAAGAAGAAAAGATAGCAAAACAATTTTTGGGAAGTTTGTGTGAATGGAGGATTCTCATTATTGATTGATTGATTGAGGTGAAATTTATATATCGTTGTTGAAATTAACCACTGTAAAGTGAACAATTTAGTGGCATTTAATACACTCCCAGTGTTGTGCAACAACCATCTCTGTCTAGTTCCAAAACATTCATCCCCCTAAAAGGAAGTTCTGTATCCATTAAACAGTCATTCCCATTCCTATTCCCTCCTAGCCCCTGGCCACAACCAATCTGCTTTTCGTCTCTATGGATTTACCTATTCTAAATATTTTACATAAATGAAATCATATAGTGTGTGGCCTTTTGCGTCTGGCTGCTTTCACTCAGAATAATGTTTTTGATGTTCATGTTGTAGCATGTATCAGTACTTCATTACTTTTTTTTTTTTGAGACGGAGTTTCACTCTTGTCGCTCAGGCTGGAGTGCAATGGTATAATCTCGGCTCACTGCAACCTCCAGCTCCTGGGTTCAAGCGATTCTGCTGCCTCAGCCTCCCTGGTAACTGGGATTACAGGTGACTGCCACCATGCCCGGCTAATTTTTGTATTTTTAGTAGAGACGGGGTTTCATCATGTTGGCCAGGTTGATCTTGAACTCCTGACCTCAGGTGATCCACCTGCCTTGGCCTCCCAAAGTGCTGGGATTACAGGCATAAGCACCGCGCCTGGCCAGTACTTCATTACTTTTTAAAGCTTTTTATGGCTGAGTAATATTACATTGTATGGATATGCTACAGTTTGTCCACTGATGGACATTTGAGTTGTTTCTACCTTTTGCTATTGTGAAGAGTGCTGCTATGAACATGTGGGTAGATGTATTTGTTTTAGTACCTGTTTTAGTTCAGTGTATACCTAGGAATGGAATTGCTGGGTCGTATGGTAATTCTATGTTTAACTTGCTGAGGAGCTGCCAGACCTTTCCATAATGGCTGCACCATTTTAACGTTCCCACCAACAATATTTGAGGGTTCAGATTTTTTAACATTATTGCTCATACTTGTTATTTCCTTCTTCATTTTTAAAAAATAAATAGCTGCTATAATGAGTATAGCATATCATATGGTTTTGATTTGTATTTCCCTAATGATTAATAAATGACGTTAAGCATCTTTTCATGTACTTGTTGGCCATTTGTATATCTGTGGAAAAATACCTATTCATGTCCTTTGCCCATTAAAAAAACTTTTTTTTTTTTTTTGCCTTTTTGTTGAATTATAAAAGTTTCTTTTACAGTTTGGATTCCAGACCTTTATCAAATATATGATTTCCAAATATTTTTTCTTATTCAGTAGGTTTTCTTTCCACTGTTTTTTTTTTTTTTTCTTTTTTAGAGACAGGGTTTTGCTCTGTTGCCCAGGTTGGAGTACAGTGGCATGATCATAGTTCACTGCAGCCTTTAACTCCTGGGCTCAAGTGATCCTCCAGCCTCAGACTCCTAAGTAGCTAGGACTACAGATGTGCACCACCATGCTTGGGTAATTTTTCTTTTTTACATTTTTTGTAGAGGCAGTGTCTTGCTGTTTGCCCAAGCTGATGCTGAATTCCCACCTTGGCCCTTCTGAAGTGCTGGGATTGCAGGTGTAAGCTATCACATTTGGCCTCTTCACTTTTTTGATAATATCCTTTGATGCACAAAAGTTTTAAATTTTGATGAAGTCCAGTTTATTTTTTCTTTGGTTGCTTAGTTTGTTGTCATAGCTCAGAATCCATTGCCAAATCCAAGGTCATGAAGATTTAACATAGTTGTATCCCTTAAATTTAGGTCTTTAATTTTGAATTAAGTTTTATATGTGGTTTGAGGTAGGGGTCCAGCTTCATTCTTCTGCTTGTAGATACTCAGTTGTCCCAGCACCATTTGTTGAAGAGACTTTTCTTTTCTCATTGATTAGTGATTAGTCTTGGCATGTTGGTTGAAAATTTATTGGCCAGAGATATATGGATTTATTTCTAGACTTGTGATTCTGTTCCATTGGTCTATATACCTGTCCTTATGCGAGTATCATGCTGTACTGATTACCATAGTTTTGTAGTACATTTTGAAATTGTTAAGTATGAGTCTTCCAACTTTGTTGATCTTTTTCAAGATGATTTTTGCTATTTGTATCCTCTTGCAATTCCATATGAATTTGAGGACTGGCTCTTCCAGTTCTACAAAAAAAGGTTTTTGGACTTTTGATAAAATCTATAGATTGCTTTGGAAGTGGCATCTTAACAGTATTACATTTTCCAATTAATGAATACAGGATTTTTAAATTAATAACTTAATTTTGGCCAGGCATAGTGGCTCATGCCTGTAATCCCAGCACTTTGGGAGGCCGAGGCAGGAGGATCGCTTGAGCTCAGGAGTTCAAGACCAGTCTAGTTAACATAGTAAGATCCCATCTCTGCTGAAAATAAAAAAAAAATTTAGCCAGGAGTGGGGGCACTATCATCTTAAACAGTAACTCCCATTTCTTCCCTACCCCAGCTCCTGGCAACCACCATTCAACTATGTGTCCAAGAATTGCATTATTCTATGTATCTCATATGAGTAGAATAATAGTGTTTGTCCTTTATTACTGGTTTAATTCACTTAGCATAATGTCTTCAGGGTTCATCATGTTTTAGTATATGTCAGAATTTCCTTCTTTTTTAAGTCTGAATAATACTCCATTGTATGTATATGCCACAGTTTTTTGATCCATTCATCCATCAACAGACACTTAAGTTGCTTTCACCTTTTGGTGGTTGTGAATTTCCCATTGCTTTTTTTCCTCTTTTTTTTTGGGACAGGATCTTGCTCTGTTGCCCAGGCTGGAGTGCAGTGGTGTGATCTTGGCTCACTGCAACCTCTGCCTTCTGAGTTCAGGCGATTCTTGTGCCTCAGCCACCCAAGTAGCTAGGATTACAGGTGTGTGCCACCCTACCTGGCTAATTTTTGTATTTTTTTTTTGTAGTAGAGGCAGGGTTTTGCCATGTTGGCCAGGCTGTCCTCGAACTCCTAGCCTTATGTGATCCGCCTGCCTTGGCCTTCCAAAATGCTGGGATTACCAACATGAGCCACTGCACCTGGCCCCCAATTTTTTTTTTATTGCAGTAAAATACATGCAAAATTTATCATCTCGATTTTTTGAAAGTGTATAGTTTAGTGGCCAGGCATGGTGGCTCATGCCTGTAATCCCAGCACTTTGGAAGGCTGAGGTGGGTGGATCACGAGGTCAGGAGTTCAAGACCAGCCTGGCCAAGATGGTGAAACCCTATCTCTACTAAAAATACAAAAATTAGCCGGCCATGGTGTTGGGCGCTTGTAATCCCAGCTACTCGGGAGGCTGAATTGCTTGAACCTGCGAGGCGGAGGTTGCAGTGAGCCGAGATCACACCAGCCTGGGCGACAGAGCGAGACTCCGTCTCAAAAAAAAAAAAAAAAAAGAAAGAAAGAAAGTGTATAGTTTAGTGTATTAAATACATTCGTAATGTTGTGTGACCATCACTGTCAACTATCTCTAAAACTCTTTATCTTACAGATCTGAAATTTGTCTACCCATTAAACAGGAACTCCCTATTGCCCCATTCTTCCTACCCCCGCCCCGACAATCACCATTCAGTCTTCTGTCTCTATGATTTTGATGACTCTGAGTGCCTCATATAAGTAGAATCATATAGGATTTGTCTTTTTATTTTATTTAATTATTTAAATTATTATTAATTTGCTAGTGGTGGGGTGGAGGGAATGGGTTCTCACTGTTTTTTTTTTTTTTAAAGCCAGAGTTCTCACTTTGTCATCCAGGAGGGACTGCAGTGGCACGATGATAGCTTCTTGCAACCTTGAACTCTTAGACACAAGCCATCCTCTTGCCTCAGCCTCCCAACCAGCTAGGACTACAGGTGTGTATCACCACACTTGGCTAATTAAAAAAATTTGTTTTTTGTAGAAACAGGGTTTCGCTATGTTGTGCAGGCTGGTCTTGAACTCCTGGCCCCAAGTGATCCTCCTGCCTCTGCTTCCCAAAGTGCTGGGATTACAATGTGAGCCACTATACCCAGCCCCATTGCTTTTTTTGTTGTTGTTTTTTCTTTAACATGACAGTGGGTTGAAGCTTACCAGACCCATTGCTTTTTAATATAATAGCAAGCCTTCCTTTCTCTTTTTCTTTTTTTTCCCACAAATATTTATAGAGCAGCTTCTTTATGCCCACTATTTTTAGTATTAGAAGCCTGGCAGTGAACAAGACTAACAAGGTCTTTGGAGGTTACATTCTGGTGATGAGAATGGTTCCCTCTTTGGAAGCCTTGCCAGGGACTAGTTCCCTGGTTTGCTCAGTTTATGATTAGGCCAGGTATCAACTGTGTGTCATCACTTTGGATGTTGCAGACCTTAGCTCCATTTTTTTTTTTTTTTTTTTTTTTGAGATGGGGTCTTGCTCTGTTGCCCAGGCTAGAGTGCAGTGGTGTGATCTTGGCTCATTGCAACCTCTGCCTCCCGGATTCAAGCAATTCTCTTGCCTCAACCATCCAAGTAGCTGGGATTACAGGTGCCCACCACCACGCCCAGTTAATTTGTTTTGTATTTTTAGTAGAGCTGGGGTTTTGACATGTTGGCCAGGCTAGTCTCGAACTCCTGACCTCAAGAGATCCACCTGCCTCGGCCTCCCAAAGTGCTGGGACCTTAGCCCCATTTTTCCTTTGTGCCTTACTTTGTCACTTTCTCTCAGAGGCCTTTCATGAGCCCCCAGGCTGGACTGGGTGTTCCTCTTCTGCTTTAACTACCCATCACTTATCTTTAGTATAATGCTGCCTAACTCTCTCTTCTACTGGAATGGTACCCTTGTTGACTGACTCATGTATAGCTGCTTGGCTTAATCATAGACCAGATATTCAGGTCCTCTGAGACAGGCCCCTGATGACTTTTGCAACTACATCTTTCACCATAGCCTGCCTTGCACTTTGGACTCTAGTAACACTGAAATAAATGTCATTTCCCAAGGCATGCTAAGCTGTTTCTATTCTCTAGTCTCTCCCTTTTTCGTAGAATGCCCTTTTCCTCTAGGCTAATGTCTTTCTCCTTTAAATTAGTCATCTTCAACAAAGGCTACCTTGCCCTTCTCTTGACTTTGCCACATTCCTGCTGCTGCCTTCCTTCCATGGCCTTTGTCACACTATATGGTAATTGACAGGTTCCATGATCTTAAGGAACCTATGGATTTTAGCAGTGGGTCTTAGCTTGCCATCTTCTTCACCCATCAAGTTTCATTTCTCTCTTTACTCATTGAACTTGGCTTTGCTGATGACAGACATTCTGAAATGAAAGCAACCTCCTGGGAATCCGATGGGATTTTCTCTTTATTGCTCTCCCATTGTATTTCACCCTTGCATTTGTGTCAGTTCTCAGTAGGATTAACATAATCTTTTTGTGTAAAAATAATATGCCTCTAATATATTTCTCACCTAGCAGAGATTCTAATGATCTTAATTAATCCTGATGGCATTTTATATATTTACTTTTTGTCCTAAAGTCTCCTTCACCTTGTTTTTTGGAAAAATGCCTGTTATGGAAAAACTAGAAAACTTGGCAAATGGCCGGGCGCGGTGGCTCAATCCTGTAATCCCAGCACTTTGGGAGGCCGAGATGGGCGGATCTCAAGGTCAGGAGGTTGAGACCATCCTGGCTAAGACGGTGAAACCCCGTCTCTACTAAAAAAATAGAAAAAACTAGCCGGGCGAGGTGGCGGGTACCTGTAGTCCCAGCTACTCGGGAGACTGAGGCAGGAGAATGGCGTGAACCCAGGAGGCGGAGCTTGCAGTGAGCTGAGATCCGGCCACTGTACTCCAGCCTGGGCGACAGAGCGAGACTCCGTCTCAAAAAAAAAAAAAAAAAAACAAAAAAAACTTGGCAAATAATATCGCTCTATATTCTGCCAAGCAGAGATTACTTTTAAAACTCACCATTTAGGGTTTTTTGAAAAGTTATTTTCTAATTATTTTATATAATTAAGATCATACTATAGGTAGTCTTTTGGAGTGCTTTTTAATTTAACATTATATCATAAGCATTTTCCTTTTATTTTTGAGACAGAGTCTGGGTCTGTCACCTAGGCTGGAGTGCAGTGGCGCGATCACAGCTCACTGCAGCCTCAAACTCCTGGGCTCAAGTGATCTTCCACCTTAGCCTCCCAAGTAGCTGGTACTATAGGCACGCACCCCACACCCACCTTATTAAAAATTTTTATTTTTGTAGAGATGGGGTCTCGCTGTGCTGCCCGGGCTGGTCTCGAACTCCTGACTCAAGCGATCCTCCCACCTTGGCCTCCCAAAGTGCTGGGATTACAGGTGTGAGCCACTGCGCCTGGCCTCAGTCTTTATTTTTTTTATAGTTTTCCTAGGATAAATAGGAATAGGGTAACTGGAGTGAAGGTATATTTATTTTTATTTTTATTTATTTTTTATTTTTATTTATTTATTTTTTTTTGAGACGGAGTCTTGCTCTGTCACCCAGGCTGGAGTGCAGTGGCCGGATCACAGCTCACTGCAAGCTCCGCCTCCCAGGTTCACGCCATTCTCCTGCCTCAGCCTCCCGAGTAGCTGGAATTACTATTTTTATTTTTTTGAGATAGCGTCTGGCTCTTTCACACAGGCTAGACTGCAGTGGCTGGAGTGCAGTGGCACAATCTCAGCTCACTGCAACCTCCGCCTCCTGGGCTCAAACTCCCACCTCAGTCTCTTGAATAGCTGGGACTACAGGTGCATGCCACCACACCTGGCTAGTTTTTAAATTTTTTGTAGAGGCGGGGTTTCGCCATGTTGCCCAGGCCGGTCTTGAACTCCTGGGCTCAATCCATTTGCCTGCCTTGGCCTCCCAAAGTGCTAGAATTACATACATGAGCTACTGCGCCCATCCAGGTGTAATTTTTTTAAGGCTCTTGATATACACTGTTATTATCCTAGTTCATTGCAGGGACTAAGTATTTGTTAAATGAAAGAATGACTACCCCCCAGAAAGACTGTGAGTAGTCATGCTCTTTACAGGAGTAGATGAGTGGCTCTAACTCCCCATACTGCCTTTCATATTTGACCCTCTCATTGTCCTCCATCCTCATTTGTTTATAGCGAGGGCTTTATGCTCTTATTAGTCATACTTAATTGCTTTCTCTGTGCTCAGGCCAGATGAAATCAGGTCTTTATTCCTTTTTTCCCAAAGAGGAGATACTGAACTTCTCATTTGGTCATGTTCCTTTTTCATCCTTCCATCATTTATTGGTAGCATCTTCTGACTTTGAAACTGTAGAGACTTAAAAAACTTGACCGATCTCGTAGGTAATATTTAAAATATGGAGAGAGATTAAGGTCTCGTTGAAAAAAAATCTAGAGTTAGTTTCTGAGAGACCAAAGGGATTCTACTCTACCTGGGTGACCTTAACCTTTGATCTCTCTGGGCCTCTGTTTACTATCTATAAAAAGGGCCATAATAATAACTCCCTTTCTTATCATATGGCTTGATAGGATTAATTAATTTATAAAACAATATTGAATGGCTACTTTGCAAAATTGTATGATAAATTCAGTTCATTCCTTCAGTCATTCATCCATTATTTATTTATTTATTTGTTTATTTTTTTGAGACCGAATCTCACTCTGTCACCCAGGCTGGAAGACAGTGGCGCTATCTTGGCTCACTGCAACCTCTGCCTCCTGGGTTGTAGTGATTCTCCTGCTTCTGTCTCCCGACTAGCTGGGATTATAGTTGTGTGCCACGACACCAGGCTAATTTTTGTATTTTTAGTAGAGATGGGGTTTCACCATGTTGGCCAGGCTGGTCTTGAACTTCTGACCTCAAGTGATCCACTAACCTTGGCCTCCCAAAGTGTTGGGATAACAGGCATGAGCCACCATGCCTGGCCTCATCCGTTATTTATTCAACTGGTTAACAGATGTTAATTGAGTACCTCTTTCGTGCTGGGTTTTATGCTAAGTACTAGATAGGAAGGTAAACAACTAATAAAGAAATTGCAGTTCACTATGAAACATACTATGATATTGGTATGTAATAGCAACAACTGCAACTGATACTTAATGCTTGCCTACTGTGTGCCAGGCACTGTTATGAAGCCTTTACCTAAATTAATTCATTTAATTCTTAAACTTTTAAAGAAGGTGCATAATTACTGTAAAGTACAAATTATAGTGGAATACAAAGGAGAGTGTTAAATGTTACCATGTATTGAATGAATGCCCATATGAGCCAGACATTGTATAGATATTTTATATATACATTTTCTTTCATCTTTACCACAGCTCTTCAAGGCTAGGCATTATCATTTACACATGAGGAAATAGAGTCTAAGGAAGATTAAGAAATGTGCCCAAATTCACAGTTTGTAAGAGAGGTAGAGTTGGAATTGAACCCAGTTTTAGTCCAATTCAGAATCCTTGGTTCTTAGGATTTTGTTTATACAAGGGAGAAGAGTAGGTAAAACTCAGTAGGCTAAGGCTCTGTGAGGTCAAAGATAAGAAAGTCCATTGCTTTTGAGGAGGAGAGGAGGCAAAACTGAAATATATTTTCTTAAAAATGTGATATCGTTCCTTCCTCTTCCCCATATATTCCTTTCTCTCCAGGACAGACTAAGAAATCCTTTTGTACCAGCATGGGTATTTAAGTACTTCCTAAGTACTGCACTGTAGCTGCTGCTGCTGATAGCACATGGCAGTTCTGAATGCTTTAGCCAAGTGCATAATAACTGGAAATTCATTCAGGGCAGCTGCAACATGCAACCAGATGGGATTTAAAATTGGCATGTTCATATTTTTTAAAAAAGCTAATTAAAAAATGTCAGTTTGCAACCTGATGTTGCCATGTTAGAATTTTCTAATCTTTTTCTCCAATTGAATAGGAAATGTTTCATTAAACTCCTGTTAAATTGTTTACACTTGTGGCACACTGCACAGATGTGATCGTCTGGCTGAAATGTTTTTCCAAAATTATGTGCAGTGGGAAAGAGAAGAATGAGTAGTTTTAGTTTGAAATCTGGAATGGCTATTGAATAAAGGAGTGCAGTTAAATTTTTAGTTTATAGAATTAACTGTTGTTTTTGTAATTGTGCTATATAACTGAATCACGGTGCTCCAGCTTTGAGAGGCATAGACTAATGGAGAGAGACCCATTTAAGATAGGGTATGTTTAAAACTATTTGTATCAGATAGTTCCTGTCTCATTACTTTTTGCAATAACTTCCTGACTGGTCTCCCTACCTGCTGTCTCACCACCACCAAATCTGTCCTCCCTCCTGCTTCTCCCTGAGCTTTGTTGAATACAGATTGCACTCTTCTCTGCTTTAAAATCTTCCAGGGTTTTTTTCGTAACTTGGAGGATAAAATTCAAACCCCTTAACTTAGCTTGCAGGCTCTTTCATGGTTTGGCCTCTGCTTGCCTCATTAGCTTCAAATTCTCCATTTTTTTTTTTTTTTGAGACGGAGTCTTACTCTGTTGCCCAGACTGGAGTGCAGTGGCGCAGTCTCAGCTCACTGCAAGCTCTGCCTCCCTGGGTTCACACCATTCTCCTACCTCAGCCTCCCAAGTAACTGGGGCTGCAGGCGCCCACCACCACGCCCAGCTAATTTTGTTTTTGTATTTTTAGTAGAGACAGGTTTCACCGTGTTAGCCAGGATGGTCTCGATTTCCTGACCTTGTGATCTGCCCACCTCAGCCTCCCAAAGTGCTGGGATTACAGGCGTGAACCATCGCGCCCAGCTAAATTCTCATTTATTTTTCATATGTTGTTCCAGCCAAATTGAACTACTTTGCACCTGTTGTCCAGGTCATATTTCTGTATCTTCATCCATCACATTTATCTCTATTTGGTACACCCCTCCCACCCTCCTTTTTAAAAAATATTTATTTATTTACTTATTGTTTATTTATTTATTTTTGAGACAGGATCTGACTCTGTCACCCAGGCTGGAGTACAGTGATACGATCACAGCTCACTGCATCCTGGACCCCTCTGTCTCAGGTGATCTTCCCACCTCAGCCTCCTGAGTAGCTAGGACTACAGGCACCTGCCACCACACCTGGCTAATTTTTGTATTTTTTGTAGAAACAGGGTTTTGCCGTGTTGCCCAGGCTGGTCTTGAACTCCTGGGCTCAAGCTGTCTGCCTGCCTTGGCCTCCCAAAGTGCTGGGATTACAGGCATGAGCCACCAAGCCCGGCCTTAATTACCCTTTAAAACTTAATTGAGGCTTATCTCTGAGTAGCTTCCTTTGTGGTTTCCCCACCTTCTATTCCATTTCACTACTGGGTTCTGATCCTCGTTTGTGGTCTTCATAGTTCCTAGCATTTCTTTCTATTGTAGAGCTCTTACCACTTTCTATTATTCCAATTTAAGTTTCTGTCTACCAACACTATTTATCTCTCTTTATTACAGTTCCTCAGAAAATGTGTGTCAAGTGACTATTTTTTTTTAAATATAAAGAGCATCCTGAGGATATGTTCATTCATATATATTTATTCATAGAGTATGAATGATATGATAAAAAGTATGATAAATTTCAACCAGTCTTCTTATTTTTATTTCTGCCAAGTTGTGAGGTTGTTCCAATGTTTGAAAAAAAATTCCTTTTAGAAACACCTGCAGTTTAATTACATGCCAAACCTGAAGCAAGAAATAAACCCTCTTCTTAATCAAGTCTCACAGTAAGTAGTGGAACTTTGGTTTGGGGTGAAGGACTAGACAAAGACTCTCTGATTAGCTCTACCTATTGTGATTCCTGCCTCTTTCCACAGGTTGGGATGATGGTGGGTTATTACACTGATGCTAGCCTGTAAGGGACATTGAATGTATGGAACTTAAATCATGGGTGGTATGTGATAATAAGGTAGAACAAATTCTGTGTTACCCATGTCATTGCTAAGAAACACTTACTGGAGGTTTACTAAAGGTTGGTGCTGGGATACAAAAATGACTTAGGTGTAGCTCCTGCCTGACTGCCTGCTAGACTGTTTGTGCCTCCGGGAACACACAGAATTTAGACATAGCACTGTCCTGCAGAACTTTCTGCAGTGATGGAAATGTTCTATATCCATGCTGTCCGATACAGTAGTCACCAGCTATGTGTGGATTTTGAGTGCTTGAAATATGCATAGTGAGACTGAAGAACTGAATTTTAATTTTTTTTTTAACTTTTAATTAATTTAAATTTGAATTTAAACAGCTATGAATGGTTAACGGCTATGGGAAGCTCAGATCTAGAGGTGCCGATCAGTGGAGAGACAGACATGTAAATAAGCAAGTACAATTAAATGTGGTAGGTACTGTGATAGAAATATGTCTCTGGAGGCCGGACACAGTGGCTCATGCCTGTAATCCCAGTACTTTGGGTGGCCGAGGCATGTGGATCACCTGAGGTCAGAAGTTCGAGACCAGTGTGGCCAACATGGTGAAACCCCATCTCTACTAAAAATACAAAAATTAGCTGGGCGTGGTGGCACATGCCTGTAATCCCAGCTACTTGGTAGGCTGAGGCAGGAGAATTGCTTGAACTCGGGAGGTGGAGGTTGCAGTGAGCTGGGATCATGCCACTGCACTCCAGCCTGGGCGACAGAGCAAAACTCCATCACAAAAAAAAGAGAAAGGTCTATGGAGCCAGGTGTGGTGGTTCACTCCTATAATCCCAGCACTTCGGGAGGCCAAGGAGGGAGGACCACTTGAGGCCAGGAGTTCAAGTGCAGCCAGGGCAACATAGGGAGACCCCACCTTTACAAAAAATAAAATTGTCTGGCCTTAGTGGTGCACGCCTGTAGTCCCAGCTACTCAGCAGGAGGATCTCTTGAGCCCAGGAAGTCAAAGCTGCAGTGGGCCATGATTGTACCACTACATTCCAG
>NW_012105410.1:1504407-1506256 GCF_000951045.1 Mandrillus leucophaeus
AAAAAAAAAAAAAAAAAGAATTACAGTGTCTTGGAGCCCCTGGCTGTTTGATCTTGAGCAAGTGATTTGACTTTTCTAGGCCGAGCCTTGTCATTTTTAAAGAAAGGTCATAATAGTCCCCACCTTAGTTACAGTTGGGCGAAATAATGTGCTTGCTTATAGTAAGCACTCAGTAAATGTTAGCTATTATTATTATTATCTTACTTCCTATTTCATACTACCATGTATACCCAGCTTGCTTGCTTACTTATTTATTTATAAATTGTGATGAAAAACGTAACATAAAATTTACTGTCTTAACCATTTTTAAGTGTTATAGTTTAGTTTAGTAGTATTAACTAATTTACATTGTTGCATAACAGATCTCTACATTTTCTTCTTGCAAAACTGAAACTCTATACCCATTGAACAACAACTGTCCCTTCCTCCTTCTTCCAATTTCCTGACAACCACAATTTTACTGTTTGTTTCTGTGAGTTTGACTACTTTAGATACCTCATATAAGTGGAATCGTGCAATATTTGTCTTTCTGTGACTGGCTTATTTCACTGGGTATAATGTCTTCGAGGTTCATCCATGCTGTAGCATATGACAGGATTTCCTTCTCCTTTAAGGCTAAATACTATTCCTTTGTATGTGTATACCACGCTTTTTCCCCCCCCATTCATTCAATGATGGACATTTGGTTTGCTTTCACCTCTTGGCTGTTGTGAATAATGCTGCACTGACACAGATACGCAAATATCTCTTCAAGATTCTGCTTTCAGTTCTTTTGGATGTATATCCAGAAATGGAATTGCCAGATGATATAATAATTCTATTTTTATTTTTTGAGAGATGGAGTCTCACTATGTTGCCCAGGCTGAAGTGCAGTGGTTATTCACAGGCATGATAATAGTACACTCTTATCCTTGAACTCCTGGGCTCAAACGACCCTCCTGCCTCCACATCCCAAGTAGCTGGGACACCTGGCTTATTTTTAATTTTTGGAGGAAGCTTTATACTATTTTCTTTTCTTTTTCTTTTGTTACTTCCTGCAAGCAGATACACTATTTTCAATAGCAGCAGCACCATTTTACGTTCCCACCAACAGTGCACAAGGGTTCTAGTTTCCCCATATCCTCAACACTTCTTATTTTCTATTTTGCCTTGGATTTTTTTTTTAATACCTGCCATCATAATGGATATGAGGTGATATTATGGTTTGGATTGCATTTTTCTAATGGTTAGTGATATTGAGCATCTTTTAAAATGCATGTTGGCTATTTGTATTTCTTCTTTTTTCCTCTTCCTCCTTTCTCCTCTTTCTTCTTCCTCATCCTCCTCTCCCCCCCACCCCTTTTTCTCTGCCTACTCCTCCTCCTTTTTCTTTCTTCTTCCTTTTGTTTTCTTTCTTTCTTTTTTTTTTCTTGAACTTCTGGGCTCAAGCAATCTTCCCACCTTGGCCTCCCAGTGCTAGGATTACAGGTATGAGTCACTGTGTGCAGCCCGTTTGTGTATCTTCTTTGGAGAAATGTCTATGCAAGTTCTTTGCACATTTTAAAATTGTAATTGTTTTGTTGTTATTTTTTCATATGCAGTTTTTGTTAAATTTTATTTTAAAGTTAACAACAGTAAAATCAAACTTGTAATAAAATTCTTTTAATTTTAACACATGCATACTTTGTGTAACTGTCACCACACCACAGTCGAGATATAGAACAGTTCCATTACCCTAAAAATAATCTTCATCACAGCTAGCTTTTTTTTTTTTTTTTTGAGATGGAATTTCGTTCTTGTTGCCCAGGCTAGAGTGCAATGGCGCGATCTAGTCTCACTGCAACCTCCACCTCCCAGTTTCAAGCGATTC
>NW_012105410.1:1507331-1512187 GCF_000951045.1 Mandrillus leucophaeus
GTTAGCCAGGATGGTCTCGATCTGCTGACCTCGTGATCCGCCCGTCTCGGCCTCCCAAAGTGCTGGGATTACAGGCTTGAGCCACCGTGCCCGGCCGGCCCTGATAACTTTCTAAAAAACCTTAAATCTTTTAATTTCTGTGAGATGTAGGTGTTTTGTCTGCAAAATGGGTGAATTGATAACCCTAATCTCATAGGATTTTTTTGTCGTGAATATTAGGTAAAATAAAGAGTATGTTGGCTGGGTGCTGTGGCTTACGCCTGTAATCCCAAGACTTTGGGAGGCTGGAGCAAGTGGACCACTTGAGCCCAGGAGTTTGAGTACAGCTGTGATCGCACCACTGCACTCCAGCCTGGGTGACAGCGCAAGTCCCTGTCTCCAAAAAAAAAAAAAAAGAGTATATAGTATTCAATAAATATTAAGTTGAATTCAAAATAAGCCCAAGATTACGTTTTAAAAGTTAAAGAGCTTTACTGAGATGTAATTCATATGCCACATAATTCATTCATTTAAATTGTATAGTTGAGTGGTTTTTAGTATGTAGAGAGTTGTATAATCATTACCACAGTCAGTTTTAGAATATTTTCATTACCTATTAGAAACTTGTACCCTTTAGCAATCACCCTCTGCACCCCCTTCTCCACCAGCCCTAGGCAATCACCAGCCTATTCAGGATATTTCATATAAATGGAATAATATAACATGTGGCCTTTATAGCTAGCTTTTTTCATTTAGTGTAATATTTTCAAGGTTTGGCCAAATGTGGTGGTTCATGCCTGTAATCCCAGCACTTTGGGAGGCCGAGATGGGTGGATCTCTTGAGGTCAGGAGTTAGAGACCAGCCTGGCCAACATGGTGAAACCTCATCTCTACTAAAAATGCAAAAAATTAGCTGGATGTGGTGGTGCATGTCTGTAATCTCGGCTACTCGGGAGGCTGAGGCAAGAGTATCGCTTGAACCCAAAAGGTGGAGGTTGTAGTGAGCCAAGATTGTGCCACTGCACTGCAGCCTGGGTGACAGAGGGAGACTGTCTCCAAAAAATATATATATCAATATATACATTTTCAAGGTTCATTCATGTTGTTACATGTATCAGTACTTCATTCCTTTTTATTGCTAAATATTTCATTGTATGGATATGCCACCTTTTATTTATTCATTTTTCAGTTGATGGACATTTGGATGGTTCCCACTTTTAGCTATTATTTGTAATGTAGCTGTGAACATTAGCATATAAGTTTTTATGTGGACATAGGTTTCTTATTTCTCTTGGATGCACATTTAGGAGTAGAGTTGTTAGAGCATGTGGTAACTCTATGTTTAACCCTTTTGAGGACTTGTTTTCCACAGTGGCTGTACCACTTCACATTCATTCCTACCAACAGTGTATGAAGGTTCCATTTTCTCCACATCCTTGTAATCACTTGTTATTTGTCTTTTTTCTTTAGCCAACCTACTCAGTGTGAAATGGTATCTCATTTTGGTTTGATGTGCATTTCCCTGGTGGCTAATGATGCTGAATATCTTTCATTAGCTCATTGCTCACCTTGTTACTGTTTTTTTCTTTTTGAGAGGGAGTCTTGCTCTGTCACCCAGGCTGGAGTGCAGTGGCCAGATCTCAGCTCACTGCAAGCTCTGCCTCCCGGGTTTACGCCATTCTCCTGCCTCAGCCTCCCGAATAGCTGAGACTACAGGCACCCGCCACCAACGCCCAGTTAGTTTTTTGTATTTTTTTAGTAGAGACGGGGCTTCACCGTGTTAGCCAGGATGGTCTTGAGCTCCTGACCTCATGATCCGCCCGTCTCGGCCTCCTAAAGTGCTGGGATTACAGGCTTGAGCCACCGTGCCCGGCCTTTTTTTTTTTTTTTTAAGAGACTGAATCTTGCTTTGTCACTCAGGTTGGATTGCAGTGGTGGGATCATAGCTCACTGCAGCCTCAAACTCCTGGGCTCAAGTGATCCTCCTGCTTCAGCCTCCCAACTGTCTGGGACTACAGGCATGTGCCACTATACCCAGCTAATTTTGTTTATTTTTTGTAGAGGTAGAGTCTTGCTATGTTGCCCAGGCTGGTCTCTAACTCCTGGGCTTGAGCAGATCTTCCTGACTTGGCCTCCCAAAGTACTGAGATTATAAATATGAGCCACTTTATGTATCGCTTTATGCTTACTACCTAGCTTGGTGATATCCTTCTTTAGTAAGGTGGTACTCGGCTGGGCGTGGTGTCTCACGCCTGTAGTCCCAGCACTTTGGGAGTCCGAGGCGGGTGGATCACGAGGTCAGGAGATCGAGACCATCCTGGCTAACATGGTGAAACCCTTCCTCTACTAAAAATACAAAAAGTTAGCCGGGCATGGTGGCGAGTGCCTGTAGTCCCAGCTACTTGGGAGGCTGAGGCAGGAGAATGGCATGAACCCGGGAGGCGGAGCGAGACTCCATCTCAAAAAAAAAAAATGGTACTCTGCACCCAAAAGTGCTTAATACTGATTTGTTAGTTGATTATAAGAGAGTCCCAGAGGAAATAAATATAGCTTAATCTTATCATTTTTCCTTCTTTTGGTTACTTCTATCAGGTTAAATTGAAAGTACTCAGGATTGGTTACTTCTGTTAGGTTAAATTGAAAGTACTCAGGATATCTAGAAAATGGCCATTTTCAAAGAATATTCAGTCTGTTTAGGGGAAGACCAGATTGAACACTTAAGATATAGTTAAAGAACAATTAATGGACTGAGCGTGGGGGCTCACACCTGTAATCCCAGCACTTTGGGAGACCGAGGCAGGTGGATCACCTGAGGTTGGGAGTTCGAGACCAGCCTGGCCAACATGGAGAAACCCCATGCCTACTAAAAATAGAAAAGTTAGCCAGGCATGGTGGTGGGTGCCTGTAATCCCAGCTAATCAGCAGGCTGAGGCAGAAGAATTGCTTGAACCCGGGAGGCAGAGGTTACAGTGAGCTGAGATTGTGCCACTGCACTCCAGCCTGGGCAACAGAGCAAGACTCCATCAAAAAAAAAAAAAAAAAAAAAAAAAGAAAAAGAACAATTAATGGCTGAAATTGATTACTGGTATTGATTATACTTACAATATGATCTTAGCTCTGGGGATACAGCAGTGAATAAAATAAAGTCCGTGCTTTCAGTTGTGTCCTAGTAAATAGAAAAAAACAGGCAGTATATGGGAAAAGGGTATGACTGAAAGGGAGGGAGCTATTTTAGATACAATCAGTTAACTTAGGCCTTGCTGATGAGGTGAAATTTGAGTAGAGATCTTAATGAAATAAAGGAGCAAGTCGTATTGATAATTTGAAGGAAGAATGCTTTAGGCAGAGAGAACTATGAGTACTAAGTCCTTGAAGTGAGAATGTACTTGGTTTTTCAAAGAATAACATGAAGAGGAGAATTTTCCTGTTGTTCAGCTTAAGCAATCCAAGGCTTGCATATTCTTGGTTTCTGTGCTTTTGGCCCCCTCAGAATGGTGTCTAAACAACACAAATGTTGATGCTGAAATTTAATTTTACTGTAGTATGGAGCAAGGAGGAGAGTGTTGTGGGGTAAGATTAGATAGGTGAAAGGGAGCTAGATTACCTGGTAAGTCATGGTAATGACCTTGTATTTTACTCTGAGATGATAACTCATTGCAGGGTTTTGAACAAAGTGGAGTTCCATGCTCCAAACTGAATTTAAAAGGATCATTTTGGCTTCTGGGAAGAGAGAGACAGGATAAGCAGATGGCAAGGCTAGAAGCAGGGGCTGTTACAATAGTTAAAAGCATTAATAAAAGCTTGAGTCAGTGTAGTAATGGTAAGAAATGGTTAGAATCAGCGTATGTTTTGAAAGTAGAGCTGACAGAATTTGCTGATAGATTGGATAAGGATTATGAAAGTAAGAAAGTAGTCAAAGAAGATTCGGAGGTTTTTGCCTTGAGCAACTACAAGATTAGAATTGCCACTTATAGAGATGGGAAACAGTGGGAGGAGCAGGTTTGCAGGAAGGAGTCAGACATTTGGTTTTGGAAATAGTACATTTTTACGATGGTTATTAGATAACCAAAAGATGTCAGGCAGTTGGATATACAAATCTGAAATTCAGAGAAGTTCAAGTTGGAGATAATACATTTTGGGAGTAATTAGCATATATAAAGCCATGGAGTAGATGTGCTCACCTAGGAAATGTGTGTAGTTACAGCAAAGAAGAGATCTGACTGCTAAACTCTGGACACTCTAACAGAGAAGTTGAGAAGATCAAGGCAGTAGCCGGTGGGGTAGAGGAAGAACCTAGAGAAAGTGGAGTTCCAGAAATCAGGTAATCTGTGGTGGGTAATGCCAGATGTCCTAGTGTGATTACCTAGAGTCCTAGAGTCTAATTATGGTTTGGTTTTAAATCACTGTGGGACATTGGATATTTCACTTTACCTTTTAGGGCCTTGGGGTGATCTCTAAAGTGAAGGGCTTAACTAGATTGTCTCTAAACTTTCTCCCATCATCATCATAAACATCATAAACATTCTATAATACTTTATAGCTTACACAAAGCATTTTTATAAATTTATCTCATTTAATCATCATAACAAATCTGTGGGACTTAGATATTTATACCTGTTTTACAGATGAGGAGATTAAAGAAGTTTAGGAGCCAGGCGCAGTGGTTCACGCCTGTAATCCCAGCACTTTGGGAGGGTGAGGCGGGTGGATCACGAGGTCAGGAGATCGAGACCATCTTGGCTAATGCCGTGAAACTCCGTCTCTACTAAAAATACAAAAATTAGCCAGATGTGGTGTCAGGCGCCTGTAGTCCCAGCTGCTCAGGAGGCTGAGGCAGGAGAATGGCGTGAACCCGGGAGGAGTAGCTTGCAGTGAGC
>NW_012105410.1:1513050-1555583 GCF_000951045.1 Mandrillus leucophaeus
GGGTTTCACCGTGTTAGCCAGGATGGTCTCGATCTGCTGACCTCGTGATCCGCCCATCTCGGCCTCCCAAAGTGCTGGGATTACAGGCTTGAGCCCCCGCGCCCGGCCTCATTTTTCGTATTTTTAGAAGAGAGGGGATTCAGCATGTTGGACAGGCTGGTGTTGAACTCCTGGCCTCAGGTGATCCGCCTGCCTTGTCCTCACAAAGTGCTAGGATTACAGGCATGAGCCACTGTACCCGGCCTAATTTAATTATTTATTCAATGAATATTTGATGAGCACCTGCTCTAGTGGTCACTGCTCAAAGTGCTGGAGATAGAGTTGTAACTAAGACAAAGTTCCTGCCCTCATAAGTCTTTCATTCTAGTGGGGGAAACTGACAGTAAACAAATATGATAATAAAGAATATAATGTAAGGGCCATAATAAAAAATAAAGCAAGATAAGGGAACACCATAATGGGGTGATGATCAAGAAAAGCCTCTCTGAAGAGATTGCATTTGAGCAGAGTCCTGAATGATTTTAAGTAGTAAGCCATGAGAAGATATAATAGAAGAGTGTTCATCAGAGGAAACAGCAAGTAGAAAGATCCAGAGGTAGGAATGAGCCAGGTGCATTTTGTGGAATAGTAAGAAGGCAATTGGTTGGGCAGGAGGTGGACAAAATGCATAAAGTTGTGGAGTCATTTAGCCCTTGGTAGGGGTGGGAGTAGGGGTTAGTTCTGACTTCCATTAGGTAATTTAGTGTCTGACTCTGGGCAGAGTATCTGACCTTTTTTTTTTTTTTTTTTTTTTTGGAGATGGAGTCTCACTGTGTTGCCCAGGCTGGAGTGCAGTGGCACGATCTTGACTCACTACAAGCTCCGCCTCCTAGGTTCACGCCATTCTTCTGCCTCAGCCTCCCGAGTAGCTGGGACTACAGGCGCCCGCCACCTCGCCGGCTAATTTTTTGTATTTTTAGTAGAGACGGGGTTTCACGGTGTTAGCCAAGATGGTCTCGATCTCCTGACCTCGTGATCCACCCGCCTCGGCCTCTCAAAGTGCTGGGATTACAGACGTGAGCCACCGTGCCCGGCTTGACTTTTTGAAACTTTAAATTTCTTATCTATAAACTGGAGATAATAAAATAAAGGTTACCTTGAGAATTGAATGAGAGAATGTATGTAAAATACCTAGACCTCAAACATTAACGTGTTTAATGCATACCTACTGTTATTGACAATAACATAGGCATTTATTCTACTTTTATCAAATCAGTTTAATTTGTTTTTCTTTGTTTTTTTCAGTTTGTTTTAGTCAGTAAATCTTAAAGTTCTTATTTTGTGCCAGGGCTTTACTAGGTGATTTCTCTGAGCACGTCTTTGTGTTGAAATAAGAAAGTGTTGGACAAAAAAGAAAATGATTTAGAAGTTGATGAGTAGATACAAAAATAAGAGCTTGGGATTTTGGTAATTACATCCTCTGATATATTCATTTATTATGGAAAGAAACTGCATGTGCAATTCTGTCATCTTTCCTCATCACTGGATACTGGCTCTACTCTGGCACTTTCCCGTCCGGCTTCCTGCTGATCCAAACCTGCTTGCCTTAGGAAATTCAGATAAGAGCCAAATCCTCATCCTTATAAGACCATCTGTTTTCAGACCCACAAATGCTGTCCTTGCAATTGCAACCCAACACAACTGGAATGATTTATTCATCTCTAGGTAACATTTGTGCACTAGCCTTCTAACAAAGTACAGTATCAGCTTTACACTTAATGAAGCATCCAGCACAGATGGTGAGCTGCACAGTAAAGGATGCTCCTGGCTTAGAAGTGGCTGATAGACAGGTAGAGGTAAACTCTTAGTCCTGAGAAGGAGCAGTAAGAACTTCTTGTCTAATAAAGAGTCTTGATTGTGGCTGGGTGCTGTGGCGCACGCCTGTAATCCTGCACTTTGGGAGGCCGAGGTGGGTAGATCATGAGATCAGGAGATCGAGACCATTCTGGGTAACACAGTAAAACCCCGTCTGTACTAAAAATACGAAAGATTAGCCAGGCATGGTGGCTTGCGCCTATAGTCCCAGCTACTCGGGAGGCTGAGGCAGGAGAATTGCTTGAACCTGGGAGGCAGAGGTTGCAGTAAGCCAATATTGTGCCACTGCACTGCAGCCTGGGCAACAGAATGAGACTCCGTCTCAAAAAATAAAAATAAAAAATAAATAAATAAAAATAAAGAGTCTTGATTGTGTATCCTATATTCCTGGAGTGTTTGAGATCATTTAATTGATTTTTTAAGTTAAATGTTATACCATTTAACTGTTGAATTGAGAAAATGAAGACCCAGAGAGGGGAAGGGACTTAAGTTGCATAGCAGATTGAACTGCACAGCCAAATTAATCATCTACTTTGTGCTAGCTCAGTTTTTAGCTTCTTTACTTACATTATCTTATTTAACCTGTAAGTTCCTTTTTGTCTCCTCTTCTTAATATTGAGGATCTAACTACTGTAGTAGTACTTTTCTTCCATAACAAAATACTTTGATAGTCAAATCTCCAAACACCGTTGCTACAAACAAATGATGCTTACTTTTAGAAAAATCTAGATGAATGTGGCTAGAGCTAGTCTGACTCTCTGCCTCAGCCCCTCCTACAAGGTGATTTGGGGACGCTCTGTTTAGAGGGCAAGCCATGACAATGAAGACACTCTTTGTCACCTCAGAGAAGCTTGGTTTCTCTTTTGGAATGTTTGGTTTTAATAAATTACTTCCTTTTCACTTTAGGTTTTAGGCTCTTTGACAAGCCATCTGCTTCTCAAACCCAGTTTCCCTTTACCAGCAGTTCAGATGGAGAACAAAAGCTTTCTTTAGTTCCTGGTGGTTTTGTAAGAGTGGGAAGGCTACAGGGAAAGATTGCATCTGCTTATTGTAATTCATTTGTGATATGTGCCTGACTGGCAGTAATTTACCAGGGACTCTGCTGGGCTGGCTGAGAAGATAAAATTCTGGAATGGAGATCTATCAACATGCATTTTGGCTATTTCAATCCTTGCCATTATTAGTTAGGGCTCTGAAGAGCTTGTTGGGGTTGATGTTGCTGCTTTTCTCTCTCTCTCTCTCTTTTTGGAACCTGCATTAATTGTCGGAGTTTTTAATTTGTCCTTTATTTTTCTGTTCAGTTGCTTTTCCTGGTTGCTACTTTGTTCAGTGAGTGGCTTAGTATAATGCAATTCAGCAGACTGTGTTAAGTGAATATTTAGTAATGAATAAAATAAGATATGGGGAACCTAACATGAGGTAGTAGAAAAGTGTTGGTCAACCCAGACATGTGGCTTCAAGTTTCAGACCTTGGGTAAATCATTCAATTTCTGAGGCATAGTTTCTTCATCTCTAAAAATAGAGTTATAGATATCTCCTTGCCCAAGGTTACAGTGATTATTAAATGAGAGAATATATAGGAAAGGATCAAGTGTTAAGTTGGTGCTCATTAAATATTCCCTTCTATTTTTCTTCCTGTCTCCTTAAGGAGTATACATGGGGAAGTCAGACATTTATGCAAGTGTGTGTACACATGCTAGTTCAATATAGTTCTAAAAAGTGGCTGAAATTTGCCACCATAATTGGGAACTGGGAAGTGAAGGCTTGGGGCAGATGTATGTCTTCCTTGAAACCAGACTGAGAAATACTTTCTGAGAAGCTAACATAACACAATGTTTGTGTGCTTAAAGAAGACCTTAGGAGGAGAAATGAAAAAACCTGAGGGTAGAGGCCTTGAACTGATGATTTCCTCAGCTGGTTGTCAGTGGTCTCTTAGAGATGGCATAATTGCTTCACAATAAGCTGAGAACAGAACCTGAAGTTTGTAAGTATGAGAACTGCCTTTTGGGAACAGCTAGTACATAGCTTGGAAGATTATAACCACTCTCACTCTGCCTCCTCTGCTTTCCAGGTTCAAGTGATCCTCCTACCTCAGTTCCCCAAGTAGCTGGGAGTATAGGCGCATGCCACCATGCCCGGCTAATTTTTGTACTTTCAGTAGAGACGGGATTTCACCATGTTGCCCAGGCTGGTCTCGAATTCCTGAGCTCAAGCCAACTGCCAGCCTCGGCCTCCCAAATTGCTAGGATTACAAGTGTGAGCCACCATACCTGGCCTACAAAGTGTTTCTTGATCTGATTTCTGCCTGCCCTTTCAACCTCACTTCCTACTGCTCTTGCAATACTATATTAATTGCAGTTTCTCAACTCTTCTGTGCTCATTTAGACTAGCCCTTGGTAGTCTTTCTTTTATGTTACACTTCCCCTCTTTTCTGTTCCTCTGTTTTGCCTGACAAACTTCTACTCTTTCATTAAAACTCTTCTCAAGCACCATGTTTTGTGTGAAATTCTCCCTGACTTCTGAAGGGGAAATGCTATGGCATGAGAGACCTCCCTCCTCATACAAAAATCTAACTACATGTTGTAGCATCAATAATTAGTAAACACAGTGATGCATCTCTTAATGCTTTGTTTATGACCCAGTAGTTTCTTTATTTTAGTGCCTTCATTAGAACACTCAATTTATCCATATATGGATTCGTTCACAACAGATATCTTTGGAATCAGGAAAACAAATGCAGATATGATGCAGCATCTTGCTGGACTCAGCAAATTATTTTTTATTGTACCTCTTGCCCCCATGAAGTGAATAACCATCAATAAAACAAACCCTAGGTTTGGAGAGGCCTATTATTATTATTATTCTTATTTTTTGAGGCAGAGTTTAGCTCTTGTTGCCCAGGCTGGAGTACAGTGGCACGATTTCGGCTCACCACAACCTCCATCTCCTGGGTTCAAGTGATTCTCCTGCCTCAGCCTCCCGAGTAGCTGGGATTACAGCCATGCACCACCATGCCCGACTAATTTTGTATTTTTAGTAGAGATGAGATTTCTCCATGTTGGTCAGGCTAGTCTCGAACTGCCGACCTCAGATGATCCGCCCACTTCGGCCTCCCACAGTGCTGGAATTACAGGTGTGACCTACCGCGCCTGGCCTGGAGAGGGCTGTTTATTCTCAGATTGATGGCTGAGGTTCACCTGATATGATTTACCATTGACAAACTTTGATGAAGACAAGCATACTTATGCTTTCTTTCAAATAACTTTTCATTTGGGGCCCCAAATTTCTTCTGGTATAAATAGGATCTGAATTCTGTCTTTTATGTTGGGGCTTTCCTGTATCTCTGGTGATTCTTGGTTGTCTGTTCATTGTTAAAAGTGGAATACTAAAAAGGTGATTAGAAGTTTTAAATGCTGGCCAAGTGTGATGGCTCAAACCTGTAATCCTAACACTTTGGGAAGCTGAGGTAGACAGATTGCTTGAGACGAGAATTTCAGACCAGCGTGGGCAACATGGTGAAACCTAATTTCTGCAAAAAATAGAAAAATTAGTCAGGTGTGGTGGTGTACCACCTGTAGTCCCAGCTACTCAGTAGGCTGAGGTGGGAGGATCACCTGAGCCCAGGGAGGCTGGGGCTGCAGTGAGCCACGAGTGACAGAGTGAAACTCTGTCTCAAAAAAAAAAAGTTTTAAGTGCAGGACAGATGTGGTGGCTCACGCCTGCAACCCTAGTGCGTTGGGAGGCCAAGGTGGGAGGATTACCTCAGCCCAGGAGTTTGAGACCAGCCTGAACAACATAGCGAGACCCCCATCTCTTTAAAAAAAAAAGAAAGAAAGAAAAAGAAAAGAAAAGAAATAAAGAAGGGTGGGGTGTGGTGGCTCACACCTGTAATCCCAACAGCTTGGGAGGCCGAGGCAGGCGGGTCATGAGGTCAGAGGATCAAGACCATCCTGGTTAACACAGTGAAACTGCATCTCTACTAAAAATACAAAAAATTAGCCAGGCGTGGTGGTGGGCGCCTGTAGTCCCAGCTACTCAAGAGGCTGAGGCAGGAGAATGGTGTGAACCCGGGAGGCGGAGCTTGCAGTGAGCCGTAGATCACACCTCTGTACTCCAGCCTGGGCGACAGAGCAAGATTCCGTCTCAAAAAGAAAGAAAGAAAGAGAGAGAGAGAGAGAGAGAGAGAGAGAAAGAAAAGAGAAGAGAAGAAAAGAAAAAAGAAAATAGCTGGATGTGGCGGCAAGCACCTATAGTCCTAGCTACATGTGAGGCTAGGGTGGGAGGATCACTTGAGCCCAGGAGTTTAAGGCTGTAGTGAGCTATGATTGTGCCACTAAACTCCAGCCTTGTATGATCCTCCCAAATTACTGAGTTTATTAGATGTGTTTTCAAAGAGGGGGACTCTACTAGTAGTAAAGTGTGAAGACAGGGTGACAGCGAGACCCTGTCTGTAAAAAAAAAAAAAAAAGGTTTTAAATACATGAGTTGAACTTACTGATTGTGGACTTCTCTGTGTGATGATTTGCCTGGGCTATATGCGGGGCAACTACATGTCAGTATCTTTAGGTTTTTTCACTAGGGCTAGTCAGATTCTCTGGAAGAATCCTCTAGTCTCCTTCCTACAAGTTGGAGGCCTGGCTGCCTGTGGTCTGGAAGCTAGGTAGGAGAAGAAGACTGCAGGGGCATCATCAACATTCATTTCACTTACAGTCGTCTTTGCTGTATAGTAACCCTGCCCTCAACTGTGCCTATTATTTCCTTGTCTGGAGACCCTCTCTGTTTTACTCTCTCCAGAGGGAAAAGAAAACCTTAGTCTTCTATACTAGCAGAGGCAGTCTTGATCTTTAACTGGTTCTCAGACAGATTTTCATGTAATAAATTCCCATGATTTTAGCATGCTTTCTTTCTAGAAATACATGGTACTGCCGGGCATGGTGGCTTACACCTGTAATCCCAGCACTTTAGGAGGCTGAGGGGGGCAGATCACCTGAGGTCAGGAGTTCAAGACCAGCCTGGCCAACATGACGAAACCCCATCTCTACTAAAAATACAAAAATTATCCAGGTGTGGTGGTGGGCGCCTGTAATCCCAGCTACTCAGAAGACTGAGGGAGGAGAATTGCTTGAACCCAGGAGGCGGAGGTTGCAGTGAACTGAGATCACGCCATGGATACTCTGTCTCAAAAATAAAAAAATAAAATGAAATAAAAATAAAAAAAAAGAAAGAAAAAGAAATACATGATACCACCAGTTTCTGAGCCTTGTGTGGCTTCTACAGGTAAAATTGAGTTAGGTTTTGTTTTTTCCCACTGCTGACTTAGTATTCATTTTCCTTGGATCTAATAAGTCAGTTTCTGCTCATCCATCTGCTTTCTAGCTTTCAGTGTTTCATGGCTATTGCTGTTCTCTATTTCTCTTTGTTTTTATGGTTTTACACTTTATTTAAAATCCAAAAGTAGGGTCTAAGGAGAGGACATTTATTCAGTTTATCGACTTTATCAAAATGTCTGTATCAGCATTTCATTCCCTGTTTGACAGGTGAAGAAATCGTATATAACCATGTTTGAAGGTAACTATTTGCTTTTGATTCTGAGAAACTTGGGTTTTGAATCCATTGCTTAACAAGCTGTGTGACCTTAGGGCATTTATTCATAATTCCATCAATAAATTTTTATGTCCATTAGCAAATTAGGTAGAGGCACCCACCAGATGACTAACTTACCTTGACAGTTGACACTTTATTCATTTAAGCACTCCCCCCAAAAGTTTACTGTTTTGAGTGAATTTTCCCCCTAAAAACATATATTACCCTCTTCAGAATAGTTAGAACATTATTGAATCTTTCTTGAGGTTCAAGTTAATTATTTTGAACATCAGCTAGTCTGCTTTTTTATGTTACAGTAATACATTTTATACTAAATGCCCTAATACTATACTTTAAAACAAAAAAGCTAAAAGCCACTTTTTGGTGTGAATACTATGCTTTTTACATTTTTGTGGTTGTTTTGAATTATTTTTCTGCTTTTTCTCCTTGTTGTTTGTGAAACACAACAGAGAATATTGTTCTCCTTTCTTACTTTGTCGCTTCTCTCCTACTCTGTGTGGTGCTCCCAACTTAGTGTTTATTAAGTGTGTTTTCAAAGGAAGAGTAAGGCCCTAGGGACTCTACTAGTAGTAAAGTGTGAAGAATTAAAGACAGTTATTTTGGTTTTAGAGAGGCCTTTTTTGCTTACTTCCTAGTTCTCTGTGTGTTCCAGAAAGACAAGGTAATTGGGTTGCTGAATTCCACGTAAGTGACATAGTGAAACTTCATGCTTTCTCAAATAAATTGTTTTCATCTATATTATCTCATGTTTTTAAAGCTTCATAATGATTCTGTAAGGTAAGTAGGGCAGGTAGGATTATCCCCATTTTATAGATTGGACAATCTGAGGTTCAGAGAATTAAATGCCTTGCTCTTATCACATAATTGAGTGGTAAGCTGGGACTAATCTCAGGTTGTCTGATTCGAACCTTAATGCTCTGTCTCTTCTCTGTTCTAGCCTTTGTATGTGGGCTTCCACAGAGAAGGTCAGATTCTTAAGGTCAGAGAGCAATGCAGTAAGGAATACCTCTCATTTCATCCTGTCCTGGTGGGACAGGTAGCATTTTTCCTCTTTCCCAGCTGGGAAATTGAAGTTCAGAGAGATTAAATGACTTGTCCAAGTTCACCTGGAAAAATAAGGCGTGACAGAGTCTGGGACTCATTCTCTTCTTTTGACTCCAACTCCTGCTCTCTGATTGCAGTGCCTGATGCATCCACCCTAAGTCAGAATGAGCTGCCAAAAGAAAAAATATGCCAGCAACATTGAAATTCAGATAGCAATGGTTTGAACTGTAGTAAACAACCAAGTCCTCTTCTCTAGGAAGGTTTCAGCTGATTGGAATTCTCAGTCTATTTTCCAATTTATGTAGAGGAGGAGGATAAAGAACTGTTGTGCTTGGACTTGCAAAAAACTGATTCATTTAGTGGAAGCTCTAAAGATATACAGTTGCATTGCCAGTTTGGCACAAAGAAATACTTAAGCTCTCAAGTAGAAATATTTACTGAATTTCTAGTACAGCCTAATGTTCTAGACCCCAGGAGGGATTTATCATGAATTGGGAAATCTTAGGGCTCCAGGATCCATTCATCTTAGGCTTAAGGGCTGAGTTTATCCAGGCAATTCAGTAGAACAATTCTATATACATTATTCCTGCTGTGTACTAGGAATAATAACAGGCACTGGGTAGGGGTAGGTATATGTTCTGATAGGAATCTCATGGTTTGTTTGGAAAGAGACACACAAAGAATGACGTTACAGCATAATAAGTTATAATGAAGAGATGTATAAAGAGCACTAAACAGAGAATCATTAATTTTGCCCAGATCAAGGATGCAGGGAGTGATTGGAGAAAAGTTTACAGTGAAAGTGATACTTGGGGCCAGGCGTGGTGGCGCATGTCTGTGATCCAAACACTTTGGGAGGCCAAGGATGATAGATTGCTTGAGTTCAGTAGTTTGAGATCAGCCTGGGCAACATGACGAAAATCTTTCTCTACCAAAAAAAACAAAAAATTAGCCGGGCATGATGGCGTGCGCCTGTGGTTCCAGCTGCCCGGGAGGGTGAGGTGGGAGGACCACTTAAACCTGGGAGGTTGAGGCTGCAGTGAGCTGTGATCACACTACTGCACACCAGCCTGGGTGACAGAGGGAGACCCTGTCTCCAAAAGAAAAGTGATACTTGGTCTGTGCTTTGCAGGATGGGTCAGCTCTTTATACAGGGAATGAAAGGCATTGTGGGCAGAGAAAACAGTATATGCAAAATCGCAGAAATATGAAAGAGCTTGTTGTTTAAGGGAAGCAGTGAGAAGCTTGACTCAGTTGGAACTGGAGAGTAAGGTAACCTAGGTCTCCTCTCTGGTCTGGGGCTCTCAAGATCTCTTCCTGTTACTCTGTGCCAGTGTCTGCTCACCACAGGTATATTCTTACTCATGTGCAAGTGCTCTCTGAAACAGGCTGCATCTCCTCTGCAGTCTTGCCAGCCTTTCTTCAGAGCTTAGTTAGCATAATTATATTCTCCTCTGAAAAGCCTTCTAGGATGTTGTCATTCATCCGATATCTATTGCTCTTTGTGAGCCAGCGCAGTTCATTTCCTAAGTTAATATTGATGAGTGTTCATCCATAATTTGTTTCTGTATTGCTTTCTACTTTAAGATTTGCCATTAGTGATATTTCTGGTTATGCCCAGAATTGAGGCTTCTTGTTTGGTTACTTGCATATCTTAAGCCTTGGTTACAGGTTTATTTTGAGGTTGTTTAACCCTCTGTTCAACTCAGGTATCTTTCAGATTGGGGAGTAAAGTGTAGTGAAATGAGACTCTCTAGGAAGCCTTCTCCCACTCTCCCAGAGCTAGTAATTCCTTTTCTCTTTGTCTTAGTGCTTGTCACCCTCCATTAGAACTCCTGGTTTCAGTGTCTGTCTCCTTTACTAGATAGTAGGTTCCCTTGATGGGAGGGATTTGTAATAGTTCATCTCTTATTTTTTCAACAGCCAACATAGAGCCCAGATGCAGAATAGGTGTTTGCTACACGTTTATTGTTTTTTGAGAGTTGGGAACAGGACTGCTAATCCCAGGTTTACCACTGTGTGACTTTGGGCGGGTCACTCCAATCTTTGGAGCTCCAGTTTATCTGTAAAATATGGGGGCTGTACTCTATGACCAGGATCATAGCATTTATCCTACTTAGTCAGGATCCAGTTGGGGAGACAGAAATGCCATCAATAATTTAAATAGGTAAAATTTAATATTAAGAATTGTTTAGGTAAAAGGTTTTTAACTACTTAAAAGAGATAAAAGAGAATTCTAAGGTGTAATAGAGATAGTAACTGCAGAAAAAGATTGCTATACCTAGGGCTGAGGGAAAAGTGAAAAAGGGAGAAACTTAGAGCTCCACAAGGCTGAGATTCAGACCTCTGAGAAGAGTATGGCTGCTGTGGCAGTATGCTGCTTGTTGCTGTGGTGAAGAAGAAACTGGCTGGTGGGTGCTCACCTCAGAACCTGGAGAGTCACTGCTTTGAAATGTACCAAGACCCCTCTGCACACTGATCTACTTGCTACCTTGTAAAAAACTGAACATTGCAACTAGCTTTGTATTCTCCTTCTAGCACCCTCTATTGGCAGAACCTAACAGCCACTCCGCTGGGAAATGAGAAATATAGTCAGCCTAGGCTAGTCTAATATCACAGAGCAAGGCAATGAATAATTGATTTGGAACTGTAAGGCAATAATTTAACTTCTGTATTATAATTGTCTGTTTTTGATATGTCTTCCTTATTGCACCATGAACTTGGTAGTGTCTGGAACAGTGTCTGATTTGTCTCCATATCTAATGCGCATTGTCCCAGAAGTGACTTTGGCACTAAAAAGTTGATCACGAATTACTGTTTGGGCTGGGTGCAGTGGTTCATGGCTGTAATCCTGGCTCTTTGGGAAGCTGAGGTGTGTGGATCACCTGAGGTCAGGAATTTGAGATGAGCCTGACAAACATGGTGAAACTCCGTCTCTACTAAAAATACAAAAATTAGCTGGGTGTGGTGCTGGGCACCTGTAATCCCAGCTACTCCGGAGGCTGAGGCAGAAGAATTGCTTGGACCCAGGAGGTGGAGATTTCTGTGAGCTGAGATTGCACCAGTGCACTTCAGCCTGGTCAACAGAGCAAGACTGCGTCTCAAAAAAAAAAAAAAAAAGAAAGAAAGAAAAAATTATTGTTTGAATGAATGAATGTCTCTTGAAGATAGAGAAAGTTAGATGTTTCTCTAGGTTGGCTTAATTCTGATTCTTCTTGGAATGAATTGGGACCACTGGAACAGGCATCCTCCCTAGAAGCTCTCTTCTTCTGTAAGTTAAAGCTTTATTGAATGTCATTTTTCTTGTGCCTGTCATGTGCATAGCTTGTGTTAGATGCTAGAGAGAGGGTGAGGAGAACATTCTACTGTAGATATTAATATACTCTATGAGATTAAACATATCCTCTTTACTAAAGGGTGACCCTCCGAAATCTAGGGTAGATGCTTTGCACATAGTGTACTCCTCAGAATGGCAAAGAGACAAGCATTATCTGTCATTTACAATTAGTTTATTTCATTTCTGGAGCCCATTTTTAAAATCTATTTTACAGATGGGGAAACTGAGGCTCAGAAAGGTTGAGAGACTTACGCAAAGTTATACAGAAAGTAAGAGGCAAAGCTAGGACATGAGCCCAGGTTTGGCTGTTCTAAAATTTGAACAGGCAACTCCTTCCTTTCTTCCAGCTTATGAAGGCAAGGATAGAGTTTTTACTAGCTGATAGCAGTAGAAATCTGTGGAAGTGATTTCTGTTACTAGCTGTTTGGGGGGCTGAGCAAGCAACAACAACGCAAAATAGCAGCACTTGCAAGCTGCAGTGATAATGTTTGGTAATAATTGACCTTTTACATAAACCAGTTAGAGCTTGCGCTTCAGACACCTGATTTGTGAAACAGTTGCTACCTAGCAGCAGGGTATTTTTTTTTTTTTTTTTAATCCCACACTAGCAGCTCACAAAAGAATGCAGATGTATTCCCTGGAATATTAAGCCTCTCTTTTCTTGCTCTGGCAGGTTTCTTTCCTTTTTTGGGGGCTGAAGCTAGGTAGACCACTTAATTATTATTAGGAAGCAAAATTTATGAGGCTGGTGTTTTTGCTTCTGGGCCAATAGACACAAAGACTCTCAGTAAAGTATTTAGGATTGGGAGTCAGCTATGCCTTTCCCAGGTCATCATCGAGGCACAAGTGGGGACCCTGGTCTTATTACTTGCAGGGTCAGAGTGTTACGGGACAGAGGTTCAGGTCCAGACCCCAAGAGAGGGTTCTTGGATCTCATGCAAGAAAGAATTCAGGGCGAGTCCTCAGTGCAAAGTGAAAGCAAGTTTACTAAGGAAGTAAAGTGGTGAAAGGACAGCTACTGCATAGACAGAGTAGGACATTCCTGAAAGTAAGAGGAGGAACATATCCACTCTAGTACAATGTTTGTATATATGGGGAGATGTGTTCTGCTACAAGGGTTTGTGATAAAGAATTAATTTTCTTAATTACTATATTTTGCAAGAATTGATGTTATTATCTTTAAAGCAAAATTAGGAATGCCTTTGTTTTCCGGATATTGGGATATCTGTACACTCCCAAGTGTGGGACTGTTTAGTAAACATTAATAATTTGTTCCCTTAACCGTAAATATCTGGAGGCTAGGAGTGCCTGACTTTCTGAGAATGCAGTCTAGCAAGTCTCAGCCTCATTTTCCTAGCCCTCACTCAACATGGAGTCGCTCTGGTTCAAACGCCTCTGACAAGAGTATTGCATATGGCCTGGGAGAGATTCTGTTCTAGGAGAAAGTTTTCATCAAAAGTATTGGATGAGGCCAGTAATGTCAGGATTTGCTAATCAAATTATTTAGCTGTTTGTTTTGTGATTATCCACTGGATGGCTACAGAGACTGGCTGACATGGAAGTGTGCTCTCATGATGAGAGTGAGAAGTCCATGGATCAATGTCATCTTACCTTAGTTTCTTTTGGTACTATCATTATTGAGGGAATCTTAGGATAGTCACCTTCCTCTTTGGTTTAACTGGCTGTAAACACTGCTGCCTAACTGCTTTTCAGAAGTGATGATATTTATTCTTTGGTAGGACCTGAAAGAGTCTGTATGTGTCACTTATCTTTAACTGCATACTCTATTTAGAGTTGAAGTCTTTTTTCGTTTTGTCGTTTAGCATAGAACAGGAAAGGTGGTGTAGTGGAATTAGTATGAGCTTTACTAGAACCCACCTGAGCAATACCCCCTTCTGCTACTTAATAACTTAATAGTTATTTATCCCTTCTGAGCCTCAGTTTTCTCATTAAAATGAGAATAATGATAATAATGACAATAGCAATCCATGGTTTTAGATGTCTATTTCCATGAACTTCAATTTATCTGTAAAATGGATGCGATAATTCCTCAACAATAGGTTTGGTTTGAGAAAGAAATTGGCTAATTTAAATGGAAATGTCTACTGGCATGTTTGGTACATAGACTTTGCATATGCTAAGTGCTCAATAAGTGATTATGACCCATTGTTTTTAGAAGACCTAAAGAAAGAGATCATTAAGGGTAGTTATTTCCTGTGGGATGGGTCAGGGTTTAATACAGACTCTGATTAATTCTTTCAGTGGAGTGCTCTTGTCTTTTCCTTTAGGGGCAGTTTTATGTGGTCTGCTGGTATTCATGTATCTAGATGGAACCATGGAACTCGTTTCCCCCATGAGTTTCCTTCCTAACTTTTAGTCCTATTTCTGCTGTTAGTGGGTGAGAAAGGCTGAGTTGTGGTTCAAAACCTCCAATACTTTGTATTTCTGGGTCTAGTCAGTACACAAGATTAAGGAGTGTTTGTTATGGCCCTTTAAGGAGTGTAATCTTGCTGTTAGTTTTGCTATTTCTTTGTACCAAACCACAAAGGAGGGCTTTCCAGTAAAAAATATTTGTGGGCCAGAAGCTAGATGTCCCTGCAAAGCTGACGTGTGATCTACTTAGTCTTTTCAAGCCAGAGACTCTGGCAAGTTTGAATTCCAATTGTTTCAGTTTGTTTCATTTCTCTTTTTTTTTTTTTTTTTTTTTTTTTGAGAAGGAGTCTCGCTCTGTCGCTAGGCTGGAGTGCAGTGGAGAGATCTTCAAAAACCAAAATGCAGAGATTAGAGGATTTTTTTAATGCCATATGGTGAACCCAGATTTCTTCCTTTTAACTTTCTTCCTGTAGTTCTTTGGGGAAATTAGTTATTTATTTCACAAGATGTTTAACCAACAATAAGCAGTTTGTTTTCAGGAATATTCACCGGTTTTCCTTCTCATAAATGCTACAAGATTGTGTTGAGCTATGATGTTTTCAAAGTTCTTTCATGGCCAGTGTTGCATTTTTTTCTTCATAATACTTCTGTAAGATAAGCAAGTTAGATACTCTTAATGATTTTTGTTATTGTTTTTAGCTGATGAAGAAACTGAGGCCCAGAGAAGAGGTGACTTAATTCAGACACCTATTGAGTCCAAGGCGGGTTAGAATTAGAACTCAGGCTCAAGAAAGCCCTTTTATTTTTAGGTTTCTGGTTTTCACTAGGAACATCGTCACACCTTGCACACCTTGCACACCTTGCCAACATTAGATATTATCACTCTATAATTTTTGCCACTCCATTGAGAGAAAAATGTCTCATTATTTTAATTTTTATGTCCCTAGTTACTAGTAAAGTTAAAAAAATTTTTAATGTTTATTGGCCATTTATAGTTCTGTGAATTTTGTGTCATTTATTGCACATTTTATACTGGATTCTTCATCTCTTATCACTTTTGTGGAGACTCTTTGTATGTTAAGAGTATTAATTCTTTTGATATACATGTGCAAATATTTTTGATGTTTTATTTGTGAAACTTTGTGCTTCCCTAGAGCACCAAAGAAGATAGTCCTTTATACTAGACTATTTAAAAAACAGCATAATACTACCACCATTAACACTACCAGTTAAAATTTATTTTCTGAGTTTTCCAAGAAACTTTCATATTCTTTATGTCTTGTCCTTTCAAGAACTTCATGAGGGGGCTTGTAATTAAAATAAGGTAATTTGAACATGTACATCTTATGTCTTTTCAAAAACATTGAAATGGAACAAAACTGGTTTTTCACAAGGGCTAAGAAGATAGGAAAGGAGATGACAGTAAATGAGAGGGAACAAGATTTTGGAAGATGGAAAAGAGGTGCAGGTTGTGAACAATTTAGCAAATTGCAGAAAGCAGAAAACTTAGGCTGCAGAAGAATGTCAGTATCAACAGTCATTTTGTGGTACAGACCCTAGAAAGCCCTAGGTATTAGAGGTTCTCAAATGTTGAGAAGTGGAGCTGAAAAGAGGAGGATTAGTTCAAAGGTTATATAAGGAACAATTAAACTCCCACATCCTTTCTCAGCAGAACTTTGGAGGTTTATTTTCTGGAGAAATGAAATCAGGCAGGACCTGTACTTGGGGATGCTAGACTTAGCTGAGAGGTGACATTCTCAAAATAGGGATTTAGTGAAGGTCTTCATTCATTTCTCAATTCCCAGATATAGGTAGTCAGACTTAATCTCCTCAGAGAGGAGACTGAAGGATGTATCACTGAGAAACTGACCTATAGACATTTGAATGTCCCTTTCCCCAATTAAAAAAAATTGGCATGGCATTTTCTCTTGTTACAGTGAAACCTAGCAATTAAAATGCTCTACTGTTCGTACAATGTGTCTGTATGTGTCTTAGTCTTAAATATGAAAGAATAGGCAAAGATCACCTGATATTTGAGAAAAACTTCTAACATGAATAACAGAAACTAAAAGAAACAATAGAAGGAACCCTACCCCCCAAAAAAGAGAGGGAATGGAGAGGGGAGAGGGATTGAGGGAAAGGGAAAGCATACAAGCACAAGAGAAACAATGTAGGAGGGAAAAAAAAATTTGCAAAAAACTCAGATCAAATAAGTTATTACCTTAGTGAAACAAGAATAAGGTCCTATTTGAAAAAGGAATAGTCAGCAAGAAATAATTTTTGGACACTTAAAAATACAGTAATGAAAGTAGGCTGGATGCAGTGGCTCTTGCCTGTGATCCCAGCACTTTGTGAGGCCGAGGCAGGTGGATCATCTTGAGGCCAGGAGTTCGAGATCAGCCTGACCAACATGGTGAAACCCTGTCTTCACTAAAAATACAACAAATTAACCAGGCATGGTGGCGCATGCTTGTAATCCCAGCTACTTGGGAGGGTGAGGCATGATAATTGCCTGAGTTTGAGAGGTGGAGGTTGCAGTGAGCCAAGATCATGCCACTGTACTCCAGCCTGGGCAACAGAGCAAGACTCTATTTCATATATATATACATATATATATACACACACACACACACACACATATATATATAATATCGAAAATAAAGTAGAATGAAAACAAGTAGAAAATAGAAGAGGAAAGAAACAAATCAGAGGATCAATTTAAATAGATCAATATTGATTTAAAGTTAAAAGATATTTACATTTAAGAATATTAATTTAATTTTTTAAAATGATTTTCTTTTCTCCAATTTCTCTGGTTTCTTCCCTTCAGATTTTTGGATCTCCTCATAGTCAGATTTTGGCTTATGAAGTGAAAAAATCATCAAAGAAATGATACTGCTTCCCAGAACTTAAGTACACATGTGCTTATATTGAAAACCCTATCAATTCTCAATACACTGAATGAAAAAAGAAACACGTCACCATAAAATTTCAGAACACCATAAAATTTTGGAATGAGAGTATAAAAGCTTCCAGAGAGAATTAAGAGGTTATATACAAAAAGCATTTGATTTCTCAAAAGCAATATTGGAAGCTAGAAGAAAGTGGAGGAATTATCTTACATTCTGAGAGGAAAGGATTTTCAAGCTGTAATTCTATACCCAGTCAAAACTAACAATTAATTTTGAGAGTGGGGGCCGGGGGCAGTGGCTCCTACCTATACCCAGTGCTTTGAGAGGCCAAGATGGGAGGATTGCTTGAGCCCAGGAGTTTGAGGTTACAGTGAGTTATAATGACACCACTGTACACTGGCTTGGGTGACAGAGTGAGACTCTGTCTCTTCAAAAAAATGAAAAATGTAGGGGGAGAGACATTTTCAGATACACAGTATCTCAAAAGATTTATCTCCCACCTGTGCTATCTCAGAAAACTTGGTAGTTTGATATACCTAAATGAGGTAGAAAAGGAAGAGGGGCTGGGCATGGTGGCTCACACCTGTAATCCAAGCACTTTGGGAGGCTGAGGTGGGAGGATGACTTGGGTCCACAAAGAGTTTGAGGCCGGCCTGGGCAATGGGGCGAAACCCTGTCCCTACAAAAAATACAAAAAAATTAACCAGGCATAGTGCTAAAAGTTGAAAGTGATTACCATTGGGAAGCAGAGGTCAAAGGTAAGATAGGGGATTGCTGCTTTTTTGATATAAACCTTATAGTATTGAGTTTGACTTGTGAAACTATCAATCTATTAGCTTTAATCAAATGTAAAATTAAGGCGGTCACTGTGTGCCTGTAGTCTCAGCTACCAGGGAGGCAGAGGTAGGAGGATCACTTGAGCCCAACTTCAAGGCCAGCCTGTGCAACATAGCAGGACCCTGTCTCTTAAAAAATAAATAAAGTAAAATTAAGTTAAATTATAAATGATCATTATGCCTTCTCCCCAAAAACATATGAAGTAAAGCGTTATTACCATACATGGAAATAAGGCCTGTAGAATTAGGGGACCAAAGGTTTTTAGAATGAGTTATTAGAGAATCTGAGACTCCAGCTCTGGCTCTGACTCTCTGACTCTCACCATTGCCCTTTCTGCTCTAGAGAAGGCAGAAACCTCCTTTGGAGTGTTTGCTGGTGATGTTCACATGAGTAAACCTGTGGTCCCAGCAGCAGCCTCTCATTGTGTGTGTGTGTGTGTGTGTGTGTGTGTGTGTGTGTGTGTGTGTGTGTTTTGAGATGGAGTCTTGCTCTGTTGCCCAGGCTGGAGTGCAGTGGTGCTATCTCAGCTCACTGCAACCTCCACCTCCTGGATTCAGGCAATTCTCCTGCCTCAGCCTCTCAAGTAGCTGGAATTACAGATGCCTGCCACTACACCTGGCTAATTTTTGTGTTTTCAGTAGAGACTGGGTTTCTCCAAGTTGGCCAGTCTGGTCTCGAACTCCTGACTCCAGGTGATCCACCCTCCTTGACCTCCCAAAGTGCTGGGATTACAGGTGTGAGCCACCATGCCTGGCCTCATTGTCTTTTATATTGACTGTTACAACCTCTGCATTTGGGACACTGCAAAGTATCTGACATAGCCAGTAAGAGTCCTAATGACCCCAGTTCCTGGCCGGGCACGGTGGCTCACACCTGTAATCCCAGCACTGTGGGAGGCCGAGATGGGCAGATCATGAGGTCAGGAGATTGATACCATCCTGGCTAACATGGTGAAACCCCATCTCTACTAAAAATACAAAAAATTAGCCGGGCGTGGTGGCGGGCGCCTGTAGTCCCAGCTACTTAAGAAGCTGAGGCAGGAGAATGGCTTGAACCAGGGAGGTGGAGGTTGCAGTGAGCCGAGATCGTGCCACTGAACTCCAGCCTGGTGACAGAGAGAGACTCTGTCTCAAGAAAAAAAAAACAGGCCGGGCGCGGTGGCTCAAGCCTGTAATCCCAGCACTTTGGGAGGCCGAGACGGGCGGATCACGAGGTCAGGAGATCGAGACCATCTTGGCTAACACGGTGAAACCCCGTCTCTACTAAAAAATACAAAAAACTAGCCGGGCGAGGTGGCGGGCGCCTGTAGTCCCAGCTACTTGGGAGGCTGAGGCAGGAGAATGGCGTGAACCCGGGAGGCGGAGCTTGCAGTGAGCTGAGATCTGGCCACTGCACTCCAGCCTGGGTGACAGAGCGAGACTCCGTCTCAAAAAAAAAGAAAAAAGAAAAAAGAAAAATTCAATGCTGCTGGAGCTTATTGCTTCCTTTACCTGAGGGAGGAAAAAAAAAAAAAAAAACCTGACAATTGAGAAGGCCCAAGATGTGGCCTCGGCTCTGGGCTGGATGGGCTCTGCACCATTTGGCTTTATCCATTGTCTGTGTCTACAGGCTCCTGACTGGTACCTTTCCTTTTCTGGGCCACGAGGCTCCTTTTGTGGGAAAGGACCTTGGGACCTGAATGGAGGGTTTGTGCAGAGCTTCCTGTGAATGAGAAGTGTTCCTGTGATTAGCCATGACCTCCTAGCAACAGATGCATTCATCATCTGGCTTCAACTTTTCCATCCCCTCTTTGAAGTTCCATTGGATCTGGTGGTCACAGAGCAGCTTCCATTGAATTCAGCAGCTTGTTTCTGATTACATTAGGCATTATCTGTACCCTCTTTTGGCTCACCTCATGAACAGGCTAGTACTGTGGTTATTTTCCACAGAATATCAAAGCTGGGACAGCCTCTAATGCCTGCTCATTTTACAGAGGAAGAAAGCTTAGGCCCAGTAAGTGAAAGTATTAGTTTAGTGCAAAAGTAATGGCAAAAACTGCAGTTACTTTTGCACTAACCTAATACTTACCCAAATTCCGCATATTCTGTGGCAGAGGTGAGACTAGGACTTTGATGCCTTGACTCCAGGCCAGTTTTTCTCCCTATGAGGCTCTGCTACCTCCTAATTTTCTAGTCACATAAGATCATATGCTCTGTAGAGGACAGAGATTATGCCTTATCTCTTATCCCTCAAAGGTATGCCTAATAACCTCTCAGGTTTATTAAATTAGTGGTTATTATCAGGTTTTACATAATGAGGATGTGTTGCCTAGTTGAAAGAGCTAGGTAGGCTTGGATGGGGGATCTTGGCCGTGAATAGATGGAGCCAAAGTTCCAACTTGGGTATTCTGAATCTGAGTTGTCTATCTTCTTTCTAGTACACTGTGAGTGGATAGGTATGATTTTCAGTTTTCACGGGGGAGAAACAGACAGAGCAGAACTCTGGAGGCAGTGAGTGTTAGCTGCACCTGGAGAGAAGCAACTAGACTAATGTGGCCAGAGCACAAGTTGAATTAAGTGAATGGGGGTAAAAGGAAAGCAGTGAGAAATGCTGGAGGAAAAAGGTGAAAAGGGGATCTCTGTACTATGGGCTTTTTAGGGAAAGCCTCCCAGAGTTGGGAGCTTTGAACTAGCCCTGAAGGATGGCTAGGATTTGAATTTACATAGATGGCATAAAATTTGTGGAGGGAAAGTGAACACACACTTCTCTTTCTGTTTACACAAAGTTTAGAAGGCCAAGCACCTGTTCAGTTTGCCTAGAACATTGTTAAGTGCTGGAGAGTGGAGGCTGATAGGTCTTAAAAGCCTAGAATTCTAGATTTGGGGATGTAATTTTTGTTTCCGTTAATACCACTGATCCCTCTATAAAGGTAGCTGTGGCAACCCTGTACAGCAGTTGGATATAGAACTCTCTACCTTTTTACCCTTTACAAATTGGAGCTTTGTGGTGGATATTTCACTTTGAGGTACTTAATATGTGGAACTTTGGCTATTCTTGAGCAGCTTCAAAGGTCCATGACATGTCATAATTTCCCATTTTTCTGAGGTGAACATTTGAAAAACATTCAACAAGGCAGTGGTGGATGGGAATTATTTACTTAGCAGGATTTACTTAGTGACTCCCACTTAATAGTCAGCAGGATTTGTAACTGTGGGAATTCTTAAGCCATCCTTGGAGATTTGTTAACAGATGATAAGGTTTTTAACCGACTCCCTTCCTAACACACTTCATACTCGAGTTCACAATCAGCCTTGTCCTAAGTTCTGATCCAGCTCTGCTCCTTGACTTGCCTGTGTGATCGTGGATAAACTTCTTTCCCTCTCTGGTCCTTAGTTACTGCATCTGTAATAACATTGATGCTGTACTGGTGTATTAGCTCATTCTCACACTGCCAATAAAGACATACCTGAAACTAAGTAATTTATAAAGGAAAGAGGTTTAATGGATTCACAGTTCCACATGACTGATGAGGCCTCACAGTCATGGCAGAAGGTGAAGGAGGAGCAAAGTCACGTCTTACATGGCAGCAGGCAAGAGAGGGTGTGCGGGGGAACTGCCCTTTATAAAACTATCAGATCTCGTGAGACTTATTCATTATCACAAGAACAGCATGGGAAAACCCGCCCCCATGATTCAGTTACGTCCCACTGGGTCCCTCCCACGACACGTGGGGATTATGGGAGCTACAATTCAAGATGAGATTTGGGTGGGGACATAGCAAAACAATATCAACAGGATAATGTCTAAATGTTCTTTGGGTTCTAATATTTTAGGACTCTGATATCAGAAATGTAGATATTTGTCCCCTCCAAATCTCATGTTGAAATGTAATCCCCAGTGTTGGAGGTGAGGCCTGGTGGAAGGTATTTGGATCATGGGTCCCTCATGAATGGCTTAGTGCTATCCTCTTGGTGATGAATGAATCTGTGGGAGATCTGGATGTTTACAAGTGTGTGGTGCTGCCCCACTGTCTTGCTTCTGCTCTTACCATGTGACATGCTGTTTCCCTGTCACTTTCCTCCATGATTGTAAGCTTCCTGAGGCCTCATCAGAAGTAGATGGCAGCACCATGCTTCCTGTATAGCCTGCAGAATGGTGAGCCAATTAAACCTCTTTTCTTTATAAATTACCCAACTGCAGGTATTTTTTTTTATAGTAATACAAGAATGGCCTAATACAGACTCTGTATATGGGACACAGATGAGCCTTTTCTTTGACACTCTTCATGTACACAGATCATAATGCAATAAAACATAATGATCAGTGACTACACACATACTGGGTTATTCAACATATACACACAAACTAGTTCTTCAACATATACTCACTGGCTTTTTGAGTATTTTTCTTCTGTCTTACCCTTTTTTGGTTGTCTTTTTTTATGTCCTCTGCTGCCAGGAGGCTGTACATCCTGTCATCCTATAGAGCAGGCTGCAGACTGAGAGGACTACTGTGGTCTAGTACTATTAGGGCATGCGCGCACGCACACACACACCCCCTAGTACTCTCAGGGGAAATACACCCATATACGCACATACCCCTAAACACCCACACACCCCTACCCACCTCTGGTATTCTCAGGGCGACACGCACACACACACCTACAGGGCTAGAAGTAGGAGACATAGCAATTTTGTTCTGACTTGGTGGAAAAACCCCAGGCCTCACCTTTCTGTGAGTTGCAAATGCATAGCTTGCATTTATTTCCATTTGTATTTTACTGTGTATTAAAGATGTTTGAAGGGAGGCTACAAATGCGAAAGAGAACTATGTTGTTTAAGACAACTGTCTTTGAATATTTTTTCCTTTTTTATTAATTTGCTGCTTAATTTTGGATATGAGTAATAGTAATAAGCATTCTGAACATTTCATAGCACTTTAAACTTCAGAGCCTTTCCCCCACTTATTTAAAATATTTTAATAAGCAACCTAGCGATGATGCTACTTTTTATTGAGTACTTACTGTGTGCTAGACATTGTGCTAAATGGCTTTATTATTTCATTTAATTCTTACATCAGCTGTGAAAATGGTATTATCACCACTTAAGAGAGATGACACTAAGACCCAAAGAGGTTAAGTAACTATACCTGAGAGTACACAATTAATAATGTGATGGAGCTATGATTTGAATTGAATAGTGTCTGGCCTAACAGCTGATTGTATTATATCTGTGAAGTACAGTTGTCCCTCGGTATACCCAGGGGATTGATTCCAAGATCCCCTATGAATACCCAGATCTACACATACCCAGGTCCTGCGGTTAGCCCTGCAGGACCATGATTATGAAAGGTTGGCCCTTCATATTTGCTGGTTTCGCATCCTGTGATCCATATTTGGTCAGGGGGTCAGGGGGAGGCATATAAGTGGATCAGTACATTTCAAACCTGTGATATTATTCAGAGGTCAGTTGTTAATATTGCATGTTCATTTACAAATGAGTAAACTAGCAATAATAACATGGCATGTATATGGTAGATATTATCAGGACCTGAAATTTTCTTTTAACTTTTGTTTTAGGTTCAGGGTTACACACGTAGGTTTGTTATATAGGTAAACTCAGGTTTGTTGTACAGATTATTTCATCACCCAGTATTAAGCCCAGTATCCAATAGTTATTTTTTGGGGTCCTCTCCCTCCTCCCAGCTGCTACCCTCTAGTAGGCCTCAGTGTCTATTATTCCCCTCTTTGTAGGACCTGAATTTTGATTATTTAATTTAGAATGGACTTTGTCCCAGATGGGTTATCTTTAACTGTCTTATTTTTATATCTTAATAAGATGAACCACTTCACATTGTTTTTGGATTAGTCTTGGATGGATCATAAATAAATTATAAAATGGTCTTACTAGGGAGGCAAAGAAAAATAAGATGTTGGGTCTGTTCCCAAGGACCTAACAATTGGTTGTCAGAAAAAGACTTGAACACAATTAGAAGTGCTCCCACCATATAGTTCGTGAGGAAAAAATAAAAGTCTCTCACTGAGTAGTTCAGACTATAAGTGACTTAGCCAGGAAATATCAGTGTGAGCTATGTTTGAATAGGGAGGGTTTTGTTGTGTGTGTGTTTTCGAGGGTTGTTAAGTATAATATATGATAATAAAAGATTTGCAACACTCTTATGTGTGATTTTTAAAAAACCTACAGAATCTTAGAGTCAAGTTTTGTTTGTTTGTTTGTTTTAGTAGGAACTTAACTCTGAAATGATTTTGTGAGTGGGGAAAGCAATATATGTGAATGACGCTTTTTATGAATTTGTCATTTAGCATATCTCTGTGGTGTTTTTTTTTTTTTTTTTTCGAAGTGGAGTCTCACTCTGTTGCCCAGGCTGGAGTGCAGTGGCGCGATCTCAGCTCACTACAACCTCCGCCTGGGTTCACGCCATTCTCCTGCCTCAGCCTCCCAAGTAGCTGGAACTACAGGCACCCACCACCATGACCTGCTAATTTTTTTGTATTTTTAGTAGAGACGGGGTTTCACCATGTTAGTCAGGATGGTCTCAATCTCCTGACCTTGTGATCCGCTGGTCTCGGCCTCCCAAAGTGCTGGGATTACAGGCTTGAGCCACCGTGCCCGGCCCATATCTGTGTTTTCAATGCCTGATTTACTATTAGTACTTGTGTTTATTGATTGAGTGAATTTTGGGTCTGAGTCTGAAGGTGCAGAATACTGTTTCATTATTATGTATGTGAATATATAATACATTAAATGTGTTATACATTATCATATTAACATAGTATGCTATAGAGGGCTAAAGATGGAAGACCTTGAAAGAATATCATGTCTATTCTCTGCTTCTAACTGATGGGGAAACTGAGGCCCAGAAAATTGAAGTGACTTTCCCAGTAAGTTGTAGAGGAGGACCAGAATCTACTGCTCCTGGAAGCACTAATGATTTCCTGTAATAGATTTCTAATATTTTCACAAAGATTTCATGAGCACAGGCAAAACATACAGAGAAAATATTGTTGAAAGTATTTTGAATCACTGCCTTCTTTAAAGCTAAGGTGAGATATGGAGGGTTTTTTTTTTTTCTCTTTATTTCACATAAGTACCATGTGCTAACTGATTGCGCCACTGGAGCTCCTTTCTCCTTATTTCTATATATCTTGTATACCAAGGTTAGATTAGATCAGATTCAGTAGGTTGAACCTCATTTTTGATCAAAGTTTCTTCACAGCGCACATCTAGCAGAGCTTTTCCCCTCGAAGACCTGGTTGGAAGAAGTGGCCTTTGTTTCTGATGTATAATTTACCTCTTCTTCTTGGTATTTAAGCCTTGTTGGTCTTGATAAATGCCTGTTTTCTATGCCCTGCCTGCAGTTAACATGGAGGTCCTGGTGTGGAACTTCTTAGGAAGTGGTGGGTGAGAGAGAGTGCATGTGAGAGTGGGCAAGTGGGTTAACCGGCCTATGCCTTTAACTTCTTTGGTTAACCCATTAACCTAGAGAGCTTGTATAGTCGTATTGAATCTATAAATCTCAGTTCCAAAAGGGGAAGTTGATGTGAAAAGGGTCCTTTGATCTTGATTCGGTCCAGAAAAGAATGGAAGTCAGTGTCTCAGTGGAGAAGGGATTAGAATCAGGCAGTCCTGAATTCAACTCCAGGTCAGTCATTTATCAGCCATGTAACAGTTTCCTTAGTCTGAGACTCAGTTTTCCCATCTATAAAATTGTGTTAATAACACCAAGTACTTCACAAAGGAGTTACATTCTTCTTCACATACCTGCTGGCTTGTTCTCTTTCCTCCTTTAGGTCTTTTCTTAGGTAGCACCTTCTCCGTGAGGCTTTCCTTGACTGTCCTCTTAAAAACTGTAACTTCTGTCCTGGTACTCTCCGTCCGTTTGGCCTGCTTTATTTTTCTCCTATATCACTAATAGTCTTTACTTTTTGCTGTTTGCTAATTGTCCTCCTCCCCATTCATAATAATAACAACAAAATAAAATGATAATGATAATAGCTAGTTTTTATGTGTTGGGCATTGTCCTAAGCACTTTACATATGTTAGCTCTTATTTAATCCTCACAAAAACCCTGTTAGACGGTACTATTATTATTGTCATTTTACAGATGAAGAAACTGAGTTATAGAGAAGTTTAATGATTTTCAAAGAACACATGGTGAGCAGTGGAGCCAGAATCTGAACCTGAGCTGTCTCCAGAGTCGTTGCTCTTTTTTTTTTTTTCCTTTTTGCAAAACTCCATGACATTTAATTTCCACTTTTGAACTAATCCCAATGTTGCTGGCAAAATGTCCATGTTATGTGTATGCATAATATTTCTTTTTAAAAGATTTCTTCTAAAAAATGGGATACATGTGCAGAACATGCAGGTTTGTTACATAGGTATACATGTGCCATGGTGGTTTGTTGCAACCGTACTCTAAGTTCCCTTCCCTCACCCCTTACCCCTCAACAGGCCCAGGTGTGTGTTGTTCCCCTCTCTGTGTCCATGTGTTCTTAGTGTTCAGCTCCCACTTATGAGTGAGAACATGTGGTGTTGGATTTTCTGTTCCTGTGTTAGTTTGCTGAGGATGATGTCTCCCAGGTTCATCCATGTCTCTGCAAAGGAAATAATCTCATTTCTTTTTATGGCTGCATAGTATTCCATGGTATATATGTAACACATTTTCTTTATCCAGTCTATCATTGATGGGCATTTGGGTTGGTTCCATGTTTATTGTAAATAGTGTTGCAGTAAACATATATGTGCATGTGTCTTTAGAGTAGAATGATTTATATTCCTTTGGGTATATACCCAGTAATGGGATTACTGGGTCAAATGGTATTTCTGGTTCTAGATCCTTGAGGAATCACCATACTGTCTTCCACACTGGTTGCACTAATCTACATTCCCACCAACAGTGTAAAAGCTTTCCTGTTTCTTCACAGCCTCACCAGCATCTATTGTTTCCTGACTTTTTAATAATTGCCATTTTGACTGGCATGAGATGGTATCTCATTGTGGTTTTGAGTTGCATTTCTCTGATGATCAGTGATGTTGAGCTTTTTTTCATGTTTGTTGGCCACATAAATGTCTTCTTTTGAGAAGCATCTGTTCTTATCCTTAGCCCACTTTTTGATGGGGTTGCTTGTTTTTTTTTTTTTTTTTTTTTCCTTGTAAATATGTTTAAATTCGTTGTAAATTCTGGACATTAGACCTTTACCAGATTGGTAGATTGCAAAAGTTTTCTCCCATTCTGTAGGTTGCTTGTTCACTCTGATGATAGTTTCTTTTACTGTGCAAATGAAGCAAGTTTAATTAGATCCCATTTGTCAATTTTGGCTTTTGTTGCAATTGCTTTTGCCATTTTTGTCATGAAGTCTTTGCCCATGCCTATGTCCTGAATGGTATTATCTAGATTTTCTTCTAGGGTTTTTATGATTTTGGGTTTTACGTTTAAGTCTTTAATCCATCTTGAGTTACTTTTTGTATAAGATGTAAGGAAGAGGTCCAGTTTCAGTTTTCTGCATATGGCCAGCCAGTTTTCCCAGCACCATTTACTGAATAGGAGATCCTTTCCCCAGTGCTTGTTTTTGTTAACTTTGTTGAAGATCAGATGTTTGTAGATGTGTGGTGTTATTTCTGAGGTCTCTGTTCTGCTCCATTGGTCTCTATGTTTTGGTAGCGGTACCATGCTGTTTTGGTTACTGTAGCCTTGTAGTATAGTTTGAAGTCAGGTAGCATGATGCCTCCAGCTTTGTTCTTTTTGCTTAGGATTGTCTTGGTTATCCAGGGTCTTCTTTGATTCCATATGAAATTTAAAATATTTCTTTTCTAATTCTGTGAAGAATATCAGTGAATTATTTGGGAATAGCATTGAATCTATAAATTATTTTGACAGTATGGCCATTTTCATGATATGGATTCTTCCTATCCATGAGCATGGAATATTTTTCCATTTGTTTGTGTCCTCTCTTATTTCCTTGAGCAGTGGTTTGTAGTTATCCTTGAAGAGATCCTTCACATTCCTTGTTAGCTGTATTCCTAGGTATTTTATTCTCTTTGTAGTGATTGCGAATGGGAGTTAATTCATGATTTGGCTTTCTGCTTGCCTATTGTTGGTGTAGAGGAATGCTTGTGATTTTTGCTCATTGATTTTATATCCTGAGACTTTGCTGAAGTTGCTTATCAGTTCAAGAAGTTTTGGGGCTGAGATGATGAGGTTTTCTAAATATAAAATCATGCTGTCTTCAAATAGAGACAACTTGACTTCCTCTCTTCCTATTTGAATACCCTTTATTTCTTTCTCTTGTCTGATTGCCCTGGCCAGAACTTCCAATACTATGTTGAATAGGAGTGGTGAGAAAGGGCATCCTTGTCTTGTACTGGTTTTCAAAGGGAATGCTTCCAGCTTTTGCCCATTGAGTTTGATATTGGCTGTGGGTTTGTCATAAATATTTATTATTATTTTGAGATATGTTCCATCAATACCTAGTTTATTGAGAGTTTTTAACATGAAGGAATGTTGAATTTTATCAAAGGTCTTTTCTGCATCTATTGAAATAATCATGTGGTTTTCGTCTTTGGATGTTTATGTGATGGATTATGTTTGTTAATTTGCGTACGTTGAACCAGCCTTGCATCCCAGGGGTGAAGCTGACTTGATCGTGGTGGGTAAGTTTTTTGATGTGTTGCTGGATTCAGTTTGCCAGTATTTTATTGAAGATTTTTGCAACGATGTTCATCAGGGGTATTTGGCTTGTTTTTTTTTTTGTTGTATCTCTTCCCAGTTTTGGTATCAGGATGATGATGGCTTCATAAAATGAGTTAGGGAGGAGTCCCTCCTTAATAGTTTCAGAAGGAACAGTACCAGCTCCTCTTTGTACTTCTGGTAGAATTTGGCTGTAAATCCATCTGGTCCTGGACTTTTTTGGTTGGAAGGCTATTAATTACTGCCTCAATTTCAGACTTGTTATTGGTCTATTCAGGGATTTGAGTTCTTCCTGGTTTAGCCTTGGGAGGGTGTATGTGTCCAGGAATTTATCCATTTCTTCTAGATTTTCTAGTTTGTTTATGTAGAAGTGTTTATAGTACTCTCTGATGGTAGTTTGTGTTTCTGTGGGGTCAGTGGTGATATCCCCTTTATCATTTTTTATTGTGTCTATTTGATTTTTCTCTCTTCTTCATTAGTGCAGCTAGCAGTCTGTCTGTTTTGTTAATTTTTTCAGAAAACCAGCTCCTGGATTTGTTGATTTTTTTTTTTTTTTTTGGAGGGTTTTTTGTGTCTTTATCTCCTGCAATTCTTCTCTGATTTTAGTTATTTCTCGTCTTCTGCTAGCTTTTGGATTAGTTTGCTGTTGCCTCTCTAGCTCTTTTAATTGTGATGTTAGAGTGTTGATTTGAGATCTTTTTAGCTTTCTGATGTGGGCATTTAGTGCTATAAATTTCCCTCTTAATACTGCTTTAGCTGTCTCCCAGAGATTCTGGTACATGGTCTCTTTGTTCTCATTGGTTTCAAAGAACTTCTTGATTCTGCCTTACTTTCATTATTTACCCAGGAGTCATTCAGGAGCAGGTTGTTCCATTTCCATGAAATTGTGTGGTTTTGAGTGAGTTTCTTAATCCTGAGTTCTATTTGATTGCACCGTGGTCTGAGAGACTGTTTGTTATGATTTCAGTTCTTTTGCTTTTGTTGAGGAGTGTTTTACTTCCAATTAGTGGTTGATTTTAGAATAAGTGCCATGTGGTACTGAGAAGAATGTGTATTCTGTTGATTTGGAGTAGAGAGTTCTGTAGACGCCTGCCAGGTCCACTTGATCCAGAGCTAAGTTCAAGACCTGAATATCCTTGTTAATTTTCTGTCTCATTGATCTGTCTAATACTGACAGTGGGGTGTTTAAAGTATCCCACTATTATTGTGTGGGAGTCTGAGTCTCTTTGTAGGTCTCTAAGAACTTGTTTTATGAATTTGGGTGCTCTTGTATTGGATGCATATATATTCATAATAGCACTTCTTGTTGAATTGTTCCCTTTGCCATTATGTAATGCCTTTTTTTGTCTTTTTTGATCTTTGTTGGTTTAAAGGTTGTTTTGTCAGAGACTAGGATTGCAACCCCTGCTTTTTTTTTTTTTTTTTTTGCTTTCCATTTGCTTGGTAAATTTTCCTCCATCGCTTTATTTTGAGCCTGTGTCTGTCTTTTCACATAAGATGGGTCTCCTGAATACAGCACACCGATGGGTCTTGACTCCTTAATCCAATTTGCCAGTCTGTGTCTTTTAATTGGGGCATTTAGCCCATTTACATTTAAGGTTAATATTGTTACGTGTGAATTTGATCCTGTCATCATGATGCTATTTGGTTGTTTTGCACGCTAGTTGATGCAGTTTTTTCATAGTGTCATTGGTCTTTATATTTTGGTGTGTTTTTACAGTGACTGGTATCAGTTTTTCCTTTCCATATTTAGTGCTTCTTTCACAGCTCTTGCAGTACAGGCCTGGTGGTAATGAAATCCCTCAGCATTTGCTTGTCTGGAAAGGATTTTATTTCTTCTTAGCTTATGAAGCTTAGTTTGGCTGGATATGAAATTCCGGGTTGAGGCTGGGCGCAGTGGTTCACACCTGTAATCCCAGCACTTTGGGAGGCCGAGGTGGGCAGATCATGTGGTCAGGAGTTTGAGACCAGCCTGGATAACATGGTGAAACCTTGTCTTCTACTAAAAATACAAAAATTAGCTGGGCGTGCTGGCAGGCACCTGTAGTCCGAGCTACTCAGGAGGCTGAGGCAGGAGAATTGCTTGAACCCTGGAGGCAGAGGTTGCAGTGAGCTGGGATTGCACCACTGTACTCCAGCCTAGGCGAGACTCTGTATCAAAAGAAGAAAAAAAAAAAAAAGAAAAAAAGAAGAAGAAAAAAGAAATTCTGGGTTGTAAACTCTTGTCTTTAAGAATGTTGAATATTGGCCCCCAATCTCTTCTGGCTTGAAGAGTTTCTGCTGAGAGGTCCACTGTTAGTCTGATGAGCTTCCCTTTGTAGGTGACCTGGCCTTTCTGGCTGCCCTAACAGTTTTTCCTTCATTTTTACCTTGGAGAATCTGATGATTATGTGTCTTGGGGTTGATCTTCTTATGGAATATCTTAATGGTGTTATCTGGATTTCCTGAATTTGCATGTTGGCCTGTCTTGCTAGTTTGGGGAAGTTGTCTGGATAATATCCTGGTGTGTGTTTTCCAGCTTGTTTCCATTCTCTCCATCTCCTTCTGGTACTCCAGTCAACCGTAGGTTCAGTCTTTTTATGAAGTCCCATATTTGTTGGAGGCTTTGTTCTTTCCTTTTCATTCTGTTTTCTCTATTTTTGTCTGCATGTCTTATTTCAGTAAAGTGGTCTTCAAACTCTGATATCCTTTCTTCCGCTTGGTCGATTCGGCTGTCGATACTTGGTGTGCTTCACGAAGTTCTTGTGCTGTGTTTTTCAGCTCCATCAGGTAATATATGTTCCTCTCTTAACTGGTTATCCTAGTTAGCAATTCCTCCAACCTTTTATCAAGGTTCTTAGCTTCTTTGCATTGGGTTAGAACATGCTCCTTTTGGTCATCATTTTTTATTACCCATCTTCTGAAGCCTACTTCTGTCAATTCGTCCATCTGATCCTCCGTCCAGTTCTGGTGCCCTTAATGGAGAGACATTGCAATCATTTGGAGGAGAAGAGGCACTCTGGCTTTTTGGGTTTTCAGCATTTTTTCATTGATTTCTTCTCATCTTCGTGAGTTTGTCTAGTTTCGGTCTTTGAGGCTGCTGACTCTTGGATGGCGTTTTTGTGGGGGCCTTTTTGTTGTTGTTGTTGATGCTGTTGTTGTCACTTTCTGCTTGTTTGTTTTTCTTTCAATAATCAGGTCCCTCTTCTATAGGGCTGCTGCAGTTTGCCGGGGGTTCACTTCAGGCCCTATTCGTCTGATTCACTCCCATGCCTGGGAGATGTCACTCAAGGAGGCTGGAAGAGCAGCCAAGATGGGTGCCTGCTCCTTCTTCTGGGACCTCTGAGCTTGAGGGGCACCAGCCTGGTGCCAGTAGGATTGCTCCTGTGTAGGGTGTCTGACAACCCTGTTGAAGGGTCTCGGGTGGCATGGGGAGCAGGACCTGTTTAATGAAGCACTTTGTCCCTTGGTGGAGAGAGGGTATGTTCCGCTGGGGGAAAACGCACTCGTCTGGGCTGCCCAGATTCCTCAGAACTACCAGGAGAGGTTAAGTCTGCTGGTCCAAAGAGACTATGGCCACCCCTCCCCACTAGGGGCTCATGCCCAGGGAGATCTGAATTCTGTCCCTGAGCCTCTGGCTGGAGTTATTGAAGATCCTGCAGGGAAGCCCCGCCCACTGAGGAAGGATGGATCAGGGTTAGACCTGAAGAGGGACTCTGCCCACAAACTGCCACAGCCTGTGTGTTGGGCTGTGGGGACAAGTCTTGGGACCAAGCCATTCAGCCTCCCGGGCTCCAGCAGGGAAAAAGCACAGCCTGGAGCTATAGAAATGAGTGCTGCCCTTACCTTGCCCAGGGAGCTTAGCGTGTTAGGCAGTTGCGAGTTCCAGTGCTGGCTGCTGCCCCTCCCCAAGGAGCTGAAACGATTTAGACAGCAGGCAGCCAGGCAACCGCAGCCCGTGCTGGTCACCCCTCCTGCAGGGAGTTCGGTAGGCTTAAGCAGATTCCAGCTGAGAGGCTGTAAGAATCTGTGTGTCCCAGTGGCGTGGGTTCACGAGTGGGATCTTCTGATCCGTGGGTTGCAACATTCCGTGGGAAAAGCACACTTTCCCTGGCTGGGTAGCGTGCTCATTCACTGCCTTCCTTGGCTGGGGGGAGGGGGGTCCCCTTTTCTGTACAGCTCTTGGGTGGGCTGCTGTACTGCACTGCTCTTCCTTTTCTCTGTGGGCCAGGCCAGCGTTCTAGTCAATTTTGATGAGAGAACCTAGATACCTTGGTGGCAGGTGAAGGATTCACATAGTTATATTTTTTTTGATGGGAGCCTCTAAACGCTCCAGCTTCTAGTCGGCCATCTTTGGCCCCCAGAGTCATTGCTCTTAACTGCTGAGCTAGTCGGCCTCATTAGAGCATAGCTTTTTGAGGGCAGGGGTGTTTGTTTTGTTCATGGCTGTTTCACCAGTATCTAGAGTAGTACCTGGCATGTAGTAAGCAATAAATATTTGCTAAATGAATGAATGCATATCAATAATATGTGAGAAAAAATTACATGGAGTTGTTTTGACTTTTATTTGTTTATTTATTTATATTATACTTTAAGTTCTAGGGTACATGTGCACAACTTGCAGGTTTGTTACATATGTATACATGTGCCTTGTTGGTTTGCTGCATCCATCAACTTGTCATTTACATTAGGTATTTCTCCTAATGCTATCCCTCCCCCATCCCCCAACCCCATGACAGGCCCCAGTGTGTGATGTTCCCCGCTCTGTGTCCACGTGTTCTCATTGTTCAGTTCCCACCTATGAGTGAGAACATACAGTGTTTGGTTTTCTGTTTTGAGTTTTAACCATGTCCTCTCTTTTTCTTCTAGAGACCTAATTATTGCTCTAGTCCTGTGCTGTTCAGTAGCCACATATCAAGTACTTAGTAGCTACATGTGGCTAATAGCTACTATATTGGACAGCACAGATATACTAGATTATTTCCATCATTATAGAAAGGTCAGCTGGACAGTGTGTCTTTTTTTTTTTTTGCAGGACTGGGGGAGGGTGGAGTCTCTCCCTGTCACCAGGCTGGAGTGCAGTGGTGCAACCCCCGCCTCCCAGGTTCAAGCGATTTTCCTGTCTCAGTCTCCCAAGTAGCTGGGACTGCAGGCACGTGCCACCACACTCGGCTAATATTTGTATTTTTAGTAGAGACGGGGTTTCACCATATTGGCCAGGATGGTCTCAATCTCCTGACCTCATGATCTGCCCGTCTGGGCCTCACATGTGCTGAGATTACAGGTGTGAGCCACCGTGCCCAGCCGACAGTAGTACAGCCGACAGTAGTCCTCCTGGTACGTAGGCCGGAGGCCAAAACAGAGTGAGACCTGAGGCAAAAGCAAGTGGTGAGAATGAAAGATAAAAAGGGATGGGATCACGCAGGGCTTTTGATGCAGAAATCAAATCTGGACTTTATTTTGAAGCAAGTGTTTTCTGAATTCGACCATTTTTCAAAACTACGTGAGGAGTTTGTTTAAAATTCTGATTCTCAGGTGGTCTGACTTAGTAGTTTTGGTGTTACACCTAAAACTTCGTGTGTGTGTGTGTGTGTGTGTGTGTGTGTGTGTGTGTGGTAAAAGAACATATAGGGCTGGGCGCGGTGGCTCACGCCTGTAATCCCAGTACTTTGGGAGGCCGAGGTGGGTGGATCATGAGGTCAGGAAATGGAGACCATCCTGGCTAACACGGTGAAACCCCATCTCTACTAAAAATACAAAAAATTAGCCAGGCGCGGTGGTGGGCGCCTGTAGTCCAGCTACTTGGGAGGCTGAGGCAGGAGAATGGCGTGAACCCGGGAGGCGGAGCTTGCAGCGAGCCGAGATCGCGCCGCTGCACTCCAGCCTGGGCGACAGAGTGAGACTCTGTCTCAAAAAACCAAAAGAAACAAACAAACAACAAAAACATAAAATTTACCATCTTAACCATTTTAAAGTATAGACTACAGTAGTGTTAACTATATGCACTTTGTTGTGTGATAGATCTCTAGAACTTTTTCATCTTGCCAAACTGAAACTAAAGGCTGATGCAAAAGTAGTTGTAGTTTTCGCCATTGAAAGTATGGCCAAAGCCGTAATTACTTTTGCACCAACCGAACATATCCATTGAACAACAACTTCCCTTTTCACCTTCCACCTTGGTAACTACCATTTTACTTTCTGTTTCTAAGAGTTTAACTTATTTGGATACCTCATATAAGTGGAATCATGCAGTATTTGTCTTTTTGTGAGTAACTTGCTTTACTTAAGTTTCATGCATATTGTAGTATACAGCACGATTTTCTTTTTAAAGAGTGAGTAATATTCCAGCGTGCATGTGTGTGCGTGTGCGAGTTGTGTGTATGCATGTGTGTATACAGCATTTTCTTTATCTGTTCATCAGTGGAAATTTAGATTGCTTTGACTTCTTGGCTATTGTCCATAGTATTGCAATGAACATGGGTGTGCAAATATCTTTTTGAGATCCTGTTTTTAATTCTTTTGAATGTACATGCAGAAGTGAAATTGCTGGATCATATGGTTATTATATTTTTAATTTTTTGAGGAACCTCTGTATTGTTTTCCATAGTGGCTACACCATTTTATATTACCACCAAATTTTAAATAAGGGTTCCAGTTTCTCTACATCCTCATCAACATTTGCTATTTTCTGTTTTTTTGATAATAGTCATCTTAATGGGTGTGAGGTGGTATCTCGGTGTAGTTTTAAGTTGTGTTTCCCTGAAAACTAATGATGTTGAACATACCTTCATATGCTTGTTGGTCATTTGTATATCTTTGGAGAAATGCCTGTTCAAGTTCTTTATCCATTTTTAAATTGTATTATTTGTAAAACTCGATGTCTTAAATAGTACCCCTATCCATCTGATTTGCTCCCATGCCTGAAGTTGTCACTCAAGGAGGCTGGAAGAGCACCCCAAGTGATTTCAATGGAGAGTGGTGGTGAGTGGGCCAGCAGTGGTGATGGAGAATGAGGGGGCTTGGCTGCTCAAGCTGCATTATTCTTGATTGGGTTATTCTTGGCATCACACACTCTTCAGTTTGATTTTATTTATTTATTTATTTATTTATTTATGAGATGGAGTCTTGCTCTGTCCCCCAGGCTGGAGTACAGTGGCACAATCTTGGCTCACTGCAAGCGCCGCCTCCCGGGTTCACGCCATTCTCCTGCCTCAGCCTCCCGAGTAGCTGGGACTATAGATGCCCACCACCACGCCCAGCTAATTTTTTGTATTTTCAGTAGAGACGGAGTCAGTTTGATTTTTTTTATGTCTATACCATTAAGCCTCAAATTAAGTGATTCCCTGGGGAGTCTTTACTGAATCCTGAAATTACCCTCTCTTCCATTTTCTGAGCCTTTAGCTGCTGCTGCTGCTGCTTCTCCTTCTCCTTCTTCTTCTCTTTCTTTTTGAGACAGAGTCTCACTCTGTCACCCAGGCTGGAGTTCATTGGCATGATCTTGGCTCACTGTTGCAGCCTCTACCTCCTGGGTTCAAGTGATTCTCATGCCTCAGCCTCCTAAGTAATAGTTGGAATTACAGGCATGGGTCCCCACACCTGGCTAATTTTTGTATTTTTAGTAGAGGTGGGGTTTCACCATATTGACCAGGTTGGTCTCGAACTCCTGACCTCAACTAATCCACCCTCCTCAGTCTCCCAAAGTGTTGGATTACAGGCGTGAGCTAATTTCTTCTAAAAGTGTACTTTCTTTTCCATCAAGAGTGCTTTCCTGGTGTTGGTGCTGCTAGGACTCTACCTCTCCATTGCTCCCATCCTCCATTTTTTCCCCAACTTTTCTACGTCTTCATCACAATAAAACTCTTCCTGGTTCTTTGCCCAAGTCTGCAGCCTAAAATGTTCTGGGGCCTCTGCATCAAACAAGGGTGGTTCTGCCAGATTTTTCTGAGCCTTTCTGTCCTGAGACAAAGGACTTGGCCTGGTATTCAGAGTGTCAACCGCTTGGAATGTAACAGTTCCTGATTCAGAGCCTTAGACCTCCCTCTGCAATGGCTCAGTGCCTTTGAACTAACCAATAAGCATGGGAGATCTCTTGTCCTTTGAGTAGAAGAGCAGCCTCACTGCCATTCTTTTGGCTGGGACTCTAGGAACCTGAGGTCCTGTTCTGGATTTGTGACCTGCTCTGTGACTTTAAGTGAGTCACTTAGTCTTTGTTTTCCCATTTGCAAAATGAAGGGCTTAAATTAAATGATCTTTGAGGTCCTACCAAGCTTTAACTTTCTTTGGTTCAATTCTGTTAATCATATATGTACACGTATATATACGTAATGTATATAATGTACATGTCTTGGTATTCTTGGCTCTTTATTAGCCAGTGGGGCACTCCATAAGTTAATAAAATAGCCTCTGCTTTCAGAGCTCACAGTCCAGGAGCGAAGCAGTTGCATAAGCAACTAGGTCTTCTAATATGAAGTGTTTCTAGAATGGCACTGTCACCATGTATTTTTGGGATAGAGGACAGTGATTAATTTTAGTTGTAAGGGTCTGTGAAGCTTCATGTAGGAGACAGTGTTTGAGTCTTCGGTCTCGTCTTCACCTCTGTTCTGTTGTTCTTTCCTCTCCCCATCTCCATGTGAATTCCCAAACCTGTTCTCTTTTTAAGCTCTGGGACAGTTTTCAGAATAAATTATGTTCCTCCTTAAATAAAAACAAAACAAGACTGCGCGTGGTGGCTCATGCCTGCAATCCCAGTACTTTGGGAGGCAGAAGCAGGTGGATTGCTTGAGCCCAGGAGTTCGAGACCAACCTGGGCAATGTGGTGAAACCCTGTCTCTACAAAAAAATACAAAAATTAGCCAAGCATGGTGGCACACGTTGGTAGTCCCAGCTACTTGGGAGGCTGAGGCCTTGGGAGGATCACTTGAGCCCAGGAGGCAGAGGTTGTGGTGAGCCAAGATTGCACTGCTGCTCTCCAGCTTGGGTGAGAGAGTGAGACCCAGTCTCAAAAACGTAAAACAAAACAGACTTAAAAGACCCTAAAAACTGAAGATACAGACATAGTCAGAGTGAGCCTTTCCTCCCTTCTCTGAACCCCTACAATAACTGTATATGTATGGTCTACAGGCTACCTGTAAAGTTCGTTTAGCTCTTGTTTTCTTGCCTTTCTTTTATTATTTGGAACTATGAGTTCAAGCTACTTCTCTCATTTTGTCTGCCACCAGGAATTTCTTTTTTCACTTCGTGTTTTTTTTTCCTACTTTCATTTTAGGTTTGAGGGTACAGGTACATGTTCAGGTTTGTTACATGGATAAATTGCATGTTGCTGAAGTTTGGTGTATGAATGATCCTGTCACCCAGGTAGTGAGCGTAGTACCCAATAAGTAGTTTTTCAGTCCGCCCTTCCCCACACTCTTAGTAGAGCCCAGTGTCTGTTGTTGCCATCTTAATGTCCATGTTTACCCAATGTTTCGTTCCTGCTTATAAGTGAGAACATGTGGTATTTGATTTTCTGTTTCTGCATTCATTTGCCAGAATGAGTAGAGGATAATGGCCTCCACCTGCATCCATGTTGGTGCAAAGGACGAGATTTTGTTCTTTTTTATGGCTGCATTGTATTCCATTGCCACCAGGATTTTGAACTCTGAGTATTTGAGTCACATTTTTGCTATTAGACTATCCGCTTCTAAGGGCAAAACATATCTTATTCTGTCATCATCCATGCCACCTGTAAGTGATTTACGTAAGGAATAATCTAGAGCAGAGTATCACTAAATATGGTTTTATTTTATTTTATTCTTTTGAGACAGGTTTCACTCTGTCGCCAGGCTGGAGTGCAGAGGTATGATCTCAGCTTACGGCAGCCTTGACCTCTTGGGCTTAAGCAGTCCTCCTGCCTCACCCCGCCATGTAGCTGGGACTACAAGTGCACGCCACCATGCCCAGCTAATTTTTTTGTATTTTTTTATAGAGATGCGGGTTGCCCAAGCTGGTCTTGAACTCTCCTGGATTCAAGGGATCCACTGCCTCGGCCTCCCAAAGTGCTGAGATTATAGGCATAAACCACCACGCCAGGCTTAGCTTGTTTATTATTTATTTATTTATTTATTTATTTTTTGAGAAGGAGTCTCGCTCTGTCACCCAGGCTGGAGTACAGTGGCATGATCTCGGCTCACTGCAAGCTCCGCCTCCCAGGTTCACGCCGTTCTCCTGCCTTAGCCTCCTGAGTAGCTGGGACTACAGGCGCCCACCACCACGCCCGGCTGATTTTTTTTGTATTTTTAGTAGAGACAGGGTTTCACCGTGTTAGCCAGGATGGTTTCCATCTCCTGATCTCGTGATCCACCTGCCTCGGCCTCCCAAAGTGCTGGGATTACAGGCATGAGCCACCGTGCTCAGCGAGTTTGTTTATTTTAAACCAAGTCTTTTGCTCTGATATGAATGTCATATTTGCTGATTTTTTCAGGATGTGCTGGTTATGTTGTTAAGTGATTAATTTATAATGTGTAGCATTCTTTTTTGTGTATCTTGATCCTTCTTTCTTGCCTCAGCCATCTTCTTGGCTCTAAGAAATGCAGTGAACATTATGGCATGATGGGAGGAACATTGGGCTTGGCGTGTGAGGAGTCAGGGTAAAGTCTGGGCAAGTTGCTTCTCTCCTTTTAGGCTTTTCTCATTTGTAAAGTAGATGCTAGTACCACCCCTGATTCTCCATGGAGACTATGGAAATGCTTTGGAAATCATAAAGCTATCTTTTTATTTCTTTGGCTTTTAGCATTTTTAATTTAACAAATGTTCACACAGTATCTTTGATATAACATCCCTGTGCTGGAGGAATGGAAAGAAGAATCATACATGGCCTTTGTACTCCAAGGACTTTACACACCTTATTGGTCAGGCGGTTATGAACACAAAGGAACAAGGGAGTGAACAAAGGAGGTAGATGGGGAAAAGAATTGGAGAATATGAATGTTGGACTTGCCAGCTTATGTGGTTCAGTTTGGAGATCTGGCTTGCTTTGTGAAGATTTTTTCTATGACATCTTAGACTGTAGCTGGGTTAACAGGTCTGCATTCCACATATGAGATGAGAGTCAGTGTTCTACTAGAGATTATCATTTTTATACAACAGCAGCAGCCAACAGTGTGGTGCAGGAGAAAGAATAGGGAACTTGAGTTCAAGTTCCCAGTCTGTTACTTAGAGACTATGTATCCTCCTTGAATATGTTACATAATACTGTTGAAAACTCAGTTTCGTCTTGAATAAAGAAGAATAAATACCTCAATAATTATTGAGTTCAATTTAACAAACATTTATGGGAGTCTTCTCTGTGCTAGCTGAATTCTGAAGTTTCAGAAGTGAAAGGAGAGTCTTCTAGGAACTCACAGTCCAGTAGGAAGAATTGTGCCTTGTAAGAGCGTCTTTTGGTTGTTAGTACTATGCAGACATGCAGGCTTCCACCATGGATGACCAAACATTAAGTCTGCTTCCCGCTGGAGTGGTATTACCACAAGTAACTTCCCATCATGTCTCTTTTCTGTTTGTGGTCTTCCCGAACTCTCCATGGGCTCTTTTCTCATCTCCCATCAGCTCCTAACCTCCCCGTGTGCTCAGCTGTCTGGGGAGTATGTGTCTATATGTGTGTTTTCTTTGTCAACAGCTGGTCCTGGAAGGCTCAGGATTATTATGAGGAGTAAATATAATAATATCAGTGAGGCCAACTGAAAGTAGTATTTGTCAGTAGGCACTGACTAATGGGAGCTTTCATTATGTAGAATCTGTGTATCATCTGAGTCATAGAACAGGGACACCTCTCCAATTATTCTCTCAAAAGTGGGGAGAAGAGTGATCAATATTCCGGATGCTATTCTAGCACTGGGGATGCAACAGTAGACTAAACAGATTAAAATCTGAATCACCATGGAGCTTTACATTTTGGGTGAAGGGGGCAGAAGACATACAAGAAGATAAAAAATAAAATATTAAGTACAATAGATATGTGGGAAAGAGGAAAAATAAAGCAAGGAAGATAACTATAATGTTCGGTTTGTTAAAGCTTTGCACTTTTAGATAGGGAGCCAAGGAAAGCCTCACTGAGAAGGTGAGTTTAAATTAAGACCTGAAGTAAGTGAGAGAATGAACTGGAGGAAGAACATTTCAGGCAGAGAGAACAGATGCCAAAGCCCTGAGGCCAGGCCTGGTATATTTTAAGGAATAGCAGGGGAACAGGGAACAGGATGGCTGAAGTGAAGTGCCTGAAGTTGAGGAGAGTAATAGGAGTCAGAAGGCTGAGGTGGTAATTTATAATGTGTGGCATTATAAATGCAGTTCTTGTTTGGTTTTCTAGATCCTAGTAAAGACTTAGCTTTCCCACTGCGTGAGGTAGGAAGTCATTGAGGATTAGACGAGTGACCTGATCTAACTTACGTTTTCAGAGAGCTACTCTGACTGCTGTGTTGAGAATAGACAAAAGAAGGAGTAAATGCAAAAACAGGGAGACCAGTTAGGAGGTAGTTGCAGTAATACTTGTGAGAGATAATAGTGATTTAGATTAAGATGGCAGAAGTGAGGGTAGTGAGAATTGATTGAATTCTGAATATATTTTAGAGACAGAGCTGAAAGTGATTTACTGATGGACTAGTTGTAAGGTATGAGAAAAAGAGAAGTCAAGAACAACACCAAAAGTTTTATCTGTACAATTAAAAGCACGGAGTTGGAATTCAGTGAACTGGGGAGGACTTCAGGAGAAACAGATTTTAGAAGAGTGGGAGGTGGTAAATGTAAAAATGTAGATGGTATTTGGTTATACAATTAGATAAGGGGGCTTTGAGAGTATATGGAGACTTTAGAAAAGAGAAGGGGCCTAGGTCACCACAAAGTTTAGAAATTGAGAAAGAGCTGCCAGAATGATAGGGAGAAAAATCAAACATACCAAAACCCAGGTGAGTATAGTGTCCAAAAGCCAAGTGATAAAAGTATTGAAAAGAGGGGAGACACCAGATACTGTGGCTCATGCCTGTAATTCCAACACTTTGGGAAGCTGAGGTGGGCAGATTACTTGAGCCCAGGGATTCAAGACCAGCCCAGGGAAAATGGCATCTATACAAAAACATACCAAAAAAAAAAAAAAAAAACCGAAAAAAAAAATTAGCTAGGAGTGGTCGCGTGTGCCTTTAGTCCCAGCTACTCGAGAGGCTGAAATGGGAAGATCGCTTGAGCCTAGGAGGTTGAGGATACAGTGAGCCATGATTGTGCCACTGCACTCAAGCCTGGGCAAAAGAGCAAGACCTGATCTCAAAAAAAAAAAAAAAAGAAAGAAAAGAAAAAGAAAAAGTGGGGGATGGGGTGTGGGGGAGAGAATGATCAATTACATTAAATGCTGCTGATGACATGTCAAGTAAGATGAGGATTGAAAATTGACCACTAGTTTTAGCGTAGTGGAGGTCATTGGTGACTTTGATTAGAACATGGTGGTAGAGTGGTGGGAATAGATATCTGATTGGAGTGGGTTCAAAAGAATAGGAAGAAAGATGAGAGAAAGCAAGTACAGTATAAAACAGCTCTTTCTAGAATTCTCAATACAGGAGGGTTAAAAGAAGAAAAAACCCCAGCTCTTTATAGGAATTTTGCTATGAAGGGAAGGAGACATGAAATGGTAACTGGGGCCTTTTCATGTTACACAGGTAACCTTTAGGTAGCTCACACCTATGTAATCCCAGCACTTTGGGAGGCCAAGGCAGGCAGATCAAGAGGTCAGGAGTCCAAGACCAGCCTGGCCAACATAGTGAAAGCCTGTCTCTCCTAAAAATACAAAAATTAGACGGGCGCACACCTATAGTCCCAGCTACTTGGGAGGCCGAGGCTGGAGAATTGCTTGAACCTGGGAGGCGGAGGTTGCAGTGAGCTGAGATCGC
>NW_012105410.1:1555633-1579668 GCF_000951045.1 Mandrillus leucophaeus
CAGCCCAGGTAACAAAGCAAGACTCCGTCTCAAAAAAAAAAAAAAAAAAGATAGCTGGTGTGTTAGATGGAATCAAGAAAGAACTTTTTGTTTATTTTATGTATTTATTTTTAGGTGAGACAAGTAACAGTATGTTTATATGAATAATCCTGCAGAGAAATGAAGTCCTAATAATGCTCAAGAAAGAGGGGTGAAATGACTTGAAGTAGTGTCTTTTGTTTGGTGAGGGAATGGAATCTAGTGTACCACTGGAAGGTTGGATGTGGAGTGTTCATCTATGGTGATAGGAGAGAAGTTAAGAGTATGTGGGTACAGGTGCAGTTTGGTAGGTAAATGTGGGAGCTCATGAAAGCTCTCTTCTGGATGATTAATTTTCTTTGGACAAATAAGCAAAATCACTAGTTGAGAGTGAGATTAGGAGCAAAGAAAGCATGAAATAGTATAGGATGGATGAGGCAAATATAGAATGATTGTCAGATTTCATTTAGAACCAACATGAGACTGGGCACGGTGGCTCGCACCTGTAATCCCAGCACTTTGGGAGGCTGAGGTGGGCAGATTGCCTGAGGTCAGGAGTTCAAGACCAGCCTGGCCAACATGGTGAAACCCTGTCTCTACTAAAAATACAAACATTAGCCATGTACGGTGGCAGGCACCGGTAGTCCCAGGCACTGGTAATCCCAGCTACTTGGGAGGCTGAGGCAGAATTGCTTGAACCCGGGAGGCAGAGGTTGCGGTGAGCTGAGATCGTGCCACTACACTCCAGCCTGGGCAGCAGAGTGAGACTTCATCTCAAAAAAAAAAAAAAAGGACCCACATGAAAATAGTGATCATGAGTTTAAAGTTACATTTTAACTTTAGTAAGCATAATTGTGTATTTTCCTGCTCCCAAGACCTGTACCAGTGTTGGCAGAGAGTAGATGGTGACTGAATTTAACCAGGGTTGTGGTTTAACCAAACTAGTGTCAATACAAGTGATAGAGGGGCAAGGGAATGAGTATTACAAAATTGACCAAGGAATTTAGGATAGCCAGGGTTAGAAGAGAGGTGAGGGTATGAGGAGGATGATGGACAATGAAATATAGTTAGAATTAGTAGATTGAATGTCCTCATAGGTTGAGGGATTGTTAGAATTGGGGTACTATAGTGAGCAAACTAGAAAGATAAGAGATGGTGTTTGGCAAATGAGATATTTGAAATTAAGATTAGAGAAAAAAGCTTTCAGTCATTAGTAATAACACGTTCAAGGATTATAACCATGGAAATGAGAGGCTGAGGTCAAGGTCAGTGGAGGAGAGGTCGAATAACTGAGAGGGCAGTGCATTATAATCATTATTTATGTAGTTATTGAAATTACCAGGAATGATAAGAATATATTGGAGAGAATGACAGTGAAGTAGGAGCCACAATCTTTAAGGCATAAGAGGAAAGTTACTTGGAAGTAGTAAATGGCTACAAAGAGGGGTGATGTTGAATCTGATGATATGAGATTCAGAACTGAATGTTTTTATGGAGAAGGCTCTGGAAGCAACAGTGAGGTTCAAGGCCCAGGGGAAGGTGAGAAGTGAGAGAAAATCAGCCCTTACTTGTAAGTGCTGCACAGGAAAGCATTATTATGTGAGACAGCCAGATTTCACTTAGAGCAGAGGACATTCTTAGGAGAGGTTGAAGTTGTAGAGGATTTTACTAACCTTGAGTTCCAGAGAATATAGTGGAAAAAGATCAGGAGATGAAGAGGGGAGAGTGATGAGAGTTGGAACATGGAATGTACAGAGCCATATAGGATTAAAGTCTGGAAGATAAGAGTTGGAAAAAAGGAAAAAAGCAAACAAAAAATGATATCCCCAACTGAGAAGGAAGAGGTCTTTTCTGTTTGTTTTTAGTAAGATTCATATTTTATTCACATTGGTCTTGCTGGTTAAAAAAATAATCCATGGCTCATCAGTGTGGATGATATAAATTTATTAATACTGAAAACATACTACTTATAATAAGAAATATTTGTACATATATTCTGAAAACCAGACAGATGCACACTTGTTCGCCTGCAAGAAAATATGTCTAGGGATATCAAAACAGATGAGTAGCTTATGCTAGGCATTAATCTTTATTCAAACATTGATACCACATTGTCCTTTTTATTGAGGGCCATTTTGCTTCCTTATGAACACGTTAGAACTTATTTTCCAAGTAGCAGGATGCTCCATCTAAATGATCTGTTTAGAAATACTTGTTCCAGATTATAAATCAATCTGGAAATCTCAGTGGCACAGGAGGGGAAAAATTCTACAGTGAGCTTTTAATGTTATCTCTAAAAGCTAATAAATGATGGTCAGACTTACAGTTTGTGATTATCTTTGTCTGAAATGAGAAGTCTGGAATGTTATTAAAAACCAGCATTTTCATGCTTTAACATGGATGAACCTTGAAGATGTCATGCTAAATGAAGTAAGCCAGTCAGAAAAGGACAAATATTGTATGATTCATCTTAAATTAGGTTCTTAGAATAGTTAAATTTAGAGACAGAATGTAGAATGGTGGTGTCAGGGACTAGGTAGGAAGAGGAGAATGGGGAGTTAGTGTTTAATGGGTATGAAGAGTCCGGTTTAGTTCATAAAGATGAAAAGTTCTGGAGATGGATGGGGGTGATGGTTGCGTGGCAATGTGAATGTGTTTAATGCCTCAAAACTGTACACTTTAAAATGAGTAGTCAATTTTGTGTTATGTATATGTTAACAACAAAACAAGCAAAAAACCCCAGTGTTTTCAGTATTCAGTGCTTACAGGACTGCTTGTCTAAACTGAGTCAACCATACCCATATTGCATTACCAGTAATGAGCCCTTTCCCCCCAAACTTTACATTTGTATAGTAGGTAGATAAGAATAAATAAGAAGCTGATTCTAAGGTATTGGTAGGTCAGGGATAGAGATACACATGTAGTCCTCCATGGTCTAGTTCCAAAACTTCCCTATTTATAAATGTGGGGGCTGAAAACTTGAAGAGGGTGGGCTTTGAAGAATAGAATTCCCTGGCTGCTCTGAAGCAGCACAGTTCCTCCAGCAGAGACCCTTTTTATTAAACTTAGGTAGTAGTAGCTACTGACTTTGCTGCTGGCTTGCACATTGGGCCTGATTTGACTCCAAACCTTCAGCAGGGCATCTGGACAAAGTAGGAGACTTATTATACCATCTTCAGGTTGATTGATTACATTGTGTACACCTATGGTTTTTTCCTAAAGGGAATGAATTTTAAAATGCACGTAATAAAATAGGATGAAAAACAAACAGATTAACAGTGAAGGGGAAATAGGATAATATAGTAAATGAAGCCAGGGTAAATTTAGTACTAGAAGTTTTTGCTCATTGCTAAGAATGCTCAGCTTTCCAGTGACCAGACCAAGCAAGGCCTGGTCCAAGGTTCAGATTGTCTATGATTCGTTCATTTATTCTTTCAGCTGATAATTTATTCCTAGTAAGTGTTTGAATATTCAAAAGACACATGTGTATCTCTGGTTCTAATGTCTGAAGGAAGTAGAACTCATTTTAAACAACAGATGACGTTAGTGGGTGCCATAGTAAACCTGATGGCAGGGTCTGTGTGTGATTTATTTGTTTCTCCTAGATCTAGTACCAGTGATTAGCTCAGATCTAGTACTTAAGGATTTGCCGAATGAATTAGTAAGAAATTACTGCTTTTTAGGATCTCATGTAAAAACTTGGTCAATGGAATGACTTTAAAACAGTCCTTTAGATGTGTTATGTATATTTAACAACATGATGGTTGTTAAAATAAAAGTGGTGGTTAATATTGTCAACTTGATTGGATTGAAGGATGCAAAGTATTGATCTTGGGTGTGTCTGTGAGGATGTTGCCAAAGGAGATTAACATTTTAGTCAGTGGGCTGGGGAAGGCAGACCCACCCATGATCTGGGTGGGCACCATCTAATCAGCTACCAGCGAATATAAAGCAGGCAGAAAAATGTGAAAAGGCCAGACTGACTTATCCCAGCCTACATCTTTTTCCTGTGGTGGATGCTTCCTGTCCTTGAACATCAGACTCCTTGGACTGGCTTCCTTGTTTCCCAGCTTGCAGACGGCCTCTTGTGGAATCTTAGGATCCTGTGGGTTAATACTACTTAATAAATTCCCCTTTATATATTTATCTATCCTATAAGTTCTGCCCCTCTAGAGAACCCTGACTAATACAATCATCAAATACTGAATACCTGTAGTGTGTAGTTGGTCCTGTGCTGTACCCTGGGGAAGAAAAGGATATGAATAAATTATGGTTATTTAAGAAAACCTGATGATACAGAGTACTATGTGATATAAAATTTGTAAGGACTGTGAAAGCTCAGAGGAGAGTGTTCATCATAGGCTGGGTTATTCAACTTATACATCCGTAAAATGGGGATCATACATAAAGTTGCTGTGAAAATTAAAAGATGTTAACATCTTTAAAGCTCTATTAGCTGATAATCTTATTCAAGGAAGACATCATGGAGAAGGGATGCTTGGAGTTAGGTTCTTTAGACCACTGTACTCATTTCTACTGTAGCATGTTGGTGTTTTTATTTGACTCTTTACATGTTTTTCTTTTCTGGTAGCACCAAGGTCCTTAAGGGCATATACCATAACAGTTATAGTATATAACTTACTCTGTATCCTCAGTGCTGATGCTGGTCCTGGCATAAGATAAAGACCCAGTAAAGGTTTATTGACTGAAGATAAGGAGGAAGGAAGGAAGCAGCAAGGAAGCACATTGGGAACGAAGCAGGCTTGCTTCTTTAATGACTGAGAAGGTTCAAAAGACATTCTTTCTGAGAGCCCTGTTTGGCTCTGAATTATTACATCTGACAGAATATTCTCTTGTGCTATTATACTTCTTCCATACAATGTTCATTCCTTACTACCTTTATACTCTTGCTGGACTCTTCTGCGAACCTCTAAGCTAATAAAAATAATGGTTGGTGGGTAATTAGTTCACAGCAGCCATCATCTCCCAAATCAGTATTTCCAAATTCCCAGTTGTCTGTTGGACATCCTTGTCTCTACTTCTTCAAAATGAACACCATCCTTGAATGCTTACCTCAGAAACCTCTGACTTTCCTCTCATCAAGCCCTGTGTACAGAGAATTTTCAAATTCTGTCGGTTCTGACTGGAAAATATTTTCCTATGTTCTTTCCTTCTTTTCCGTTTTAGCTCTCCTTTCTAGTTCAGACCTTAATTTCCTTAACCTGGGTAGCTGCTTTAAGACTTTCTGTTTCTCCTTTGCTAACCCATCCTTCATCTTCCCATGAAATATTATTCTAGAACACAGATATGATTATATTACTTTGTTATTCTCCATAGCATTACTTTTATCCTCCATAACATCTTCATAGCAATTCTTTATATTAAGTGGTAGTATTTCTGTTTTTTTTTTTCTTTTGAGACGGAGTCTCGCTCTGTCGCCCAGGCTGGAGTGCACTGGCGCGATCTCAGCTCACTGCAAGCTCCGCCGCCCGGGTTCACGCCATTCTCCTGCCTCAGCCTCCCGAGTAGCTGAGACTACAGGCCCCCCCCCACAGTGCCCAGCTAATTTTTTTTTTTTTGAAGTTTTTAGTAGAGACGGAGTTTCACCGTGTTAGCCAGGATGGTCTCAATCTCCTGACCTCGTGATCCGCCTGCCTCAGCCTCCCAAAGTGCTGGGATTACAGGCGTGAGCCACTGCGCCCAGCTAGTATTTCAGTTTTATAGAGAAGGAGGTAATTGTCTTCCTGTAGCAGATAGCCTCAAGGTGAAATGAACACTGTCTTTACTTGTTTGAGGCTCTGTAATTACCCTTCTAAAGTCCTATACCTGGGAAAGGGACAGTCCAGTGTCTTGGGTCCCTATGGACACTGTAGGTCTTGGTTGTTGACAGTTGCATGTGATGAGGATGTTTCTCTAGGCAAAATAATGATAAAAACTACAATTTATTGTGTTTGCATGTGCTCAGGAAGAACATAAATTATTTCATTTAATTTTTCCAGCAATCTTGGAATATTGATACCACTAGTATTTCCCACTACACAGAAGAGGAAACTGAGATTAAGTTATCTGAGGCCTCACAGCTGTTAACTGTGGCTAGGTTTGAGTTTCTGGCATCCCACTGTCTATGGGACCTTGAACAAATCACTTAACTTCTGTTTGTTTTTGTTTGTTTGTTTGTTTGTAAAATGGTCATGGGCATTGTTAACTCTTGCAGCCTCTTTATAAGCTATAAAAGTGCTATACTGTGAAAGCTTTTCTCAACCCTTATACCAAGAAAAATGACATCCTCTTTCTGTTTCAAGCACTTTGTTCTAATGCAGCACCTTGTATTACAGTCAATCTTAAATACAACTATTTCCCCACTAAAAGATGAGTTCTTTTAAGGTCAGAGAATTGGCATGTAGTAAGGTCCGAGTACTTGTGTGGTGTAGTGAATTAGTTAGGTTCTTTATTTAGGGAGGTGTTCTCTGAAATTTGTTTGTTCTTAAAAAAAAAGAGAGAGAGAGAGAAATTTTCTATTATTTGTAAGCATTTGCTTTAGAGGTAATTTTGTTGTGGTTTTGATTAGCTGAAAAGCCATTTTCTTAAAGCTATTTTAATGGGCTGAATGCTCTGGTGGTTGAAATGTGACATTTTGCAGACAAGCATCTCATTTACAGGCATGCACAAAGCTGGGTGTTGAGCTTTTGCATGAAAGATCTTTCTGGTAACTGTGGAAGCCTTTCAGATATTGAGATTCTGTGGCAGATTCCTAGAAATCAGGGTTCTCCTCCATTTCATTTTTAAATTGAAACATTTTCTGAGATGAAATATTATATACAGTATTATAAAATGTAGAAATCTAATATGTTGTCTGATTATATTTGGCAGGCAATATAAAGACTCAGACAGCTACTATAAAAATGGCTTTCTTATGTATCATACTGATAGAATTAAGGAAAAAAAAACACTGAAATGGAGTTTTCTTAAAGTTGTTTGGTAAGAAGAAATTATTTCTAAAGTAAAATTAAGCTGTCGAATTCCAGTCAACTGTTTCTTTTTATTCATCCATTCATTCATTCATTCATTCATCTAGTCAACAAATGTTTATTGAGCACCTTGCTTTAATATCAGGCCCTTTTCCAGGAATTCAGTAGTAAATAAAAGAGATAGTTTGTTGATCTCAGGGTGCTTAAAATGTAGCAAGAAGAAAAGAATTGGGCAAGCAAATTACAGTTGCACGGAGTATTTATAACACAGACTTCTAGAGAGCTCTGGGATCATAAAATTACCTGTAGCCATGCACAGTCTGCCTTTCTGAGATCTTTTCTAAGAGCTAAGTGGACCCAGTTGAGAAATGGGGACAGGAATAAAATCCCTGCTGTGTTTTCCCGCAGATTGTATGCTCCAACCTTCCAAAATTACTTGATATTTTCTGAATGTTTTCTTGCCCTCTCACGGTGTAATTTCACAAATGGCCTTTCTTCCTCTCTCTCTAGAATTCCTGTCATCCTTTAAAACACAGATCAAATGACACATTTTTTTGAAACCTGTATTATCCTACCAATTAAATAGGATTAAGTTCAGCTACATATAACAGTAATAAAAAATAATAGTGGTTTTAAAATATAGTTTTATTTTCTCATGTAAAAGAAGAACAGAGGTATATATAGCAGAGCTGAAATGATTGTTCCATGAAATCGAGGTTGTTTCTAACTTTCTCAGTTTAAGACCTCCATTCTCAAGGTCACTTCATGGAAAAGAAGGCTGCTGAGCTATAATCATCATGTCCTAATTCTAGATAGCAGGAAACAGTAAGGGGAGAGGAAAGACACCTTCCCCAGGTAACACAGTTCCCTTTAAGCAGCCCTCTCAGAAGTTCTACAGAGTATCATGAGCAAGACTAATCAGCCACACCTAACTATTCCTGGGGAAGCTGGGAAATAGAATCCTTTAACTGAGCATGTTGCCATCTAGTGGCAGTCACAGCACTGCCCACCTGCTCCCCTATCACCCCACTATAGTTGTTTTTTTCTTTAAATTCTAGCTTTCAGTATAACAACAGTACTATATTGCTATTAATTCCAAGGCTGTTTCCCCCATATAAATACCCCAGGGACAGAAATTGTGCCTTCTTACCCCTGAATCTGTAATACTTTATGCATGGCCTGGCACAGCAAGTTATCAGTTTATATAAAGTGAGGGTGCTGAAGTAAATGACTTAATCTCTTTTAGCTTATTAAAAATTTGTAACTATTTATTGAATCACCAACTTGTATTTTTAGTAGCTTTATTGAGGTTATAATTTATATATGATAAATGTACTCATTTTAAGTATACAGTGTTTTTTTTAAGTATACAGTGCTTTTTAGTAAATTTACAGAATTTTATAACTACCAAAAATCATTTTAGACCTTTTTTTCACACCAAAGAAATATCTTACTTCTATCTGCAGTCAATCGCCATTCCTACTCTGAGTCCCAGATGATCAAAAATCTACTGTTTGCCTGTACAGATTTGTCTTTTCTGAACATTTCATACAAATGGAATCATGCAATATGTGTTCTTTTGCCCTGGCTTCTTCCACTTAGCATAATATTTTCAAGGTTAATCCATGTTGTGACATGTATCAGTAGTTTGTTCCTTTTTATTGATATTGTTGATATTTAAAAATTTTTAATTTATTTTCTCACTGGTTGCTTTGGGGATTAAATATGCATCTTAATTTATTATAACTTATTGCATTTGTTACAGTCTAGTTCAGATGCAAATTAATGTAATTCAGTAAAATGTAGAAATGTTGCTCCAGTATAGCAGCATTCCCATACTTCCTTGCTTTGGACTCTTGTTTTTTTGTAAATGATATCTTTATATATCATAAGGCCAGCAATTCAGTTTTATAGTTAATTGTTTTATGCAATTGTCTTTTAAGCCAGTTAACACGAAAAATATTTATACTTTTTTTAATATATATATTTCTCTCTCTACATATCAGCTTTCCTGGTACTCTTTATTTTTGTGTGTGGACTTGAATTACTGTCTAGTATCACTCCTTTCAGTCATAAATACTTAGTATTTCTTTAGTATTTTTTGAAAGGCAGGTTGCTGGCAATGAATTGTCTCAATTATTTATCTGGGAATGTGTTTATTTTGACTTCAGTTTCAAAGGATAGTTTTGCTGGATTTCGAATTCTTGGTTGACAGGTTTTTTTGTTTATTTTTTCAGCACATCGAATATACCAACCTCCTGTCTTCTGGCCTCCAGTCAGCTGTTAATCTTATTGTTATTCCCATTTATCTTATGAGTTGTTTTCTCTTGCCACTTTTGAAATTTTCTCTTTGACTTTTAGGAGTTTTACCATATTGTGTCCGGTTATGGATCTTTTTGTGTTTATCCAACTTGAAGTTGATGATATTTCTTGGATGTGTAGTTTAATATGTGTTGTTGTTGTTGTCTTAATCAAATTTGGGAAGTTTTTGGACATTATGTCTTCTTTTTTTTTTTTTTCAATTTGCTGTATAATTTCTTTTTCTTCCCCCTTGACTTTTATTTTAGGTTCAGGGGTAACGTGCAGATTTGTTACGTGGATAAATTGTGTGTCACTGGGATTTGGTGTACAAATGATTTCATCACCCAGGTAGCGAGCATAGTACCTGACAGTTTTTTTTTTTTTGACTTTCACCCTCCTTCAACCTTCCCTGCTCAAGTAAGTCCTAATGGCTATTGTTCTCATCATCACGTCTATGTGTACTCAAATGTTTAGCTCCCACTTATAAGTGAGAATATGTGGTATTTGGTTTTGTGTTCCTGGGTTAATTTGCTTAGGATAATGACCTCCAGCTGCATCCATGTTACTGCAGAGAACATGATTTTGGTTTTTTTTTTTTTTTTTAATGGCATAGTGTTCCCATTTTTGCCACCTAATTTTCTTTCTCTCCTCTTTCTGGGACTCTCATGCTTCTATTTTGTTTTGCTTGCTAGTTTCTCACAGTTTATTTTTCTTCATTGTTTTCTTTTTGTTTTTCAGATTGTATAATTTCTATTGCTATGTCTTCAAGTTCAATGATTCTTCTGCCAGCTCATGTTTGCTTCTGAGCCTCTCTTGAATGATTCATTTCAGAATACAATTTCCATTTGGCTCTTTCTATTTTTATATTTTTTATTGATATTCTCTATTTGATAAGTTATACTTTCTTTTAATTCTTTAAGTGTGGTTTTCTTTATTTTTTTTTAACATTTTTAATAGCTGCTTTGAAATATTTATCTGCTGATTCCAATATCTAGACCCCTGCAAGAACAAAATTTATTGTTACCTATTTTTTTCCCCCACAGATGGGGCATACTTTATTGTTTCTTTGCATGTTTCATGATTTTGTCCATATTGTTGGAAACTACATATTTTAGATAATACATTGTAGCAACTCTTGATTCAGATTCCACCCACCCACCCACCCCACGCCCGCCCCACCACCAGGAGGTTGTTGCTGGGATTTTTTGTTTAGTGACTTGCTCAGACTCTTCTGTAGAGTCTGTCTCCTTTGCAGTGTGATTTCTGATGTCTCTGGCCATATTTTTTTAATTACTGTTTTAATTTTTAAACTTGGCTTCCTAAAGGTCACCCCTGGGTTGGCACAGATTAGTGGCCATCCAATGTTTGATCAGGAGTTCTGCTTACATGTAGGACAGGAAAGTTTCCACCCTTTACCAGTGGATCTGTATGTGGTTTAGGGAATGCATTTAAAATTCAGGCTATTTACAATTATGCTCTAACTTTTAGTTTTATGTTCAAGGCCTTAAATTCTCCCAGAATCAGTAGATAGAGAAGGCCCTCTCTACAGACTGCTAGGGATCCTGTGAAAGTTTATCAAGACCCACTATGGTTGTTGTGTTCCCCAGAACTCCCTTTAAAAATTCTGGCTTATCTGCAGGTCTGTTGCCTGCACCAATTAGTATTATGACCTCAGAGTAGCTGCAGTAGTGGCCTTCCTGGATTATTTGCTGCTGTTCCCCAAATTGCCTCACTATTGTTTTTGACAATGACTCTGGGCATAGGATTTTCTGTGCTCAGTTTCAAATTAAATCAGCCCACTCTGGTAGCAGTAGTCCTTGTAGCCTGGTCTAGCCTGCCTTAGTAGCAGGCCCCCTGTGGAGCTGGGGATTGAGATAGGGGCAGCCCCAGGGTAAAATGCCACGGACTTTCACTGTTCTTAATGTGGTTCAGAAGTTTTTCTTGAATAGACGTTTCATACTTTGGCCCAAAATGGTTGTTTTTTACCATTTCGTCTCATTTTATTTTTGCTTTTGGGGGAAAGGGTTTGCTAAGCACTTTGTTCCAGAAGTTCCACCTCCTTCTATTACTTTTGGCATTTTAATTTTTATTTAACTTTTAAACTTTCCTAGCTAGACCATAGCCTCTTTTAGGCAAACACAATCTTTTTCCTTTCCCAACAGTATCTATCCCAGAATGCATTAAACCTTTAAGCTTTAGTTTCTTGGTCTCTCAAATGAAATTAATAATCTTTGCATTGCTTACTTCAAGGGACCAAGTGAGATAATGATTAAAATCTCATTGTAAACTCTAAAGCACTGCGTAAGTGGTAAAATTACTTGAAAAATTTACCATTTTACCATTTTTCAAATGGTAGAATTTCAAAGAATTTTATCATTTTAGTTTGCAAAATGTAGTAGTAGTTTGCAGACTAAAACACTAATTTTAAACACTGCAACATGTTGTACAAATATTACTTTAATCTCTGGACTTTTTTGCTTGTCATTTAATGGTCATAGATTTTGTTATTTTGAAAGAAATAGTTCAGATGTTTTTAAGGGTAGCAGGAAGCCATTTGCAGAACAGTGGGTAGGAGTCTAGAAGTGAAAAATCAGCTTCACCAGGAGGAATCTTTAGCACCTCTCTTTTCTCTCTCGCATACCATGCAACTGCTGGGCCTTACCATTGCTTTTTTTGCCCAAGATGAGCTCCTAGTAGAGGCTTCTCTGGGCATTGGAAGCAGCTGCTGGAGAGATAGGGAGCCAAGAAGTTGACTGGGATATGCCAAGAAATGCCAAACATCTTGAAGTTTTTTTCACAGTTTTATTTTGGAGAAGCATGAAAGCACATTGTTCATTCAACTAGTATGCATTTAGTGCCTGTTTTGTGCCAGTAATATTCTGTGCACTGGAGATACAAGATAAATCGAATCTCATTCTCATGTATCTTACTCTGATGGGGGAAAGAATAAACAAGAAAATAGGTCAGACAGTAATAGGTATTGTAGTGGTTTGATTGTCTAAAACTTACGCTGAAATTTAATTGCCCACGTAACAGTATTGGGAGGTGGGGCCTTTAAGAGGTACTTTGGTTCTGGGGACCCCGTCCTCAGAGGTGGGCTTAATGTCTTTTTAAACAGGCTTTTGAGGAGCCAGCTTTCAGGGAGCTACTTGGGAGACTAGGGCAGGAGGATCACTTGAGCCCAGCAGTTTGAAGCTGTAGTGTGCCATAACTGTGCCTGTGAATAGACATTGCAGTCCAGCCTGAACAACATAGTAAGACCCCCATCTCTTTTTTAAAAAATCATTTTTTAAAAAACTTTCAGGAATAGATTCTCTCTCTTGCCCTTCCATTTTCTGCCATGGGATGATGTAGCAAGAAGTCCCTTGCCAGATGCTGTCCCCCTTGATCTTGGACTTCCCATGCTCCAGAACTGTGAGAAATAAATTTCTGTTCATTGTTAATTACCTAGTCTCAGGTATTCTGTTATAGCAGCACAAAACAGACGAAAATAGGTATAAATAAGAAAAGTAAGCCAGGCGCAGTGGCCCATGTTTGTAATCCCAGCACTTTGGGAGGCCGAGGTGGGTGGATCACTTGAGGTCAGGAGTTTGAGACCAGCCTGGCCAACATGGTGAAACCCCGTCTCTACTAAAAATACAAAAATTAGTTGGGCTTGGTGGCAGGTACCAGTAATCCCAGCTACTTGGGAGACTGACACAGGAGAATTGCTTGAACCTGGGAGGCAGAGGTTGCAGTGAGCCGAGATTGCGTCACTGTACTCCAGCCTGGGCAACAGAGAAAGACTCTGTTCCCCCCCTCAAAAAAGAGGGGGAGGTTAGAAAGTATGAGAGAACAGAGAATAACAGCACGTGGAGGACCTATTTGAGATAAGTTGGTTAAAAAAGGCATTTCTGATAAGGTGACATTGGAGCAGAGACCTGAATGAAGTAAGGAACTGTGCCATTTGGATACCTGGGGAAAAGGGCATCATAGGTGTGGGGAAAAAGCAAGTGCAAAGACCAAGAGGCACAAGCATGCATGGTGTCTTAGGGAACGACAAGGAAGTCATTGTGATTGAAGTGAAGAAAACAAAAAGATAGTAGTAGAAGTTGCAACCAGAGAGGTAATCACATAAGGCCATATCGTACAGTTATAACTGCCCATGGTGCCCAGCAGTGACCCAGCAGGTGCCAGGTACTGTGGTAGATATGAACTGCCTCCATGTTGGGATCTGTTAGGGTCCAAGCAGAGCACTTAGGCTCTTGAGTTGAACAAGGGTTTGAGGCCTACTGTTCCAGAGGCGAACCTAGTACTGGGGTAGGTGACTGGAGAGCCTGGGAGCCTCATCTAGTATAGTGAAAGTAGCTTGGACATTGAAATCAAACAGATTTGGCTTTGAAATGGGCTTTTCCTCACTTCTTAGTTATGAGATCTTGGGCTAGTCATTTCATTTTTTTTTTTTAACTTCAGTTTACTTATCTGTAATATAATAAAAATAACACTTATTTTGCAAGTATTATAAGACTTATAGGGACTTAATAAGTCCTTAGCACAGTACCTGTCACATGGTAGGTGTTCAGTAATTGGTAGCTGCTGGTAGTAGGGGTAGTATTTATTTATTTTCTTTTTTCCTTTTTTTAACCTCCACAGAACCCCCAAAGAGGTAATGTTTATGGTAGTGCTAATGGTTAACCTTCTATAGGGTGTTTATTGTGTATCAAACATTGTTCTAAGCAAAATTCTTAGGCATCTCCAATCTAAGTCCAAATCCAGATTTCTGTTCTTCACCCAAAACCTACTCCTCTCATAGTTTTCACCAGTAAATGGCATTTTTATTATTCCAGTTTCTCAAGCCTTGGCATCATTCTTGATGTCTTTCTTCCTCTCATACCTTATATTAAATCCGTTAGCAATTCCTATCATCTTGATCTTCAAAATATATAAAAAACACGACTAGTTTCTACCACCACCACCACTGCTACTGCCACCATCATCTTTCATCTAAACTGTTTCTAAAACCTCCTGACTGCCCTGCTTCTCTTCTTGCTTTCCTGCTGTCTGATCTCAGTACAACAATCTACCTCTTCTTAAAATGAAGACGAATAATTTCACTCTGCTTTGTAAAACAGTCCTGTGGCTTCCCATCTTATTTAGAAAAAAACAAAGTTTGTATAGTGGCCTACAAGGCCCTGCATGATTTGGCCTTCATTACCTATCTGATCTTACTTCATATTCTTCCCCTTCATTTACTCCACTTCAGTTGAACTGGCCTCTAAGCTATTTCTCAAAAATGCTTCTACTTTGGGGGCATTTGCATTTGCTGTTTCCTCTACTTAGACAGTTTCTTCCCAGAGATCTCCATGGCTTGCTCCTTCAACTTATTCAGGTCTTTGCTCAGATGTCACTCAATGACACTTTCTCTAATTATCTTATTTAAAATTGCAACAACCTGCCCTTAGCACTCCCTAAACAGCTTGAGTGGATTTCTTTACAGGAGCGGTCCCCAACCTTTTTGGCATGGGACAGTTGTTCCATGGACCAGGGGTATGTGTAGGGTTGGGGCAGAGAGGGGGGGCATTAGATTTTCACAAGGAGCACACAATCTAGATTCCCTCATATATGCAGTTCACAGTAGGATTCACGCTCCTATGAAAATTTAATGCCACCGCCGATCCGACAGGAGGTGAGTTCAGGTGGTAATGCTTGCTTGCCTGCTGCTCACCTCCTGCTGTACTGCCTGGTTCCTAACAGGCCATGGACTGATGCTGGTCCATGGCCCCAGGGTTGGGAACCCCTGCTTTACAGTTTTTATTGCCATCTGAAAAAAAATCTTTCACTTGAAAAAAAATCTCTCTTTCTTCCTCCTCCCAACTAGCATGTAAGCAGAAATTTTTGTTGTTCTTGTTCTCTGCTGTATCTCAATTCCCCTAGACAGCCTATATGAGAGAAGTGGCATTTGAGAAAGAAAGTCTAAGGCATGGTCCTCAAACTGGGCATCAGAATCTCCTTAGGAACATAAATACACAGATTTCTGAGCAACATCCCAGATAGAACATAAAGGATCTTGTATACTCTGTGAAAGAGTTTGGATTTTATTCGTAAGGCTTTTGAAGAAGGCGGGGTGGTATTAACTACAAATGTATAAGATAACTTTTTGGGATAATGAAAATATTTTATATCTTGATTGTGGTGATGTTTGTACAACTGAATACATTTTTCAGGGGCTAATAGAACTATATACCTAAAAGAGGTAAAATTTTACTATACGTAAATTATACTTTAATAAACCTATCATTTAAAAAAATTTTTTTACAAAGTATGTTTTTCGTTTTTTCCCCCATTTTGCGGTTAGAGGAAACAGAGACTCAGAAGTTAAGGGACTACCCTGTGATTGCATCGTGGTATGTGGCAGTTCCAGGATTTGAACCTAAATCTGCCTGATTGTAGAGTTTATGATCTTCCTACTCATTTTTAGCCTGTCCCTGAAACTATTAACAGTACAGATTTTGTTATAAAAGACCAACCTTCCTTTAGAAGCTAGGAATCCTGTCTGCCCTTGAGCAGCTCCCTAGAAGTGGTTGTCATATTCTAAATTTTGAAACCCTGGCAGATCTCATTTCTGTCAGTCATTAGTTGAGACTGGAATTGATGCTATTATGGAGTGCTACCCCAGGCATGATCTCCTCCTGTGGCAGTGGCCCTCATTTTGGAGCAGCAGGAGACCAGTTTCAAAGCTGATGAGTTTCTTTGATTATGAAAAGCAATTTTGTACTTTGTCCAATCAGCAACACAGAGTTTCTTCTCAGTAGGAGAGTGCTCAGATGTTTACAGGCAAGTTGTACTGCTTAGCACTTGTCTTAGTCCTTTTCGTGCTGCTATAGCAGAATACCACAGACTGGGTAATTTATAACGAATGGAAATGTATTGGCTCATAGTTTTGGAGGCTGGGAAGTCCAATACCAGGGTACAAGCATCTGTCAAGGGCCTTCTTGCTGTGTCATCCCATGGTAGAAGAAAGAAGGGCAAAAAGAGGGTGACAGAGAGCAAGAGGGGGCCAAACGCATCCTTTTATAAGGAACCCATGCCCACCGTGATAAACCCACTCCTGCAATAATGGCATTAACCCATTCATCAGGGCAGATCCCTCATGGCCTAATCATCTTTTAACAGTCCCACCTCTTAATTACTGTTAAAATGGTTATTAAGCTTCCAGCACGTGCTTTCTGGGGGGAAACATTCACACCACTGCAGCACTTTATCAGTCTTCCTCACCTTGATGTACCAGGCAAAGAACTGGTTGGGTAGAAGAGAGACCCAAAGCCGAAAGAGTACAAGTAGTCTCTGTGTTGTCACATGGGCAACATTGTCACATCATCATTGTTTACATTTGCATGTCACTTGACAGTTTGCAACTTATTTTAACATCTATGATCTCTTTTCATTTTTAATGTCTTAGTATTCTGTGAGGAGAGTGCTTTTATTTAGAGAGAGTGTATGTTACTTGGGTATATTTTTAGATAACTCTGGCTGTGAGAATATTTTTTTCCTTTAAGTTTAACTGAAATGTATATCACTCCTTTAACTTTCATCCTCAAGTTGTTCTAGTTTCAGTTTGTTGGCTGTTGGTAATTTTATCTAGCTCGTTGCCCTGGGGTAGTTTGCTAGGGCTACACATCAGGTACATTTTAGGACATTCTGTTCTCTGAAATTGGCCAGTGGCATTTTCCCTTTTGCTTATCTGTTGGTCCCAGCTTCTTCTCCTTGTTAGCCCCCCTTTTCTCCACATCTCATTTTGGAACCCTAGACAGACTAATCGCAGAGCAGTGTCATCACACCAGCTGTTCACTGCCTGCCTTCAGCGTTTGACTTGTTTCCGATTTTGAAGTGATACAAGAGAAGTTAATGACCTAAAAAATTGCCCATCTATCTTGTGAACCTAGTTAGGAAGGAACTGTTTGATTTTTATGATGAGTAAATAATATATTTGGAGACACATTTACAAATGTGTCAGGCTATATAGTAAGGAAAGGCTCCCTAAACAAGGTGGGACAAATTGGCTGGCTAATAGAGCTTAATGACAGATTTTCCATTAATCAGAATGGAGAATGTGCTTCATTAAGATAATTAACAGAGCACTTGTGCAGGTGGTACTTATTGCACACAAATTTCTAAGTTTATTTCTTTCCCTTGAATAAATTTGGAGAGAAATCCTAGCCGTATTTCCTTGTCTGCATTAAAATTATCAGTGGCAACAAATTCCCTTTTTTGTTTTTAAAGCTGCTGGTAACTGGTATCTTGTCCTCTGCAGGTGTAAAGGGCAGATGAGACGCTGCTTTTCCTTCCAGCAGTCTGTTTGCTCATCACCAGGCACCAGGCTCCACTAGTGAACCATGGAAAGCATATCCTTTTCCAACTCTTAGACTAACAACACTGGAATTAGAAAGGACCTCAGAAATCTTAAACTAATTCATTTTGTATCAGGACATTGAAGTCCAGACAGGGAAAGTGACATGGCCAGTGCCACATAGTACTCTAGTGCCAGAGCTGTCTGTGGGATAGTGGGACTAACACTGAACTGAGAGCCAAAATGCCTGAGTTGACATTAGGCAAGTTATATTACTTCCTTGCTCCTTACTATTTTCATCTGTAAAATGGGGAAAGTATTTAGCAAAGGGCCAAGCACAAGCAAATTAGCTTTTTTGTTTAGTCTTCTTTCCACTATACCCTGATGCTTTCCTTTCAGGGAAAACTGAAGATTATAGAGGAGAAGCTGGTGTCAGGAAGAATGAACAATCAATAATCAGTGCTGTTTTCTTTGTTTTCTCTGTAGGATCCTCAGTCTTCCACAATGAACCCTGTTTACAGCCCCGTGCAGCCTGGGGCTCCTTATGGCAACCCTAAGAACATGGCCTACACGGGTGAGTAGTGTGAGAATGGCTCTCATTTGGAGAAATAGTAGTTAAGGATATTACCAAATAACTTGCTCATCCTCCTAACATACACCTCCAAAAGTCTTGGTAAAGTTTGGGAACATGCAGAAGATATGTCTGAGGTCCAGTAGAAAGATCTCAGAGAACCTGTTGTGTGGTTGTTTCCAAACTTTGTTCTACAAAAATACCAGGAGAGTGTTTTAGAGAGTCCATAAACATTTGATTTGATTATTTTAAAATATTGAGAACTATTTGTATAAAACATGAATATGTGTTAGATGATCAGTGTGTTAAGCTTCTAAGAATGCCTGTTAATTTTTTTTAAATGCTACCATTTACATCTGCTTATGTTTTTAAATCAGGGTTTTCTCAATGCTATGCAATCAAATTAACATTCAGAAATATATTGGAGTTTGAACCTGATATAACTGTAACTGTTATCCCTAAGTTTCTGTTTCACATGTTTGTGTTTATCACAATAGTTTCATTGTCCTTATTACTTAACCTTAACAGTAAATATTTTCTGTTTGAATTTCTATTTGTATATTTATTCTAACAAAATTAATTTCCAGTAACCAGGACTCATGGGGCAGTACTCTACACCCTACTAGCTCATGGAGCTTGTTGCTTTTCCACTTTCCAGTTCAGAGTGTTCCAGCAATTTAAGTTCCTTTGCCAGAGGGAACTGAACTGCTTTGGCAGACAGAGCCCAGGGGAACCCTGTGGAGCTTTGGTTTCCTATTTGCTCTGATCCTGGCTGCCTTCATTCTTACTAAGTTGCTAAACTAGAGAAGGAAGAGAACAGTTGCATTTATCTATTGATTTACATCAAGATTAAGCAATGCAAATCTGGAAGGGGAATTGATTTTGTCAAATTTTCCAAATTTCCAAAATTGGAAAGGGAACAGACTTTATCTCTGCTTGGCACATAGTAGGACTTTGTAATGTGTTTTGACTGACTGGACAACAACCAGGTTCAAATCCCCGCTCTGTCAGAAGAATAGCTGGGTGACTTTGGACAACTTGCCCTAACCTCCCCAGACTTAATTTCTTTGATAAACTGGGATAATATTATCTATTTCATACTAGATAATTCTGGGAATGGGACAAAATATTATCCATTTCATAGGACAGTTGTGAGAATCAAACAAGGTTATTTGTACTCCTGTAGAGGGAAGGAGGATTTTTTTTGTTTCTACTAATCACCAAGGAATATTATGAGCCTGGAACTGTTTTAAGTTAATTCCCTGCTGTAGATTCTAGGACCACACAGATAGTATAAACTCCACATAAGTAGTATAAATTCAGACTTCATACAGGCCAAGGTTTCAAATTTGTAGGGAGACTTTTTATTTTTTAACCCAACCTTGACTGTTGTATCTCTGTATTTTTGGGTTTTTTTTTTCTTTTTTTAACTGACAGTATGACTCCTCCAAGGTCCCAGCTTTGTGCAGGGGAATTTGAGTTGCAGCTCTTGGATGCTCCAGGGCCCACAGCCTATCTCCTACCCCTGGTGGCTATAAAAAGCAAGCCCTTTGAGTGCCTAGACTAAAAAATCTCCCCAAAGCAGCCTGATAACAGCTCACTACATAGACTTCCTGATTTTTAGTTTCCTCTTTATTTTTTGAGTAGTAGGGATTCCTTTTTCTTTCTTAAAATCTCAACTCTGCCTCATAGGATGTTTGTTATACTTCATCCAGCTTTTCTAGGTATTATGCAGTAGGCAGATTTTCAGGTTATTTTTCTTCTGTGTTACTGGAAATGGAAGATCTAAGTGAAGATAATTTATAAACAAATGCCAAATATAGTACGTTAGAGTAAACATTTATATGGTTATGTTAAAAGTCTTATCATTTGGTAAGAACATACTAGGTACTATATATTAATTATAATCTTATTAATCATAAATGCTGTAGCTTTTATAGATAAAAAACTATGGTAGTTTAATTCAGGTCATGTGACTTGACTAATGTATATAGCTTCTAAGGGATGAGAAAATACTTGAACTCAATTCTTTGTGATTTCAAAGTATATGTGCTTTCTGTTACAGTAAGCTAATCTGTCTTAAAATATGTGCTACTTTCTCTCTTCCCCATGATAAATTAAAGAAGAGAATTGTCTTTTTCGTTTCTAGGACTAGGAAAGCTTCCCTTTGAGGAGCTGGAAGCCTGTTCCTGCCCAGCAGTTTGGGGTAGGCTCAGGAGGGCAAAAGTACAGGGGGTCAAGTCCACTGTAGTGTCATCTGCTTCCGAGGAAATGGGATGGTGGCCGCAGGGAGCAGAGGAGTCAGAAACACTCCTGGTTTGAAATTATCTTGAAGTCTGAAGATGGGAAATAAAATATAGCTTTGTGGTACAATGTATTCCAGTAAGCAGCTGTCTTCTAGCCAGTTGACAGTGTTCTTTCTCTCTCTCTCTCTCTCCGCCTTTGAAAGCCCCTTTACTGAGTTCTTACTGTGTGCCAAAACCTGAGCTCAGTACTTTTTTTTTTTTTTTTGAGATGGAGTCTCACTCTGTTGCCTAGGCTGGAGTGCAGTGGTGCGATTTCCGCTCACTGCAAGCTCTGCCACCTCCCGGGTTCACGTCATTCTCCTGCCTCAGCCTCCCGAGAAGCTGGGACTACAGGTGCCCGCCACCACGCCTGGCTAATTTTTTTGTATTTTTAGTAGAGACAGGGTTTCACCATGTTTGCCAGGATGATCTCGATCTGACCTCGTGATCCGCCCGCCTTGGCCTCCCAAAGTGCTGGGATTACAGGCGTGAGCCACCATGCCCGGCCTGAGCTCAGTATTTTACAAAAAATACCTATTTTTACACTTGCAGCAATCCTATAACATGGTTTTAACTAGCTCCTTATATATTTTGGCAGAGTGAATTTAGAGAACGTAATATGCCATATACTTTCAAATGTTTAAGCATAGACTATATATTATGAACTGAATGTTTGTGTCCCTCCAAAATCTGTATGTTGAAACCCTTAATCCCCAGTGGGATGGTAATTGGAGATTGAACCGTTGTAGGTTTAGATGAGGTCATGAGGTTGAGCCTTCATGATGGGATTAGTTCCCTTAGAAGAAGAGACACCAGAGCTCTTTCTGCTATGTAACAACACAGCAAGAAGGTAACCATCTGCAAGCCAGGAAGGGAGTCATTACTGGAACCTGACCATGCTGGCACCCTAATCTTAGACTTCCACCCTCCAGAACTATGAGAAATAAATGTCTGTTGCTTAAGCCACCCAGTCTGGTATTTTGTTATGACAACTCAAGCTGATTCGGACAGATAATGAGTACAGTGAACACTTGAATACCCTTTACCTAGATTCACCATAACAGTGGGCTGTTTATAGACCAGGGCATTTCTTTTTCCAAAAGCTTCATAAAGGTTTTTCTGCTAGAATTTTGGAGTGTAGTCAAGACCTCAATCTTCTTCTTGTCTTTTGTTTTCTGAAATGTTCTGATGGTGTCAGTGTCCAAGCATCACCCAGGGGTCTCGTATGTGTTCTGGAGTGTGTCAGATCTCAGCTGAAATCTGGTCTCTCTCACTAATTAGCTTTGGAACTTTGGTTGAGTGATCTTTCTGAATCTCAGTTTTCTCGACTGTAAAATGGAATAATGACCTATACAGATGGTTGGTTTGTAGTCGGTGAAAATGTTTATAAAGCTTCTGGTGTCATGCCTGGCTCATAGTGGACACTCAGTTAATGGTGGTTGTAATGCATAGCAATGAGTATACACCTACAGGGAAAAGAGCGTGGGTCATAGAGTTAGTGACTTAGATTACAGACCTTATTCTGCCACTTAAGAGCTCTGTGACATCAGATAAGTTTTCAAACTTTCTGGGCCTCAATCTATCATTTGCTTTAAAAAAAAAAAAAAAAAAGATAAAACAGGGTTAGGAATGCCTTCCTCACAAGACAGCTGAGACTAATAAATGTAACAGGGCTAGCCACTGACTTGTGATGAAGTTTCAAAAACACAATTAGAAAATAATTCTAAAATGGGAGAACAGATGAAGCCCCTAAATGAATCCATCATTTTATAGGTGAAAAGATGGAGTATAAGAAGTGTTTTGAAGAAAGTGTTGGGGTTGAGTCTGGAACCTATGTCTCCCCATCTGGGTCTGTGTATTCATTGTCTCTCTACCACAAAATAACAAGTGTCCTCCCTTCTCTTCATTTCGTTGTGGCCACTTCACATTCCTCTGCTAGCCCACTCCAATTAAAGAGTTCTTTCTGACTCCTCCTGTGTTGACCCTTAATGAATATCCTGGTTTCAGCCAGTAGAAAACACAAGTCCAAATGCTACAAATACACTAACAAAAGATATAGCTCTCAAGGTTAGAAGGCTAGGAAATTAATCTGTTCAAAGACTACCATCTTTTTTTTTTTTCTTTTTAAACCAGTGGTGGTTCCCCCGCCTCCCACCCCCCCAGATTGCTGCTTTTGCTTAAAACTTTGTAAGGATCACCTGTTGGAGGTTTTGATTAACTGACATTCGTACTTTGTTTGTTCTTTGCAAAGAACTTTTGTGGGGGTTTTCCCTTCATATATATATATTTTTTATAACAACTCTGGAAGATAGTCTTTATTTTCCCGATGAAATTAAGCTTCTCTAAGGTCACACTGTATAGCAGAGCCCAAACTAACCCCAGTTACAAAGTAAGTGCTTTTACTGCTCTAGCATACATGGCTATGACAGTACAGTGATTAGGATCTCAGATGAGCCTGGAAAATGGATTCTAATTCCTGAAACTGCTCTCGCAACTCCTTGATGTTCAAACTGATCTCCTCTGCTAAGGAGAGAACTCCAAGATTACTTGATTACTTTTTCACCTATGGTTGAAGAAGAGCATCTAAAGAGATTTATTAACTGTTCTCATGAATATAATCTTGTGATTAAATCCAGTGGACCCTTTTTAGCCTTTATCCTAATTTGACTCTTCTATATCATTTGACACCTGACCCCTGTCTTGAAGCAAGCTTTCATTGCCTCCATAATTTTCATTGACCATAATTGTTTGTTTATTTTTGTTTGTTTTCCCTTTCTTCTTCTCCAGCTGTTCTTGAATTCGTCGCCTTTCAGAATTTTCTTCCCCTGCTCACCCATTAAAAGTTGATGTTGCACAAGGGCTCTGTTTCTCCCTTAGCCTCAGCTGCTATCTATGGGCTGATGATTCATAAACTCTAGCACTGTGGCAAACCGTTCTTCTGAACTTCAGACTAGTTTATCCAGCTGTCTTCTGAAAAATCTCCTCCATGAATGTCTCATGTTTTGCTCAGACTTATTACATCTAAAACTGGGCTCATTATCTTATCATTCCCCTGTAACCCATTTTTTATCATTTGTGATTAATACCAATATCTGCCTATTCCTAAAATCAGAAAACATCATCCTTGATACTCTTGCCTCTTTTGCCTTCTAAAGCCAGTTATTAAGTTCTGCCTTTTTAAAAAAGATTGTAGTAAAATGCGTGTACTATCTTGGCTGGGCATGGTGGCTCACACCTATAATCTCAGCACTTTGGGGGCTGATATGGGTGGATCACTTGGCCAAGAGTTCCAGACTAGCCTGGCCAACAGAGCGAAACCCCGTCTCTACTAAAAATACAAAAAATAACCAGGCTTGGTGGCACATGCCTGTAATCCCAGCTACTCCAGAGGCTGAGGCATGAGAATCGCTGGAACCTGGGAGGTGGAGGTTGCAGAGAGCCAAGATCGTGCCACCACACTCCAGCCTGGGCAACACAGTGAGACTGTGTCTCAAAAAATAAAGAAAAAAATTTTTTTTTTTTAAATTTTCCATTTTAACCTTTTCTTCCTCTCTTCTCCTCTCCTC
>NW_012105410.1:1579718-1588114 GCF_000951045.1 Mandrillus leucophaeus
CCTCCCCTCCCCTCCCCAAAGATTGCAGTGGTGCAATCTCGGCTCACTGCAACCTCCGCCTCCCAGGTTCAAGTAATTCTCCTGCCTCGGTAGCCAGCACGCACCACTGTGCCTGGCTAATTTTTGTGTTTGTAGTAGAGACGGGGTTTCACCATGTTGGCCAGGCTGGTCTCGAACTCCTGACCTCAGGTGAACCACCTATCTCGTCCTCCCAAAGTGCTGGGATTACAGGCATGAGCCACTGTGCCCAGCCATCTTAACCATTTTTATGTGTGCTATTCAGTGGCATTAAGTACATTCATATTGTTTTGCAACTGTCATCACTGTGGATTCACAGAACTCCTTTTGTCTTGCAAAACTGACACTCAATACCCATTAAACAATAACTCTTCATTTCAACCTCCCCCCAGCTCCTGGCAATCACCAACCTACTTATTATCTTTATGAATTTGACTAGTCTAGATGCTCATATAACTGAAATCATATAATATCTGTCCTTGTGTGACTGGCTTATTTCACTCAGCCTAATGACCTCAGGTTTCATCCATGTATCAGGATTTCCTTCCTTTTTAGGCTGAATGATAATATTCCATTGTGTGTGTATACTGTGTGTGGTGGTATGTGGACACTTGGGTTGCTTCTGCCTTTGGTCTATTGTAAATAATGCTGCTATGAACATGGATGTACAAATATCTCTTGAAGACCTTACTTTCAATTCTTTTGAGTATGTATCCAGAAGTGGAATTGCTGGATCATACAGTAATTCTATTTTTAATTTTTTGAGGAACTGCCATACTGTTTTCCTAGTGGCTGCACCATTTTACATTCTCCCTTGTGGTTTATAAAAGTTTCAGTTTCTGCACAGCTTTGCCAATGCTTATTTTTGTCTCTGTCTCTCTTTAAATAATAGCTATCATAATGGATATGAAATGTGCTTTTTATTTTTAAAAAACCTCCTTTACCTTTCTTAGATTAGACTTTTCTTCCCTATCCTTCCACTGTTATCATTCAGGCCATCATTACTCTTTCTGGGATTATTTAAGTTGCCTCTTAACTGGACTTCCTAACTCCTTTCATATACCCCTGTCCCCAGTCTATTCTTTACATAATGTAGCCATAATCATTTTTCTCTCTTGAAAATTTGACATCACTCCAGCTTAAAACCCTTCAATGACTCTTTACTGTCCTTTGGATAAAGTCCAAACTCCTTAGCTTGCAGTAGAAAGTTTTTATGACCTTACCATTCAGATATCTCCAGCCCATCTCCTGCTCATCCTATTTATCTATATTCTCAGTCCAGCTGATGGCTGGTATTATGTTTTTATCTAGAATTATAAGATTATTAGAGACTATCAAATCCAACCCTATTCTTAGATGAGAAACTTGAGATCTAATAAGTGCCTAAGGAAAGCACTGAAGATTCACAGTGGGCTGTGGGCTGTGGCTCATACCTATAATCCCAGCACTTTAAGAGGATTAAAGTGAGGCAGGAGGATCTCCTGAGGCCAGGAGTTTGAGACCAGCCTGAGCAACATGACAAGACCTCATCTCTACAAAAAATATAAAAATTAGCTGCATGTGGTGGCACCTGCCTGTAGTTCCAGCTGCTCAGGAGGCTGAGTTGGGAGGGTCACTTGAGCCCAGGAAGTCAAGGCTGCAGTGAGCCATGCTTGTACCATTGCACCCCAGCCTGGGTGACAAGAGTGGAGACCTTGTCTTAAAAAAAAGAGATTGACAATGAATTCAGTATCTGATTTACTCCTGTATCTCTAATATCCAGCTAGGCCCCTGCGTGCCGTGAATATTGACTAGTTTTTCAACAAATGGCTGGACAGATAGATGTCAAAGCTGGAAGTAGAACCCAGACCTCTGGCAGCCGATTTAGCTCTCTTTCTACTCACCTTGTAGCTGCTTTTTAATTTCTAAGACACGTAGTTAGATTTCTTTAAACAAGGTAACTCTACTATCTTAGGTCATTTCCCACCTCTCTGAGTTTCTTCTATAAAGTAGGGATAATAGCGTCTGCTTACTTCAAAAGTGCTTTGATGGACTGGGCACAGTGGCTTGCACCTGTAATCCCAGCACTTTGGAAAGCCGAGGTGGGCGGATTACCTGAGGTCAGGAGTTCGAGACCTGAGGTCAGCCCGGCCAACATGGTGAAACCCCATCTCTACTAAAAATACAAAAATTAGCCAGGCATGGTGGCACCTTCCTGTAGTCCTAGCTACTGAGGAGGCTGAGGCAGAAGAATCGCTTGAACTCAGGAAGCAGAGGTTGCAGTGAGCCGAGGTCGTGCCACTGAACTCCAACCTGGGTGACAGAGTGAGACTTTGTCTCAAAAAAAAAAAAAAAGGATTAGTAGCCTTTGTTTATTATTCGTGATCATTATATCCCTAGCACCTAGCACAGGGACTGGTTCAGAGTTGACTCTCAGTAAATTTTGAAGGAAGAAAATGGGGAGAAGAAAGAAATAAAGGGAAGGAGATGAGACTCTAATGAGTGAAGGAGTTCACAGCAGAGAAGTATGAGATGGGTTTGAGAAAAAGACTCCTGTGATTTGCCTGTCCTTGGTAATGAGTAGTCCTCTGATATGGCAAGGAGAGTCTGGGACAGGTAGCCAGTATGGGAGAGATTTTTTCTGCTTTGTAGGTGAATAAAAATTCATCTGGAGGCCAGGTGCAGTGGCTCATGCCTGTAATCCCAGCACTTTGGGAGTCCGAGGCGGGTGGATCACGAGGTCAGGAGATTGAGACCATCTTGGCTAACACAGTGAAACCCGTCTCTACTAACAATACAAAAATTAGCCAGGCGTGGTGGTGGGCGCCTGTAGTCCTAGCTACTTGGGAGGCTGAGGCAGCACAATGGCGTGAACCCGGGAGGCGGAGCTTGCAGTGAGCCAAGGTGGCGTCACTGCACTCCAGCCTGGGCGACAGAGACTCCATCTCAAAAAAAAAAAAATCATTTGGATTATCTGTTGTGACTGGTCAACCCCTCTGGATGGACTAGATGGAACAGGGAGACTTTTCTGTTTTTTGAGTCATATGGAGACAGCAGAGACCCTCAGAGAAAGCAAGAGACCCTCTTTCGTTGCCTACTTGGTTTATAGGAATTATTCTTTTTTAGAACAATGATAGTTGAAATTTGACAATTCCTTTGAGCTATTTAGCAAGAAAGAGCTGTCTTCAAACCTCTTATATTACCTATATAGTCGGCCTTAGGCTAGCTCATTTTGAGTGGCAGTTGCTTTGCTCAGGAGATTTGACTTTTGAAAACAAAATGTGACCAGCCTGTGCAACATAGTGAGACCTCATTTCTTTTTTTTTTTTTTTTTTTTTATCTGAGGCAGAGTCTCGCTCTGTCACCCGGGCGGGAGTGCGGTGGCGCGATCTCAGCTCACTGCAAGCTCCGCCTCCCAAGTTCACGCCATTCTCCTGCCTCAGCCTCCCGAGTAGCTGGGACCACAGGCACATGCCACCACGTTGGGCTAATTTTTTTTTTTTGTATTTTCACTAGAGACGGGGTTTCACTGTGGTAGCCAGGATGGGTAAGACTTCATTTCTACAAAAAAAAATTTAAAAATTGGCTGGACTTGGTGGCACATGCCTGTTGTCCCAGCTTCTCAGGAGGCTGAGGCGGGAGGGTTGCTTGAGCCCAGGAGGTCGAGGCTGCAGTGAGCCATGATTATGCCACTGCACTCCAGCCTGGGTGACAGAGCAAGACCCCATCTCTAAAAACAAAACAAAGCAAAAACAAAGTTTGACTTTCCTATGATAAATTTTCTCTGAAGCATGTGAGAACAAAGGCTTACAAAACGCCATATAATAATACATAAGAAGCACAATACTTTACAACTTAAAATTACCGTTTGTGATCTCATTTAATCCTTACAACAGCACTGTGAGGTAGAAATTTCTATTAGAGGCTGGGTGCAGTGGCTTACGCCTGAATCCCATCACTTTGGAAGGCCGAGGCGGGCGGATCATGAGGTCCGGAGTTCAAGACCAGCCTGGCCAACATAGTGAAATCCCATCTCTATTAAAAAAATACAAAAAACTAGCCGGGCGTGGTGGCGAGCGCCTGTAATCCTAGCTACTCGGGAGGCTGAGGCAGGAGAATCACTTGAATCCAGGAGGCGGGGATGCAGTGAGCTGAGATCGCACTGTTGCAACTCCAGCCTGGGCGACAGTGCAACGAGATTCCATCTCAAAAAAAAAAGAAAGAAATTTATATTAGAACATTTATTTTACAGATGAGGAAAGACTCAGTAATCCAAGCTCTTTCCACTCCACCAAAGTGTCAGGCAAGTCCTCTCTGGGTTTTGCAGTCCATATAAGCAGTGATTTTGTATCTGTCTCATATACTGTGTGTGATGCTAAAAGCAGATGGATTAAACCTTGTCAGGGCAAGAATCATGCACATTGCATGTTTGCTTGTGACTGATTTACATGCGAAGCACCCACTCTACCACTGAGCCACACCCCCTTGCTTGTGACTGATTTACTTTCCTAGGTTACAAAATGATTTCCCACCTCTGTAAAGAAGAATAACTTTTTCTCCCAAACAAAGAAGTATTGCTGTTGTTGGGTTACTGTTTTTCTGCTCCTAAATTCTCCTTGGCTTCCTGTTCTCTACAAAAAGTTGTTTATTTGTATGTTTTTCTAGACTTTGAGCTCCTTGAGGGCAGCAATTATGCACTTCTTGTGCCCAGAACAGAGTAGGCAGTTAGTTCATTAAATATATGTTGAATTAAATTATCAGTATTAGTTTATACAAATTATATTATTGTTGCTGTTATTATAATAATAACTACCATTAATTACTGTCAGTGGAGTGCCAGGCACTTTACAAATGTTGTCTCCAATTTTTGTGATAATCCTTCAAGGGAGAGCTGTTATTATTTTACATATGGGGGAATCAGGTTCAGCTAAGTTAAGTAACTTTCTTAAGGTCATATAGCTTATAAGAGCCAGCTTATGTGAAATATGGGTATACTTGTATACTTGTGAAAAGTTTATTATGCTAAAATATATGTAATACAAAATTTACCATTTTAGCCTTTTTTAAAATTTTCTTTCTTTTTTTTTTTTGTCACCCAGGCTGAAGAACAGTAGCACAATTATAGCTCACTGCAGCCTCCATTTCTTGGGCTCAAGTTGATCCTCTTACTTCGGCCTCCCAAAGTGCTGAGATTACAGGCATGAGCCATTGCCTGGCCAGTTTTAACCATTTTTAAGTGTGTAATTCAGTGTCATTAAGTACATTCACAATGTATAAATATCCCCACTATTTCCAGAACTTTTTCATTAACAGAAATTCTGTAACCATTAAACAGTAACTCTTCTTTTACTCATCTTTTGCCCTCCCTCTAGCCCCTGGTAACCCCTAAATTTCTTTCTGTTCCTTTTTTTAAAACAAGATAGAGTTTCACTCTGTCCCATAGGTTGGAGTGCAGTGGTGCAATCATAGCTCACTACAGCCTCGAAGTCCCTTGGCTCAAGGGATCCTCCAGTCTCAGCCTCCCAAGTAACTGGAACTATAAGTGTACATCACTGTGCCTGGCTAATTTAAAAAAGTTTTTTTTTTTTTTTAAAGAAGGGATCTCTCTTTATTACCAGGGCTGGTCTCAAACTTCTGACTTGGGGCAATCATTTCACCTCAGCCTCCCAAGTCGTTAAGATTACAGGAATGAGCCATTGTAATTGGCTGTTTCTGTTTCTATGAATTTGCCTATTCTAGATATTTCATATAAGTAGAATCGTACAATATTTGTTTATTCATTCATTCATCTGTTCTTGTAAATGCCTTGGAATCTGCTTTGGCCAGTAGAGGTTGAAACCATGGCTGTCAGCCTCTGTGCTGGCCTCTCAGTGATCAAAACTAACAATCAGAACGCATAACCCCCTTATTTGGAGGCCAAGGTCCTTGTTGCCCATCTAGCTCCAGCAATCTGCACCAGGGACTTGGAAGATGGTAGCCCCTGGGCAAAAGGCTGAAATTCTCTGAAAATTTTATCAGCCTCTTCATTAAACTCTCCCTCTGCATACTGCAAGTGTTCTGATTAGACTCCGGAATTCCAAAATAGTTACTTTAGATAGTTTCTGTTGGCTCAGTAGTTGTTTAGGTGGAGGATTCCTATGGACAAAGGCAGAATAGGAAAAGAGCTTCCTATTCTGCCTTTGTCCATAACATCACTCCCAGTGTAGGTATCCTTAAAACAATAACAACAAAAAACTGTCCGTGTCATGTAGTTTGTTACCATTGCATAAAAGAAAAGTATCAGGTAAGGATTTTTTTTCTTTTTCTGGCTAAAGTCTTGCTATATCACAATATTCTTTGCAAATAAAGAATAATCACCCTGCATGACAGTGAGAGACATGCTTTCCATGTATCTGTTCACAATGATGGATTCTCACAATTAGCTCAGGACATAGCAGTATGTTCAGTCATTGGTAAATTTCTATAAAATGATGGAAAATTGTCCTAGCTCACTTTCTTACCTGTCTTCTGCCCTAGTAGGGGGAAAAAATCTTTAGTCATTACCATGCTGAGAGTTTTGAATTAATATATAGGTGCCTGCTTATATCTGGAGAGATTTTATTTAAGGTTTTGCATCAAGGTATTTTAAACCTGCTTTGCCACCGTCCAGGGGTGCTGGTGGTCGTATCTTTTCTCTGGCAAGCCAATCTTTGATGGTGGCAGGTTTGCTGAACAGAACTCGAGGGAATACCAGGTTCCAGCCCTGATTCAAGTAAGAGTAATTCTATGGTGGCTATTTATTGAGCTTGTACCAGGCATTAGCTGGATGCTTTATATATTTGATTTCATTTCATCCTTATGACATCCCTAGAAGATAGATGTTAAAAAACTGATGCAGAGAGGTTAAGTGACTTTTCCAAGGTCATAGAAGATTCCCTTCCAGTTTGCCTGGCTTCAAAAGCTCTACTTTTTTCTTTGTTTCATGCTGAATGAAGGGAGAGCCTAGAATTAAAAAGTTCCTTTATTTTAGCTGTTTCCTCATTCAGAAAATTAGGAGATTGCGCCTCAAGATGCCTAGGAGCTGTTAAAAGAGAAAGGAGTAAGCCACATAAGTGCTGTCTTCCCCTCCAGTAGAGATCTGCTCCTGCCTATTGTATAGGTTAGGCATCCAGGTGAGAAGGATTCTACTGCCATAGGAGGGGGCCTAAATGAACTGGACTGGATGAATTCTGACCTTCCAATTTTGTTATATACTCTGTTCTTTAAATTGTAAGATTACCAGTTTTATAAAGACTCATATACACAGTGACTGTGTGTTCTTCGTGTTTATGGTCCCTCCATAGACTCCACCTTAACCAGCACAGATCTGTAAGAAATGGAAAAACAGAAGTATAGGAAGACAGAATACACCGAGACAAGTATTATCTCAGAGGGATGTGCCACTGTATTCCAAAAGCCTAACATAATAAATAGATGTGTAAATTGCTGTGGAAGCATGGTGTGTATGGAGGAGGGCCACAACGCTGTCAGACTGAAGCAGGATATTTTCTTGACCCCTTCGCGGGACTTGTGACAGGGGTGCCTTGTTTACTCATCCCACCCTCGTCTACCCTTTGTGAGAGGGAGTGTGTGAGCGAACCAGTGCAGGAACTGGAGCAAGTGCTCTTGGGCACTGGCAGGAACAAACTCTGCTTACTCAGCTCACCATGCTCAACTCTTTGTGGAAGGCAGCAGTAGGCAAGTGAGTATAGGATCCAGCCGGCCGCTTTTGGGCTCCGGCATCAGTGAACTGTGTGTGGGCCCCAAGGCAGTGTCCAGGTGGGGGTGCCTGCGACTCCTGAAGCCCCAGAGGGCATGTTACAGTGCTCTTTTAGCTCTGCTGTCCATGAACAGTTTAGGTGTTAACAGCCCAGTGGGCCCTTTGCCTTTTTGTGTGAGGCTGCCTTCCACCAGCGAGTGCAAAGGGCCAGTGTGCCAGCCTTTTTGTACCTGCACTCGTGGCTCCCGAGCTCTTTTCTGGCGTCCAGAAAAAGTGAGGTCGCTTAAACGAATTGAAGGGTGGTAAATGCAGGAGATTTTATTGACGATGAAAGTGGCTCAACGGGAAGAGGGGCTGAAAAGGGGATGGGTTGGGTAGGTAATCTTCCCCCGAAGTTCAACTGTCTCCAGCCAGATCATTTGAAGTTTTGCTGTCAAGCTGTACCTCTGAAGTCAAGCCACTTCTCTCCAATGTCTAGCCGTAGTCCTGTCTACCAACTGAATCTGAAGGTTTTTTTTTTTGTTTTGTTTTTTTTTTTTGAGACTGAGTCTCGCTCTGTTGTCCAGGCTGGAGTGCAGTGGCCCAATCTCGGCTCACTGCAAGCTCCGCCTCCCGGGTTCATGCCATTGTCCTGCCTCAGCCTCCTGAGTAGCTGGGACTA
>NW_012105410.1:1588206-1599848 GCF_000951045.1 Mandrillus leucophaeus
GCTGGGACTATAGGTGCCCACCACCACGCCCAGCTAATTTTTTTTTTTTTTTGTATTTTTAGTAGAGATGGGGTTTCACCGTATTCGCCTGGCTGGTCTCGATCTCCTGACCTCGTGATCCACCCGCCTTGGCCTCCCAAAGTGCTGGGATTATAGGCGTGAGCCACCGCGCCCGGCCAGATCTCTTTTATTTTAAATCAACTGGCTGACTCCTTCCCTTAGTCTATTTCTTTTGCATTTTCTTGTGAACGCAATTTTTCTGTGTTCCTTCTTGGAATCCCTGGTGTTAATGAAGGGTTCAGAAACAAATAAGATGAGGTGAGCTCAGTATCCTTACTCAGAGCCCTCTCCTGTAGTGACAGTCCAGGGCTTCTTTCTCTGGAGCTTCTGACATTCTTGGGCAAGCTCGATAGGAGACCATGAAAGCCTGTCCGTAAGTATCCTATATAAGGACAGGTATAGCCATAGCTACCACCAGTGAGTGACTTCCCTTTTCCTGCTAATTAAGTGCATGCAATTTAATTTAGATTTCTATTAGTTACTTATGGTCCTTAATCAATGGTAATAAAATTTTTGTGGCCCTGAATACAGCTGAAAATCAGTGGGATATTGACCCAGGACCCAGGACTGGAAGAGCTTTTGGCTGTGCTGCATAGATTCTCATTGGAATGGTTTCTGTTGCTTAATGTAGTGGAGAGAGCCTGTTCTTGAAGTCTGAAGACCTGAGTCTGACTCCTGGCTCTGCCTCTAAAAACTTATTAATAAGTTCCTTTACTTCCAAGGGCCTCAGTTTCCTCTTCTATAAAGGTAGAAATAATAGTACCTACCCTGTCTCTCACTTGTTTGTGAGACTTTAAGGAGATAATCGATCTCGAAGAACCTTTTAAATGTGACATGTCTAGTCAGGGGTAGAGCTGCATTGATCATTGGACTGACTGTTCTTATCTTGAATTGCTTGCAGGCTGGGTCCCCAGGAGGCTGTTCAGATTAGTAACTTTACTAGTGCTGATCTCTCTTTTGAAGAGAACTCCTTGGCATTTGGGGTCAGAATTGGCCAGCTTCCCAGAGTTCTACTTCCCATGGAATCACAGGGATTCTGGTCAGGAACCAGAGAAGTCCAGAGCTTGGGGAAAAAATGGTGTCTGGGTAGAGAGGAAGCCCCTCCCCACCCATTTTGTTCCTCCAGTGGATGAGTTTATTATAACAGCTATCTGTGAATAACAATAATGGTTGCTGTTTGTTGAGGGCCATTATGGGCCATACACCGTGCTTTGGAAACTTTTCTACCAAAGTGTACCTGCTGTCAGAGGAGAATGAATTCATCTCTGGATTGATGGGGGAGTGAATAGCCCACAGCAGCTACTCCAAGATTAACATTTATTTGAAGTCTATGTCTTATCTTCAGAATTCATAAGGATTTTGCCTTAAGGCATCATTATGTAGTCGTACTTGTTTTCCATAAAACAAACACTTTAAATTATTTACCATTTGGTAAAATTAATACCCCAGGAAGGTACTACTATTTATTCAGTACTTTTTTTTGTACCCTCCAGCATACTGTTGAGTACCACAGGAGTTCCTGTACCCAGTTTGAGAATTATGTCATTATTTTACTTAATCTTTTTTTTTTTTTGCAAAACATTCCACACCATTTTATTTCAGCCTTCATCCAAAAATGTAAACTGTGTTACAAATGTATAGTCCTGAGCTTTGGATACTGACCTCCAATCTTCATAGATAGATGAGGAGAGAGGGTCAGGATAGAAGTTCAGAGTGCTTCCCACCCCTAGAGAAAAGGTAAGCCCTAGACATGGTATAGGACCAGAACACCAGGGCCCTATGGAGAACAGGCCTCCTTCTCTTCTAGCACTGGCCCAAGTCCCTCCCACTCACCCACTCACCCCAGACTCTCCTTTTCATCAGAGAAGAGACATTCAGAATTCTTTAATCTTGTCCATGAAAATGGTATATGGCACATGTAGCAGGCAGCTAGCTAAACAATGAGGGTTAGGGCTTATCCCCACTGCTTTTTGGTGGAAAGGATAGGGCACAACTCAGCTTCCTTCTCTTCCTCAGAAACATCATTGCGTATTGTAACGGGTTGACAGGACAACTTGAGGTTCGCCACAGGGACTGTAATCTCCTGGTGGTCATAGTTCCAGGTTACAACTTCTACCACATTTCACTCATTGTTAGCCCCCTTGGTGAAGCAGAGCATAATTAATGCCAGCACATGCTTCATATTATCTTCTTTCTCTACCTTGAATGTAAAGGAGTGGGTGTGGCCAGAGAGCTACAGACAAAGAAAAAACTGTCCATAGTGACTGAGGCTGGAATCCCCAGACTTCCAACACCCCAGTCTGGGCTTGGTTCTCCTGACTCAAGGTGGTGGCAGTGCTGGCAGCTGTGCTGCAAGGTTTCTCTTACCTAATCTGTATTATCCAAGTTTTAATAGGTGTAGACACAAATCAAGAAAGATGAAAGGACTTGTTTCTGTCAGAGCCAGGAAGTAGAGAAGCCAGAATCAAGCTTAAGTTAGGATGTTTCATGCTCTTAACCATGAAGCTACATAGTTAACTTACAGTCATGGACTATTTAACAAGGGGGATACATGTTGAGAAATGCAACAATTAGGCAATTCTGTTGTTGCGCAAACATCATGGAGTATACTTACATAGACGCAGATGGTACAGGCTACTTACACACCTTGGCTATGTGATATAGCCTAGGCTACAAATCTGTACAGCATGTTACTGCGCTGAATAATGTAGGCAATTGTAACACAATGGTTGTTTGTGTATCTAAACATAGAAAAGGTACAGTAAAAATGCAGTATAATCTTAGGGGATCACCTTCATATATGCGGTCAGTGACTGAAATGTCATTATGCAGCATATGACTGTAGACTGTCTTATAATTGTTTATATCTTTAGTAATACCCATTGCTCTTGCAGGCGGTCATTGTGTTCTCAGTACTAACACAAAGTGCCTAACACAAAGTGAACTCTCAACTAATATTGGTTAGTTGAGTGAATAAAGGACTGAATGATCAAACCTCTAATAATGAAGCCTTTTCAGAGGTCCCTAAATCTCTCTGGCAAATTGACCTCAGAGTTTGGAATAGACTTTTTGTCCCGAGGGTCTTCTCTAAACAGTGATTCACATTTAGCTCTAAGCCAGTGCTTTCACACAGAAAATGATGTTATTTGTAGGGAACTCTGATAGACAAAGCTGCCTAGGAGCTCTTATGCCTCACCTTCTTCCCAGACAGCCTAAGAGCCTAAGGAATCAGTATCTCAACTCACCTGTAACTCATTTAGATAGCTCCTAAGCTGCCATGAAGGAGTTCTCAGAATTATCTGGTTTATGTTTGTCTCCCCAACCCCTAATATATACTCACACATGCACACACTCGTCTCCATCCTTGCACCTATTCATTCCTGGTTCTTACTATGGTAAGCACAGGTGTGTTTTGGAAAGAGCTGGTCTAAGAGTTTTTTTTTCTTAGTGGTAGTATATGCATACTTTGGGAGATTAGAGAACCTCCACTGTAGACTTGTCCTTTCTTTCAGGGTATGTTGTCTGGAACTTCTAGGAGAATTCCTCTTCTGAACTCAGAGCATCTTTTTTAAGAGACAGCTTTGCCTTGTGAAAACCCACAGGCATTTCCCTATGTTCTGAGCATTCAGGGTCTGTCTGGTCCATAAAAAGAAACCAGTTGAAACCTGTCGCTATTGGTGTTTAGATTTTGTTGGAGGGAGTGGAGAAAGGGGGGTTGTTTTGTTTTCTGGAGGGAAAAAAAGGCTATAAGCTAGGTGAATATCCTGATACAGTGAACCTTTTCTTACGGATGGAGAAACTTTTCCAGCATCTGGAGGTGCCCAATTGTCGGTTTCCAAAGTCTCTGTGACTAATAATTGATTTATACTTTATAGCAGTGATTTTCTAAATGTAACCCCTGGGCCTACAAACCTACTAGAAATGCTAATTTTGGGGCCTCAGCTTCAGAATTACTGAATCAGAAACCCTAGAGGTGGTTCCCAGCAAAATTGGTGTTTTTACAAGCTCTCTAGATGATTCTAATGGACCTATCTCCCATTTAGTAAATGTGCCATAGTCTTCCTCTTCTCTCCCAATTTTGTGAGCTTGTCTAGGAATCTTGCCATCATGAATGTCATAATTCCTTTGAGTTCAGAACAGCTTTAGAAACAAAGGTTATGTGTCAACTGTCACACATGTGTCAGCTATGACAGAAGGGGCTGCTGGCACCTTCTCAGTACAGACTGGGTGTCCTAAACCCTGGACAGAGGGATGCAAGCCAATTTCCAGCAGAATAGCGAACAATTCTCTTTTTCTTTGCACATTTTAGGAAAACTAAATAATTGGCCCCCAAAATTGGCTTTAAAAGGACTCATGTTGGGTAAGGTCGAAAGTGTGATTACTTGAAAATTACTCAGCTGGTGGGGAAGGTACTTGAATTTAAGTGTCTAAATCAGATTTTTGCTATTACTGCTGTCAGCAGGAGAAGATGCAGAAAAATCAATAGTCCTTGGTAATGTTCAAGTTATAAAACCATACTTCTTGTTACCTCCAAAGGTCTCTGTCTACCAAGGAGAAGCTGGCCTTCACTGTCACCACAAGTGCTGTCACAATTTGTAAGTTTATGCTGAGTTCATTGAACTCTGTTGCCTTATGCCTGCATGGCAGGAGGCCTGAAATCTTTGTGGTACCATAAGATAGGTGGGGATGGGCAGAGAGTCAAGACCTGACTCCAAACCTTCCTGCCCTCTTCCTGCCTTAGTGTGGACCCTGACCTGGGAGCTCTGAATTGAAATGCAGACAAGAGGGCTGGGCAAACTGTCCAAAGAGGGGACCTGATCCTAAGCAGTTCTGTTGTAATTTAGGTTACTAACCATCCTGAGTTTCCAGAGGAGCTTGGAGCCTTAAGAAGGTAGGCTGAGTGATTCATATTATTATAGTTATTTTCATCATTTGAGTACCCATTCCCTAGTAAATCCAGTGCCAGATTTTTTTTTGCATGTAGCTTAGTAGGTAAGAATTGCCTATGTTTGAATCTCAGCTCCATTTTTTGATCACTCACTGTGCATCAGTTATAAATGCCAGAATATGCTACTGGAAGACTTGATTAACAGTAGCTTTAGCCAGGTGCGGTGCCTCATACCTGTAATCCCAGCACTTTGGGAGACTGAGGCAGGAGGATCATTTGAGCCCGGGAGTTGGAGACCAGTCTGGGCAACATAGAGAGACCCTGGCTCTCCAAAAAATTTTTTTAAATTCGGTGGCATACATCTGTGGTCCCAGCTACTCAGGAGGCTAAGGCAGGAAGATTGCTGGAGCCCGAGAGGTCAAGGCTGCAATAAGCCATGATCATGCCACTGCACTCTAGCCAGGGCACCACAGCAAGACCCCATCTCAATAAAAAAGAAAGGAAAGATAGAGATAGAGACAGAGAGAGAGAGAGAGAAAAAACAGGAGCTTAAATAAATAGGTAAATAGGAGGTATATTTTTCTTACATAAAAAGAAGGCTGCAGGTCAGTGGCAGGTGACATTGATTTATTAGATCAGGAATACAAGACCAGTGTCTCTATGATTCTTTGGCCTTTTCCTCCTGCTCTGAGATGACTGCTGTAGCTCTAGCTATTATGTCTGTGATGGAGGTAGGAAAAAAGGGGTGTAGAGGATCAAGAGTAATGTCTATTCTTTTCCTAGTAAAGCAAAGACCCAAATACCCCCAGCCGACTTCTGTGTACATCTCATTGGTCAGAAGTGGGCCACATGGCTATTCCTAAGTGCTAGGAAAGCTGAGAAAGTGAGTATTTAGCTTTTCCAGCCTTAGTAGTGAAAGCATTTGTTAAGGGCAAAGGGTGTTGGGAATGATCATTGGGTTAGCGAGCCCATTGTCTATCACAATTACCCAGGCAAGTAAATTAGCTTCTCTAGTTGCTTTCTAAAATAAAGATAATGGTAGGACCTACCTCATGAAGGGGTGGTGAGGATTAGATGGGATTAATGTAAAGTGCTTAGCATAAATACTTGACAAATGGGGCTGGGCACAGTGGCTCACGCCTGTAATCCCAGCACTTTGGGAGGCTGAGGTGGGCAGATCACAAGGTCAAGAGATCGAGACCATCCTGGCCAACATGGTGAAATCCCATCTCTACTAAAAATACAAAAATTAGCCGGGTGTGGTGGCGTGTGCCTGTAGTCCCAGCTACTTGGGAGGCTGAGGCAGGAGAATTGGTTGGACCTGGGAGGCAGAGGTTGCAGTGAGCCGAGATCACATCACTGCACCCCACCCTGGCAACAGAGTGAGACTGTGTCTCAAAACAAACAAACAAACAAACAAACAAACAAAAAATAACTTGACACATAATAAGTAATAATAGTGGTTTTTATTATTAGCATTATCATCTCAACTCTGCAAAGTGATTATTATCCCATTTTATATGAGATAGCTAAAGCTCAGTGAGTGGAAGTAACTTGCCTGAATTTACAGTTTGAAATGACAAAATTAGGATTTGAGTCTGTCTCTGAATCTAAAGTTCATTCAGCTTTTTCTGCAGTGGAAGTTGAATCAGCAGGGAAATGGTAGTTAGCTGATGGGTCTGTCTTAGCCAGACCCAGGCCAAGGGGTCTTATCAGCCACAGGGCTTAGTGATTAGAGAGCGAGGAAGACTGAAAAAAAATATATAGGTTTGGGCAGTGAGAGCCCAAGCAGAAACTCCCATGTGGGACATACAAGGACAAAGAGAACCACAACTTAGGGGGCCAACACTGGACTGATACTAGACCTAACAAATTGGGCGATGAACTTTTTGTTTGTTTGTTTTTTGAGACAGGGTCTTACTCTGTTGCCCAGGCTGGAATGCAGTGGTGTAATGATCATAGCTCATTGCAGCCTCGATCTCCTGGGTTCAAGTGATCCTCCCACCTCAACTTCCCAAGTAGCTGGGAATACAGATGCGCACTGCCATGCCTGGCTAATTTTTTTTTTTTTTTTTTTTTTTTTTAATTTTTGGTAGAGATGAGGTCTTGCTATGTTGCCCAGGTTGGTCTTAAATTCCTGGGCTCAAGCAATTCTCCTGCCTCTGCCTCCCAAAGTGCTAGGATTACAGGTGTGAGGCACCATGCCCAGCAATATTTGAGAAAACTGGAAATGTAATTTGATAAGGAATATAAGAAAAACTAGTTAAGGGAATAAGAACCAGAAGGAACACCTAATCTAGTCTGAAGGGGAGAAGGTCAAGGACTATCTGAGCATTGAAAAGAGCCTGATCAATGACATGAAAGTAGAATAATCAAATGTTAGAACAGCTGTGTGTTGTTGTTGAAGTGTAAGATGCCAGACCCGGCTTGGCAAGAGAAAAAATAGGACATCTAAATGTGCAAGAGCTAGACTTGGAGGGTCTTTATGCCATGATAAGTAGTTTGGAACTTTATTCTTGGTGGTGGGAAGCTGCCAGAGGCTTTTAGGCATGATGGATAGGTTGGCATTTTTGAAAGATCTTTCTGGATGTAACGAAATGGATGGATTGGAGAGAGTGGGAAAAAGGAGAAGACCAGTTAGAAGGGTATTGATACTTCAGTCAAGAGACCTGAACTAGAAGCTGTATTTGAGATGCAGAGGTGGGGACATATTTGAGACATTTTTAGAGAGAACAGTGTCTAGCCTTCTGTAGACATTCAGTATTTGTGGAATATGAATGAAGTTAGGACTTGATGTTGGACTTAGGGAGTGAGGGAGAAGGAGGAATCTGGACTTACCTCAGGCTTCCTCCAGCAAAGGTGACAGGTTGCATGGTCATGACTTTCACTGAGTTCTTGGGAGTACTGAGGCCAGACTGTGTGTCAGAGATCTTTCCTTTTAGATGTTGCTCAAGTAATTTTCTTATATCCCTTGAGGAATCCCTCTTTTTCTAGTTCTTGGGCATTTCTAAACAGTATACCTTGGTAATTGTGGGACAGTGGTCTTCCTATTTTATATTAATAGATTTGGAAATTGTGGTGCGAAGTAGTTAAGTAACTTGCCTTGAATCATCCAGCTACTGAGAGTTAGGAAATGTTCTTCCCTTTGCAGCATGTTGCCTTTGTATAAGACTTTTAGACTTCCTGTTGTAATTTCAATGATTATAGGTCATAATAAAACAAGCAATAAAATTCAGATTAGATTGATCTAATTACTCAGCTGTTAGGATGAGGCCTGAGTTAATTGTAATTCAATGTACCTTCTAATTCAGTCCCACAGAGTACACAGTGTCATTTGCATTGTACAAAAAAAGTTCTGCTGATACCTCCTTAATGTTAAAAGGAAAAAATAAAATAACTCATAGAAATAGAGCCAAACATTTCCCTACCTTCGTTCTCTTTTGTCAGATAGATCTGGTTTCAATCTTAACTGTCACTTACATAACCATGAGCAAATTACTTAACTTCTTAGAGCCCCAGTTTTCCCATTTGTAAAACATTATGGGAGATGTTCATTTAGTAGTAGCTGTTGTTACTATCTTGCAGATGAGGAAACAGAGATAGAAAATTTGATAAGGGCTCTAAGTGTCTTGCCCAGGTCATATAGTAACCTAGTGGTAGCTCTAAACAAAGAAGTGTTGAAATTGTAGTATTTTCTAGAGATCATTGACCTAAGATATGTTCCATTTCACTTTAATTGAAAATCCTGTCCTGGTGTACATGTTGCACATATTTCCCACCTACTTGCTTTAGGACCTCACCAGCGTATTCACAAGGTCTGTAGAAACAACAACTCTTTAAATTTGTAGGGCCCAATGAGAGTTTTTAAAGGCTGGACCTAAGACTTATTCCTATAATCCCAGCAGTTTGGGATGCTGAGGAGGGAGGATCTCTTGAAGCCAGGAGAGACCAGCCTGGGTAACATACTGAGACCCTGTCTCTACCAAAAAAAAAAACAAAAAAAAAAAAAAAAACATTTTTACATGTTATCTGGAAAATCTGGGTGTTTGTGTTCTAGTCTTGGCTCTGCCAGAAGTATGAGTGGCAGTTATTTGGAACAGATGACATGTCTAACAATAAGAGATTACTTGAAAATATCTAATGTCCAATAATCTTTTTTTTTTTTTTTTTGAGATGGAGTTTCACTCTTGTTGCCCAGGCTGGAGTGCAATGGCGCCATCTTGGCTTGCCGCAACTTCAACCTCCCAGGTTCAAGCAATTCTCCTACCTCAGCCTCCCAAGTAGCTGGGATTACAGGGATATGCCACCACGCCCAGCTAATTTTGTATTTTTAGTAGAGACGGGGTTTCTCCATGTTGGTCGGCGTGGTCTTGAACTCCTGACCTTAGATGATCTGCCCACCTCAGCCTCCCAAAATGCTGGGATTACAGGCATGAGCCGCTGCAGCCAGCCAATGTAATCATTTTATGGCTTCTCTTGTTGTTTTACCTTATTTCCAAAACAGTGTATGCTCATTTTAGAAAAATTAGAGGATACTGACGTGAGAAGAACATAGAGGAACACTAATAATTCCCCCGATTCAGAGACAATCACTGTTAACACTTTGGTGTATCTATTTTTCTAGGTCTTTTAAAATGAACATACATACATTGTTTTTCAACAAAAATGAGATTATATGCTATGTGCAGTTCTATAACTCACCTTAATTTACTTAAGGAATTCTAGGTTGGGTTTAGATTTGTTTCAGCTAATGCCCTGTTGGTAGACAGTTAGGTTATTTGAACGTTCCCTATTAGCTAGTAGCACAAAACAGAAATAATAGACTGAAATATTACAAATAAAAAGGCAAAAATATGGGGACATTTTCATTTACAATTTTTTAAAGAGGGACAAAAATGTTTTAAAATGCACAAAAGATTGTAAATACACATATACACAACAGTATACAAAAAATTACCTGTATTCAGAGAATGACTAATTTACTGTTTCTACAAAAAGCCATGCTGACTTGAAGCTTGCTTTTGTCCAGCTTGTGCTTGGTCAAACAGTAATAGGCCTAACCAACTGGATCCATGTGAGAGTTGAGGGAAAAGCAGAGTGATAAGGCACATGATTGAGATCTGGAAGATTTTTCATTAAACAATCTTAAAATCTACGGGCAAACACAATTGTTTCCAACAGGGAACTTTTAATGAAAAGGGCATGGGTGGGAGACTATTATTTACTGAAGTACTTACTGCTCTGTGCCAAGTATTTATGCTAGGTGTTTTGCATGCCATCTTTTAAAATTTTCTAGCCTGCAGTATAGGATATCCTTGTGTTCATGAGGATTAGGTAAAGGGACTTTCCTATGATATGATGTCTGGTCAATGGTACAGCTGACTTTTGAATCCACACTGTCTGCCTTTAGAACCCCCGTTCTTTCCACTGGACTGTGATGGCTCCTTTAGGATAGCCAGAGGAGGAAATATCTTCTTTTGATTCACAGTAAGAATGTTTAGATGGGTCTCTACAAAGTAAGGTTAGAGTTTGCTCTGAACTTACTCTAGTCTGGCCCTGCTCACCTTCCTAGCCAGCCCACATGCAGATACAGAAGAAAAAAGGGACACTGGTGCCAACATAGAGTAGGTACTCAAAAATTATTTATCAATATGTAAGTTAACTGATTGTGTCTATTTTTTAAAATATCAAAACCCAGACTTTGAAAATTGAAGTGATTGACGCAAAGTCACAGAGCTAAAAAGTAAAAGAGCTGGAATTTAAACCTAGGTCTGCCTATAAATGAAGCTCCACTGTTGCATAACACTGTACAGTTTGTCTCAACTTGACACCTGCTGTCAGTGTCCACAACAGTAGGGAAGGGGACATCACCTGAGCACAGGTAACACTCTATTTAAGGTATCTCCTGTCACTAACTTGGAGTTGCAGCAACCTTTCCAATCCAGAAGTCAGACCAGATTAAAAGTGTTTTTGTCTTTCTTCCCTGTTCTCCCACAACCCTAATATCTCCCTCTGTGATGGCCTTTGTCCCTGGCAGCCTAATATCAGGGTTACTTATATGCTTGCTTGTCTTTCTCATTAGATGGTGAGTTCATAGAGGGCAAGAATTATGTCTTTTCATTTTGCATTCATTGTAGCACTTAGCACACATTAAGTGTTCAAATAAGTATTTATTTAGTTGAATTGGCCAAAGTTTGTGCACTTGGCTCATTTTTGAAGGCAGTTGCTCAAGTATTAACATTTAATATATACACAATTCTAAAAAGCATGGATTTTTGGATTTCCAGCCCACAACTAATTATAGCACTGGGAAAGGTCTAAGAAAGGTTGTAGGATACAGGCTTCAGGATGATAAAATAAATATAAAAGTGAATGTTAGCAATCTGAGTGTAAATGCAAACAAAGATACCTTTAGATCTGTGCCCCTAATTTCCTTCATTTTTAAGGGGTGGAAAAACGGTTGGCTCCTTAATAGATATATAATATATAATATATACACATATTATATGTTATTTAATATGTAACATTATATATAATATATAATTCATGTATGTGTATATATAGATATATAATATCTAGATATAGATATGTGTATGTGTATATATTATATAATACAGATATGTGTATATACAGATATACAAGTGAAAAAAGGCCTGACTCCTTAATATATACATAATATATTTTATAATATATA
>NW_012105410.1:1600367-1700560 GCF_000951045.1 Mandrillus leucophaeus
ATACCCAACAGTCACCTAGAGGGCACTCCAGTAACAGAAGAATATAATTCTCAGGAATACGTGCAACAATCTTCAGGATAGACAGTGTGCTAGGCCATAAAACAACTCCCAGTACATATAAAGGATTGAACTCATACCAAAATATGTTCTCTGACTGCAGTGGAAAAAAATTAGAAATCAGTAACAGAAAGAAATTTGAGAAATTCACAATTATGTGAAAATTAAATGACACATTCCTAAATAACCAATGGGTCAAAAAAGAAATCACAAGGAAAATGAGAAAATTCTTTGAGATGAATGAAACATAACATACCAAAACGTATGGGAAATTTATAGCTGTAATTGCCTACATTAAAAAAGAAGAGGCCGGGCGCGGTGGCTCACACCTGTAATCCCAACACTTTGGGAGGCTGAGGTGGGCGGATCACAAGGTCAGGAGATCGAGACCATCCTGGCTAACACAGTGAAACCCCGTCTCTACTAAAAAATACACAAAATTAGCCGGGTGTGGTGGCAGGCACCTGTAGTCCCAGCTACTTGGGAGGCTGAGAGAGCCGAGATTGAGCCACTGCACTCCAGCCTGGGTGACAGAGCGAGACTCCATCTCAAAAAAAAAAAAGACCTCAACTCAATAACTGAATCTTTCACTTTAACACACTGCGGGGAAAAAGAGCAAACGAAGCCTAAATCAAGTAGAGGAGAGGACATGATAAAGAAATCAATGAAATAAAATGGAGAAAAACAATAGAGAAAATCAATAAACCAAAAGTTGGTTATTTTAAAAGACCAGCAAAATCAACAAACCCTTTTAGCTCTAGCTAGGCTAATGAAGAACAAAAGAGAGAAGTCTCCAATTACTAAAATCAAGAATGATACAGAGGACATTACTACTGACTTTTATAGAAATAAAAAGGAATATGAGGTAAGACCGTGAACAATTGTATGCTAACAAATTAGACACCTAGGTGAAACAGACAAATTCCTAGAAAGACACAAACTGCCAACACCGACTTATAAAGAAATAGAAAATCTGACCAGACCTATAACAGAGAGAGATTTAGTAATCAAAAAACTTTCTGCAAAGAAAAGCCAGATGGCGTCTTTGGTGAGTTCTACCAAATATTTGAATAAGAACTAACACCAATCCTGCACAAACTATTTGAAAAAATAGAAGATAAAGGAACACTTTCTAACTCGTTCTGTGAGGCCAATATTACCTTGATACCAAAACCAGACAAAGACATCACAAGAAAACTGTGGATAGACCAGTATCCCATTTGAATACAAATGTAGAAACCCCGAACAAAATATGAGCATTGTTTTGGGTCCTATCCAACACCTGATATTGTCACACTTTAAAATTTTTGCCTGTCTAGGCCGGGCGTGGTGGCTCACACCTCTAATCCCAGCACTTTGGGAGGCTGAGGTGGGTGGATCACGAGGTCAGGAGATCGAGACCATCTTGGCCAACGTGGTGAAACCCCTTCTCTACTAAAATAGAAAAAATTAGCCAAGTGGTATAGGCATGTGCCTGTACCCCTGTAAGCTACTTGGGAGGCTGAGGCAGGGGAATTGTTTGAACCCGGAAGGTGGAGGTTGCAGTGAGCTGAGATAGCACCACTGCACTCCAGCCTGGCAACAGAGCAAGACTCCCTCTCAAAAAAAAAAAAAAAAAGAAAAGAAAAAGCCCATCTGATAGGTATGAAATAATATAATATTCCTTTTATGTGCATTTTGCTGATTACTGTTGTGGCTGAACATTTTTCTGTTGCTCCCCAGTCAGCTGTCTGGTTTCTTTTGTGTTTTGTTGCCTGATTAGATTCTATTGGCTTATTTTCATTTCTTCTTGATTAATATGAGTTTTTTAATCTGGCCTCTAGTCCAATGTTAACATATGTTACAAATGTCTTTTATTTCTCTGTGCTTGCCTTTTAACTTTGTTTATGGCATCTTTTGACATATAGAATTTTATGTTTTAATTAAATTTTTCACCCTTTTGTGGTTCTTCCTTTTGGTATCATCTAAGAAACACTTTGTAATCCCAAGGTTATACTGATATTCTCTGGGACTCTGAGATTCTCCTATTTCTTTTTCTTTTTTTTTTTTTTTACTTTTTCTTTTTTTGAGACAAGGTATCACTTTGTCACCTAGGCTGGAGTACAGTGGTGCAGTCACGGCTCACTGCAGCCGCTATCTCCTGGGCTCAAGTGATCCTCCCACCTCAGCCTCCCTTGTAGCTGGGACTATGGGCACATGCCACCACTTTTTGTAGAGCTAAGGTCTCGCTACATTGCCCAGGCAAGTCTCAAACTCTTGTGTTCAAGCGATCCTCCTTCCTCAGCCTCCCAAAGCATTGGGATTTCAGGAGTGAGCCACCACGACCAGCCTGTTTTATTTTATATTTAAATCTTTTGTCTTTCTAGAATTGGAGAAGTGTGAGGTGTGGGGTTGGGGATGTCTAGTTTTATTATTTTACATGGAAAACAAGTGTTCCAATACATTACATTGAATCTGAGCAAGATTTTTCCTTTTAGTAAATGTCTTTAAATGGAACAGTAGAATAAAAGAGTGGACCAGGTGCAGTGGCTCACACTTGTAATCTCAGCACTTTGGGAGGTCGAGGCAGGCAGATCGCTTGAGGCCAGGAATTCAAGACCAGCCTGGCCAACATGGTGAAACCCCGTCTCTACTAAAAATACAAAGATTAGCTGGGCGCAGTAGCAGGTGCCTGTAATTCCAGCTACTCAGGAGGCGGAGGCAGGAGAATCGCTTGAACCTGGGAGGCAGAGGTTGCAGTGAGCGGAGATCACACCATTGTACTCCAGCCTGGGGGACAAGAGTAAAACTCCGACTCAAAAAAAAAAAGAGTGAATTGACCTGAGAGACAAAGGTATTCATGGACCAGATTATCCATTCACAAAATTTCACCTTGCTCCTTGATCTGTTTTAGAAGATAAATGCGCAGAGGTTAGAGACACCAAACAACCTCTAAAGTGTTGAGTACCTCCGAAGTGCCTTGTAAATGTAGGAGAAAAAAGAAGCAACAGCACACTCCTGGAATGGGGATTGAGAGAATAAGCCATCTGCTTCACATTAAAATCTCTCCTTTACCGGCGGATAGGGAACTGCAGAGATATTTTTAGATTAGTTAAAAAAAAAAAAAAAAATTTGTCCTGAGGCAGCAGCACACACTTGGCCTTATATATTTACCTAGGAGCAGTTATATTACTAACGTCTAAGCAACTTATTTTCTTACCTTTTTTTGTTGTTGATACTGTTTGTACACTAATGACATAGGAAGTTAAGGCTGATCTGGTTTTAGCAGCCTTTCTGTGCTAGCGCTCAGCCTAGGTGAATGACCCAGAGGTTGCTGGCCTTTAACCTGGATAGGTATGCTTTCTCCGAAGATGCAGCACAACTCAGAGCACAATTGATTACTGGATATTTCCTCCTGTCTGGTTACCTCAGGAGGAGCTGCCTTGCCCTAGATGAGAACAGTGCCTCATTTATTATAGTTCACACCCTTTACAATTCCCTGCAGCTCGCCAGTGGAAGGCTGGGTGGCTGGGCCTTGAATCTAATATACAGGCTATCTTAGATTCAGGTCTGGTGGGCAGGTTCAGAGCCAGCACTACAGAACTGCTGCCTGCTTGGGCTGACCTACATTTTCACCAGTATAGCACTCTCAGCAGCCAAGCCTCCCAGCTAGTAAGAGAAATTCAGATTCATGCATTTTTCTGGAACTAACAGATTCGAGGGTCTATTTATTTTATTTCCTTCTGCCTATCAAAGAAGAGAAGCGGGGGTGGGGCGGGGGGCTAGTACTTGCAAACCCTGCAGTTAGAACGTTTCCCATCTTTCTTTGTAACTTTTTAGCCCACAGGACTAAAATGGGGTTTTTGTGCTCAGGATCAAATTTTGTAGGCTGTGCCTCCTAAACATCTTTGTAGTCCCCCCTCTCTTCATCCTATTGCTAGTGTTTTAACTTTTCCTTTGGGCTACTGTAGTGACTTACTATCATGTTCCTCCTTCTCTGATCTTAACCACTCTGAACTTTTCATGCTGCCGCCGGAGTAGTTTTTGTAAAACACACACATGAAACCCCCAGTTTACAACCCTCCAATGTTTTCCTATTTTTTTTTTTTTATTATTAATTCCATCCCTTAGCCTGGCATTCAAATCCCTTCACAGCCTGTCCCCTAGTCTACCTTTTTATCTTTATTTCCTGCCACTTTTCCCCACATGCAGTAAATTCGACTGCACTGAACTATTTGCCATTTCGCTAATGTGATATGCACTTTCATACCTTCATGCATGGAATCAGTATATATTTCTTTGTCCCTGCCCTCTCCACACCTTGACAAACTCCTCCCATTCATTGTTCAAAGCCAACTAAAATGTTTATTTCTCTCAGAAGCCTTTCCCAACTATTCTAAACATGTTCTTCATTTCCTCCTCAGCATTCTGATAACACTTTCAGCATTCTCTGAATATATCTTACATATATTACACCTGTAGATTAATTTAAATAACTATATTATTTCCCCATTAGACTGCAAGTGCCTCTGTAAAGAACCTAGCACCCTCCTTGCCACAGAGTATTTGCCAGATGCTATGATGATGATGATGATGAAATCTGGATGCAGTCACTTTAGGCCTTCACTGACCACAATCACCATAGTCTTGTTATGTCAGTTCAATTATCTTTTTTTAATTGGGGAAAAACTATCAGCAGAAGAATGAACAAGGCAAGAAGAATAATTGAATTGTTTTAAGGGAAGGGGATTTGTAAATTGAAGTCTGATCACTGGTGAGCAATCAGGATGAGGGAAGATTGAAGGAACTGGGTCTGTTGGATTTGGACACAAGAAAATTCAGGAGGAATCATGGATGTCTTCATATCTCTAGCTGGCTGTCCTGGAGGAGAGGAAACAGACATGTTCTGTGAGGGGAAAACTAGGACCAGGAACTAGAGTGCAGTGGTGTGATCTCAACTCACTGCAACCTCTGCCTCCTGGATTCAAGCAATTCTCCTGCCTCAGCCTCTGCACTCCAGTGGCTGAAAAAGTGTTCAGGGTAAGATACCTAATAAGTCAGATTTTTAGCTCAGAGTGAAGAATTTTCTAATTTCAGAGCTCTCCAGTCTGTGCTTTGACTCACTGAAGAGGTTCTGAGTGTACCATCATTAGAAGAGTATGCTACGGGAGGCTGAGGCAGAAGAATTGCTTGAACTGAGGAGGCGGAGGTTGCAGTGAGTCGAGATCACACCACTATACTCTAGATTGGGCGACAGAGCGAGACTATCTCAAAAAAAAAAAAATAAATAAAAGAGTGGCCTGGCATGGTGGCTCACACCTGTAATCCCAGCACTTTGGGAGGCTGAAGTGGGTGGATCACGAGGTCAAGAGTTTGAGACCAGCTTGGCCAATATGATGAAACCCCATCTCTACTAAGAATACAAAAACTAGCCAGGTGTGGTGGCATGTGCCTGTAATCCCAGCTGCTTGGGAGGCAGAGGCAGGAGAATCGCTTTAATCCAGGAGGCGGAGGTTGCAGTGAGCCGAGATTGCACCACTGCACTCCAGCCTGGCGACAGAGCAAGACTCCATCTCGGGAAAAAAAAAGAAGAGTATGCTGGCAGAGGCTATGCTGCCAGTCATGTGTGCCACTATAAAGGGTATTCCTGTGCTGAGTGACAAATTGGCCTCAATCACCTCTAATACCTCTTCCAACTCTATAATTCAGTGCCTGTGATACTTTTCAATAACATGACCATGACCTTTCCACTGAGTGGAAACAGTAGTTGTTGTTTTATTTTTTTTTTAAACGCAGCCATCTTTGACCAAATTGACTCTCTAGAGTAATTTCCTATTTTCCTTGGTTTTGAAGATGAAGTAAAAGAATCTTGGCAAAGTAAATGGAAGCCAAATCCAGAGATTTTCTCTGAGTAGACTCATTTTGAGGAGAGGCAGGGAGGTTGGTAGGAATGGATATTGTCTCACTCAGCAGGTCTGGGTTCTGTCTCCACTCTCTACTTATTAGCTCTGTAAGAGAAGTCTTAATATCCTCGTCTCTAAAATGGAACTAGTAATATATTTTGTATCAGATAAAGAAGTGCCTAGCACAGTGGTCAGAGCATAATACAGATTCAAAATTACATCCTTCCTCTTGTGCTCTTCTTTATTATCTTGAGAGAATAAAGATTTTTTTGGTCTTGTTTTGGTTTTGATCACCCTAGGGGGTCATATGCGGGGCAGTTTTGTTTTTAATTGTGAGCTTCAAACCGAAAATGTCTTCATTGCCTAAGTATTCTCCTACTCACAAAAAAGTAAGCCTCTTTGTCTTTTTGAGCCAGGGAGTTTGTCTTCCTCTAACCTTTTGATGCTCTGCTATTTTTAGCTCCTAAAGGTAAAGTATTTTCAGAAATAGTCCCCTGATTTCTGTTGAAAGTAATTTCTAATTTCCATATTAATCAAAAAATAGCTTTATATTTCTTTAGTCCTAATCCTAGTACCAACAAGAAAAGAGGATTAGATTGTATTGACCTCTGTAAAGCAATTAAAATGTACACATCAAAATCCCAGAATACCTGATCACTACTGCAGCCTTTAGGATACAAAGGAGAAAGGCTAACTTGTGTCCATTTATTCTCTTCACTCTTGACCTTCAAAAAATACCAATACAAAAGGGGCAGGTTTATTTCTAAGGACAAAGTGATAATTATTTGGTAGGTGTGGAAAAGGCATTGCTTTTGGGATTCCCTTCCCAATTTGACCACTGACTACCTGAATAATCTTTTTGTTGTTGTTGAGACAAGAGTCTCGCTTAGTCGCCCAGGCTGGAGTGCAGTGGGCGTGCATGTCGGCTCACTGCAAGCTCCGCCTCCTGGGTTCACGCCATTCTCCTGCCTCAGCCTCCCAAGTAGCCGGGACTAGCAGGCGCCCGCCGCCACGCCCGGCGAAGTTTTTGCATTTTTGGTAGAGACGGAGTTTCACTGTGTTAGCCAGGATGGTCTCTATCTCCTGACCTCGTGATCCGCCCTTCTCGGCCTCCCAAAGTGCTGGGATTACAGGCGTGAGCCACCGCGCCCAGCCGACTTGCTGAACAGTCTTAACCAGAAAGTTACTTCACCTCTCAACCTCTATTTGATTAGCTATAAAATGGGAGAAATCACATTAGGATTGACCTGAGGCTCAAATGAAAAGCAAGTGTGAAAATATCTTTTGTATGAGCAATGAGTGAAATATACATGGTATGTCTCAATGACAGTCATGTGTCAGAAGACTGTAGAGATCCTGAGCTCAAGCGATCCTCCCACTTCAGCCTCCCAGAGTGCTGAGATTACAGGTGTGAGCCACCATGCCTGATCAGACTTAATGTATTAACAGTTATAAAACTCCTGGACTCAGGCAACGCTTGAGACCCTGTAATTAATAAATAAATAAAGAAGTAAGGAAGGTAAGAAGATAAGGAAGGAAGGTAAGAAAAGAAGTAAGAAGGGAAGGAAAGAGAGGGAGGGAGGACCAAATAAAGCTCCCCGTAATGCTGCCATTATATAATATCTGCCAAGTTCAAGTGAATTAAAAATAATTCCACTTGGAAACATTGAAGGAACATCCTATAATTGCCCCTAAAGTGAAAGGTATCTGAAATGACAAAACAGGAGTGTGATTACCTGTGGCTGCACAATTTCTCACATGAAGCTGAATACAGATTTTGGCTATGAGACTGGATCACTTGGCTTCCCAGATTAGACCCCTGACTTTCTTCCTGAGAGGTAGCACGCCTCCAGATTGCTAATTAATTGACAAGTTAGCTACCTCAGTTCTAAAATCAGAAAATGATTGGGGGGTAAAGAGGTGAATTTTCTTTGGAATTGGAAAGGATTCAGGGAAAGGCATATTAACAAAGATACATTATTAAAGCTCCAATATTTACAAATCCCAAAGAAGCTTTTAGGGATTTAGGGGTTTAATCTTTGACTTTTAAAACCAGCTTTTCATTGTCAGACAAAATACCAGTGAGCATCTAACAACTGCAGGAAGCAGTGAGACAGGCACTTATACACTGTTAGAACAAGTACAAATTGATGGTCTTTCTAGAAAACAGTATGGCAAAGTATATGAAGGCTCTTAGCGTGTCACGTCTCTTCGTCTCCGCTATTTCTCTTGTCTGAGTCCCAACATCTATTGCTAGGAGCTTGCAGTAGGCTCTCAGCTGATTGCTATGCTTCTCTACCCCATTATAGTCTGTTTTCAACACATCAATCAGAGTGACCCTTTTCAAACATAAGTCAAAGCATGTTATTCTTCTGCTGAAAACCATGAGGTCTTTTCATTTCACTCAGAATAGAAGTCTAAGTCCTCATAGTGGCCTGTAAAGTCCTACATGAACTGGCCAGCCCTTTACCTCTCTGACTTCCTCTACTACTACTGCCCCGTCATTTGTTCCATTCCAGCCACACTGGCCTTTTTGCTATTCCTCCAACATTGTCCCATATGCTGTCCACTTTAGGGCCTTTGCACTGACTGTTTTGTCTGAAACATTCTTCCTTCAGCTATCTGCTTAACACTATCATTTCCTTCAAGCGTTTGCAAAAATAATACCTTCTCAATGTGTCTTACTCTGATTATTCTGTTTAATATTGCAGTGCCCTTACCCTCGACACTTTGGCACTTCTGATTCCCTTTACTTTGCCCATTTTCTCTTTTCCATAGCACTGAAGACTTTATGTTTAATATTTATCCAAGGGTGCCTTCTCCCACCCTCTTAGAATATAAACTCCACAAGGAAAGGGATCTTTGTTTTGTTCACTGACAAAAGCCCCTAAACCAGTGTCTGGCACCAAGTAGATACTCAAATTGTTGGATGGATGAACTTTAAAGATAGGCCTACCCGGCCGGGCGCGATAGCTCACACCTGTAATCCTAGCACTTCAGGAGGCCAAGGCAGGTGGATCATGAGATCGAGAGATCAAGACCATCCTGGCCAACATGGTGAAACCCCATCTCTACTAAAAATACAAAAATTAGCCGGGCATGGTGGCACACACCTGTAGTCCCAACTACTCGGGAAGCTGAGGCAGGAGAATCGCTTGAACCCAAGAGGCAGAGGTTGCAGTGAGCTGATACAGTGCCACTGCACTCCAGCCTGGCGACAGAGTGAAACTCCATCTCAAAAAAAAAAAAAAGGCCTATCCTTTAACCTAGAGATTTGACTTCTAGAATTCATTCCTAAAGAAATAATCAGTCAGAGATTTACTTAGGTTATTTTAGTTTGTTAGCTATTATAAAAGTGAAATTTTCTTTCTTTTTTTTTTTGAGACAGGGTCTCGCTCTGTCATCCAGGCTGGAGTGCAGTGGCGCGATCTCGGCTCACTGCAACCTCCGCCTCCCAGGTTCAAGCAACTCTCCTGTCTCAGCCTCCCAAGTAGCTGGAATTACAGGCATGCGCCACCACGCCTGCCTAATTTTTGTATTTTTAGTAGAGATGGGGTTTCACCATGTTGGCCAGGCTGGTCTCGAACTCCTGACCTCAAGTGATCCGCCCGCCTAGGCCTCCCAAAGGGCTGGGATTACAGGCGTGAGCCACTGCGCCTGGCCAAAAAGTGAAATTTTCAAACAACTAAAACAGGTAATGGTTAAATGATATATCTACATATGGAATATCATAAAGATATTAAAATAAGCCTTTCGAAGAATATGTGATTACATAAGTAATTGTTTATAATGTTAAAGTGAAAAAGAATATATAACGGTGTATACCCCTACCTCATATCATATATAAAAATTAACTCAAATGGATCGGTGATCTCAATATAAGCCAAAACTATAAAGCCGTTAGAAGAAAACATAAGGGTCAATCTTCATGACCTTGGATTTGGCAGTGGATTCTTAGATAGGACACCAAAAGCATAATCAACAAAAGAAAAAAATAGGTAAATTGGACTTAAATCAAAATTGAATTTTTTTTTGCATCAAAGGCAATATCAAGAAAGTAAAAGGACAACCCACAGAATGGGAGAAAATATTTGTAAGTAATACATCTGATAATGGTTTAATATTCAGCATGTATAGAGAACTTCTGCAGTATAACAGCAAAAAGACAAACCACCCAGTGAACAAATGGGAAAATGCCCTGTAATCCCAGCACTTTAGGAAGCCAAGGCAGGAAATCACTTGAGGCCAGGAGTTTGAGACCAGCATGAGCAATATAACACAAAAACAAAACAAAGCAAAAAAAAAAAAAAAAGGCAGGGCATGTTGGCACGTACCTGTAGGCCCAGCAGGAGGCTGAAGCAGGAGGATTGCTTGAGCCCAGGAGTTTGAAGCTACAGTGAGCTATGATCCTGCCATTATACTCCATCCTGGGTAATAGAACAAGACCCTGTCTCTAAAAAATAAACAAATAATTGTATTTTTTAAATTTATTATTATTATTTTTTTTTTACTTTTTTTTTTGAGATGGAGTCTCACTCTGTCACCAGGCTGGAGTGCAGTGGTGCCATCTCGGCTCACTGCAGCCCAGCCTCTTTAGTAGCTGGGACTACAGGCGTGTGCCACCACACCCAGCTAATTTTCGTTATTTTTTTAGTAGAGACAGGGTTTCCACCTTGTTTGTCAGGCTGGTCTCAATCTCTTGACGTCATGATCTGCCCGCCTCGGCCTCCCAAAGTGCTGGGATTACAGGCGTGAGCCACCACGCCCAGCCAAATAATTGTATTTTTAAATGGGAAAATGATTTGGATAGACATTTCTCCAGAGAGGATATAAAGATAGCCAATAAGTACACGAAAATATGCTCAACATCATTAGTCGTTAGGGAAATGCAAATCAAAACCACACGGAGATCCCACTTCACACTTTAACTATAGAATGGCTATCATAATAATAATAGAAAAGAACAAGGGTTGTTGAGGATGTAGAGAAATTTGAACTCTCATGCATTGCTGATGGAAATGTAAAATAGTACAGACATTGTGAAAAACAGTTTGGTGATTCCTTAAAAAGCTAAACATAGAATTACTGTATGACCCAACAATTCTACTACTTGGTATGTATCCCAAAGATTTGAAAACAGGTACTCAGACAGATGCTTACATGTCATTGTTTATTGTACCATTATTCACAATAGCCAAAAGGTGGAAACAACCTAGGCGTCCCTCAACAGATGAATGCATAAAGAAAATCTGGCATATACACATAGTGGAATATTATTCAGCCATAAAGAAGAAGAAAGTTATGGTACATGCTACAACATGAATGAACTTGAAGCACATTATGCTAAGTGAAAGAAACCAGACACAAAAGGACAAATAGTGTATGATTCCACTTACATAAAATAGGCAAATTCAGAGAGACAGAAAGTAGATTAGAGGTTACCAGGCTGAGTATTGGGGGATATATTGTTAATGGTTACAGAGTTTCTGTTTGGGATGATGAAAATGTCTTGGAAACAAATAGTGATGATAGTTGCATAACATTGTAAATGTCATTAATGTCACTGAATTATATATTTAAAAATGGTTAAAATTGTAAATTTTATATTACACGTATTTTACCATGATAAAAAAATTTCAAAAAATCTCCCAAACCGAATATAGTATACTGTGGTGAGCTGGAGCTGGTCTGTGTAAGCTCTTGAGAGTTGATTGTGGGCGCCTCTTCCAAGCTACTCATTCAGTGATGTTGGTAGCATCAAATTGGTCATGGTGGAAGCATTTATGCCATGGCAGTTGGCAAATGCTGCAAAGCAGCTCCCATTTCCAACCCCTTTGAGCCTGTTGTTAAATATTTACCAGCACACCACTGAATATATGTGTATATAAATGTGTAGAAAGCCATCTGGAAAGATAGATGTCAAACTGTTAATGATGTTACCTCTGGGGAGGAGAGTAGTATTGTGGCAGGAATGTGAAAGTAAACTTGAACATAAAAACTATAAACTTCTATGTTACTTCCATTGTTTGTTGTTTTTTTTTGGGGGGGGTGCGGGGGAGATGGAGTCTTGCTCTGTCGCCTAGGCTAGAGTGCAGTGGTGTGATCTCGGCTCACTGCAGCCTCCACCTCCCGAGTTCAACTGACTTTCCTGCCTCGGTCCCCATAGCAGCTGGGACCGTAGGCGCCCACCACCACGCCTGGCTAATTTTTGTATTTTTAGTAGAGACGGGGTTTCACCATCTTGGCCAGGCTGGTCTCGAACTCCTGACCTCGTGATCCACCTGCCTCAGCGTCCCAAAGTGCTGGGATTACAGGCGTGAGCCACTGTGCCTGGCCACTTCCTTTTTTTTTTTTTTTTATTTTTATGGTGAGCATATAGACATATTTCTTGTATCGCTTTTAAAAAATAGACCAAAAAGTCTGCATATATTGGGATTTTGGTATTGGTAACTTTTCTCTTGAGAGGCTGAAAACTGGTCACATATGCTATCTGAAATAGCCCATGGAGAGACTGAAGGCCAAGCCTAGGACTTGGATTCTATTTCCTCAAAAATCTGCTTTGTTTGTTTGTTTTTTGCCTAACTAAATAAGTGTTTTCTTATCTCTCTGTAGGTTACCCCACAGCCTATCCAGCAGCTGCCCCTGCCTACAATCCCAGCCTGTACCCCACCAATAGTCCCAGTTATGCTCCAGGTAAAGAGAAAATGGGGACCTAGCAGTGGCAAATGGGGTAGGAAGGGGGATTCTATTTGGAAAAAGAAAACCACTTGCTGGCCTTTTCCTGTTCTTAATTGCTCCGGTCCCAGCCTGTCCAGGCTTGATTTTCCTGGGAGTCCCCTCTGGGAACTGGGACAATCAGCCTCAGGGTGGGGGCGGGAATAGAATCTCCTCCACTCTGTCTGGGACTTAAGGTTGACTCATCTCTCCCACGCTGGAATATCTGAGACCTGCATCCTCCTCATAGAACCTTTTCTGCTCTCCCAAGCAATGCCCAAATTCATTCTCTGCTGAGTTTTCCCTGAGGCTGCCACTGGGACACACATACACCTTGGGACACACACACACACCCCTACACACCTTGGGGCACACACACATGCTCTTGCCACCAGAGGGTAAAGAGCTGTTTTTCAAGCTGAGATAAGCTACTTGTTTTTCAAAAGTAATAAAGGCCCAACACTTGGATTGAGGTTGAAATGGGTTTGAAAATGTTGAAAAGGTTTTTTCTATTTTGGGCTCGGAGCATTGCAGCAGTCTTAGTTCTGATCTTAACCCTCATGCTCAGTTGGTGCTCTAATACTCAAGAGCAGGAGAAAGAGTATGGGCTCTGTGGTTAGAAAGTCCTGGGTTTGAATCCTGATTACCCAACTCACTAGTTCTAAGGCCTTGGGCAAGTCACCTCACCACTCTTAAGATTCAGATGTGACTGCCTGCCTCAGGATTGTGGATGGTTTTATGTAAGTTCCATTTACTCAACAAGTATTTGTTGAATGTCTTCCATACTGGGATAAAAAAATTAAAAGATGCCATCTTTGCCTGCCTGAAGTAGCTCCCATTTGGGAATCTGGCATATAAACTCATTGCAGTACTAATCTGCTAAGTATTATAAAAAGGAATACATATAAGGGAAGGAGGAGGGAACAACAGTCTGCCTGGGGGTGAAAGTGTAGGGGAGGCTTCAGAGAATGGAGAACAATAGAGATTTGAAGGAGAAGTAGAAGCTGTTCTTTAAGCACACAAGGAATAATGGGCATTCCAGGCAGAGTAGAGCATGGGCAGAGGCTTAGAGATGTGAGAACATGACACTGTGAGGAACGTAGAAGTAGGGGAGTGGTTAAACTGTGAGCAGCTAGATGAATCTGAACTATAGATATACAAGGGCCGGATTTGGAGAGGCCTTGAATCTCCTGATAATACGCACCCCCCCGCCCGCCAACCCATGCCATTTTCTTGTTTAGCACTTATCGTTATAGAATTAGAAAGCTTCAAAAGACCTTAGAGATCCTCCAGTTCAACCTCTTCTCTTGACAAAGGAGAAACAAAAAGCAGTGTTTTGTCCCAAGTTACCCAGTGAGTCAGCATTCGCATAGGGACTAGAATCTTTGGCAGATCTCCTGACTCTCGTCCTATGCTTTTCTCTGCCAATCTAGTGTTTATTCTGCTGTCATTCTCTTTCTTGGGGCTTACTTAAAGGAGGAAAGAATACAGGTTATCTGAAGACCTAGATTTGAGTCCTCACTCTGTCATTTCCTAGATTCGCAACCTTAAAGTCACCTGACCTATTTGAACCTCATTTCCCCCATCTCTAAGTAGGAATCATATCATAATTATGCACACATACCATGAAGTTATCAGACAGCCCCTCTTTTTGGGACAAACAAGAACTATTTTATGTAAATAGGTGATGGTATCCCCTAAGGTGCTTACATAGATGTGTCATTTCACAGACATTTTGACCCACCCTGTTATGCCCAAGACACTTTGGAAGACCTTGTAGAGGATTCAAACTTGAGGAAGCTGTAATCACTGCCTTTGGAAAGCTTTTGAAGGGAGCAGTGACACATGGGCTAAAGTTCTATAATGGTATCTCAGCATTGGTTTTATATTTACCTTTAGTCAATATGACATATAATATTTTCTCCAAGATCTATGATAGAAGACAAAAATAATAAAAGCTACAGAAATTCTCTCTGATAATCAAATTTGGTAAGTTCTATCTTAACTACAATGGCTTCGAGGATCATGTATATCATATATAAATAAATGATTTAAATTTAAGTGCTATGAGATCTGTGAACTGACTTTGTAAACTGTCTAGACTAAAACAAAATGAGTTGTTGCAGAAGGTCAAGTAAGATCAAGAATGAAGAAGATTCATTGTCTTTCTAGTGAGGAGGCCATCAGTGACCTCATTGGAAGCATTGTCAGTGAGGTGGTGAGGCTAGAAACCAGAGTGCAGTGAATCAGGAGACAAGAAGTAGATTTAGCATATATAGCCTATTCTTACTAGAAGCTTAGCTACCAGGAAAGGAAAAACAAAAGGACACTGACTAGAAGTGAATGTAGGGTTGAAGGAAGGTTTTCTCGGATATGAGTGTGGGGTACTGATAGGAAGGTGCAAGTGGAGAGGACAAGTCAGAGACACAGGAGAGGTGGTGACAGTCAGAGCCAGGCCTCCACAGAGGCTGCTGTAGGGGTGGGAAATCTGGAGCTCAGTTCTCTTCTTTGGTTTGGGAAGTTGAGTAGCGGGTGGAGACAGGGTGCCACACGCAGGAGGGCAACTAAAGGAAAGACTAAAGGAAACGTGACAGGTAGATATGCTTAGAATAAATTGCCCAGTGGAAAGTGGAGAGTTCTCATCTAATGACCTTGATTTGCTTAGACAGAGGGGAGTAGGGATCAAGGGAGGGTTCTTAACCAGGGAGGTCAGGATGTGAGAGCCTCACAGGAAGGAGTAGGACTGGAAACTACCAAAAGATAACAGAGTAGGGTCACACTGGGGGCCTGTCTGAGTGGTAGAGGCTGCGAATTTGTCCAGGCTCTCATGCCCAGCACTGGGCTATTTTCTCATAATGTTCAGCACTTCTAATGATAGATTGTGGGATTGTTTTAGAATCAGTTTGCCAATAAGTGGAAGGACATGGAATAAATAGCTACTGTTTGTTGAATGTTTTCTATATGTCAGAAACTATTTGAAGTTCTTTATCTATATTAGCTTGTTGCATATTGCAATAAACTTTTGAGGTTGGTACCCTTATTATCCCCATTTTCCAAATGGGAAAACTAAAGCTTAGAGAATTTACGTAACTAGCCCAAAGATCCAAGCCCCGCACCTTGCCATTATGCCACATGAGCTCTTAACTGCTACACTGTAGTTGTGTCAGTGGGCCAGAGAGAAATTAAGGCATTAGACTGGCTAAAGAGGGAAAGGAGTGCAGATAGGAGGAGGCTGAAACTGTAGGGAAAAAAAGAGAGATTGAGATTGAGTGCATCCTGGCATGTGTATTCAGCTTTAATTTTAAAACAAGCAAAAAGTAAGCCCTCATCTAACTTGATTTTCCCCAATTTTGTTTTTAAAAGTCAACATATTTCTACTAGAGTCACCCAGACTGTTTTCTCAAAAACGCACAAAATCCACAAGAGAGGGTAATGCTAGAATACTGTATTTAAAGACCCCAAACTCAGAGTTGAAAGACCTAGGTTGTAGCAGTAGCTTTGCTTCTGATTTTGATGTGACCTTGGGAAGATCCCTTTCCCTTTGAGTTACTTACACACACGCGCGTGCGCACACACACACACACACACACACACACACACACACACACAGCATATTTTGGAATGCTGGCCTCTGGATTCACAGTGCAGGTTTCCTGACTGTGGGGGACTTCCTACCATGGAGAAGCTGGCTCAAGGTCAGAGAGGACGGTGTAGGTTACTCTTACCTTCCTGCCAGAGCCAGCCATTTGTGATGCAGAGAGGTGCCTTCAGAAGGAACCAGGCTCTTAGGTTTAAATTTCTTTCAGCTGCTTTAAGGAGACCAAGAAGTTGCTTGAGAGAAAGCTATTTTTAGCAGCTCTGAGTACCCTAAGATGTCATCTGTCCAGGATGCAGGGAAACATTTCACTCTTTTCATTGGTTCTGAAAGCAATGTGGGTATTTGGAGCTTTTTCCCAAGCTCTTAATGATTTCAGGGATCTTATTTAAGAACTCTTTGGCCCCATAAGAGGTAGAAGCCAATCAAGACTTGGCTTTTAGAATCTAGGGACCTATTAATGGTAACCTGGCTTGAAAATAAATGAAGGGATGGATAAACAGATTAACTAATACAGATAAAAATAAAATAACCTCCTCATGAGAATCTGTTGACAAAAACATTTTCCCCTATTGTCTCATTTGATTTCATAGCATCCCTGTAAAGTAGAAATACACTATTCCCATTTTACATGCAACAGACTTGGAGAAGAGTAGGGAAAAGGAATTTGTGCTTTCTGAACAGCTGCCCTGTTCCAAGCCCTGCACAAGTCATGTTACAAACGTTCATTTTTACCTTAGTCTTGTAAGTTAGGGCTTCCTGCCTCCAACTTTGTTCAGACAGGTTAAATAAGTTGCCCAAAGTTATACAGCTAAAAACCAGTAGATTTGGGAGGGCAAGGCAGGAGGATCCCTTGAGGCCAAAGGTCAAGACCAGCCTGGGCAACATGATAAGACCCTGTCTCTACAAAAAATTAAATTAAAAAAAATAGGCAGGCTTGGTGGCACGCACCTGTAGTTCCAGTTACTTAGCAGGCTGAGACAGAAGGATCACTTGAGCCCAGAAGCTGGAGGCTGCATTGAGCTATCATTGCACCACTGCGTTCCAGCCTGGGCAACAAAGTGAGACACCATCTCCAAAAAAAGCAGTATAGCTGGGATTCAAACCCAACTTGTCTGACCCCACAACCTGTGCTCCTTCTATAGCACCACAGTGACCCACAGGCTTCAGGGATGGAGTGCCTCTGCATTGGTCGTATCTCAGAGGTTTTACAGATAGCTCTTTAGAGGCCAAAGATGGTGATATTGTCTCTGAACCTTCACTTCCTCTAACACAAAGTCTCTGTCATATGTGAAATCCCTCTGCAGTTCCTGGGATAACTGAAATGTATTATAAGAGACAAGCAAAAAGCAGGAACTTGGGCTTGTTCACATCCAGGCAGCTCTGGGTCAGCTGCCTGGAAGACACTATGGCATCCAGGGGCTCTCTGCATTGAATGGACTTTCCCAGATGACAAGTCTGTCACCCTCTCTAGGGTAAAAGTGCTTCACATCTTTATTTACTGTTTTTGTGAAGCTGGGGAGAAACTGCTATTGCAAAACAAAGTCTGTTTATGTAACTGCAATGTATACAACTTTGCACAAATTCTTAGTGGTAATTTCAACTAACATTTCTATCCAACAGAGTTTCAGTTCCTGCATTCAGCTTATGGTAGGAAAGCTATTTTTCCTCATCTGTATTACAGCCTATGAATGTGTTAATCTTGTAACAATGGTAGATCCCCTCTCCTTTCCTCCCCAAATCCCATCCCCTAGGCTTGGGCTCCCCCCAGGTGGCTCAGCAGCAGTTCCTAAAGCATGCAGGAACATGTCTGATGGTGCCAAAATCATGGGTTGGAGACACACATGAACCGTCCCTAGGGCAGCAGCAAAGGATCATGGCATTAAAAGGTGTCTTGTCACCCTAACCTGGCTGCTGAATTCAAACAAATGAACAAAAATTCCAGGACCTGTACACAGCTCCTCAGTTGGCTTTGTGGCAGCCTCTGTGAAGGAGTACCTGGATTATGCCTATTAGAACCCAAAAAACTAGTTTGCCCCAGGATCAGATTTTCCATCTCCATCGGCAGTCTGACATGTTTGAAGACCTGGTTGACTTGAGATACAATCTGTTCCCTTAGCCCAGAACTTGAGCTCTGGGCTCATTTTCCTAGAAGATGCTGAGAGGTGGAGGGGGGTGGGTGGGGCAAGCGTGCTAATAAATGAGGAACCAGAACTGGGTTCTCTGGACAGTGTGGACTCCAGGCCCAAGGCACCACGGGAACTTCTGGGCACCTGTGAGGGTCCCAGCAGTATAACTTGACTAGGTCCTTTTTGTCATAGACAGGAAGGGACCATGGGAGGGACTTGCAACTTTTACCACCCTCACCTGGGCTGTTCAGGAAAATGTTTTTGTAAAATCTCTGCACCCTTTCTCAACTTTTAACCTTGAATTATTTGGATGCTGGAAATTGAATTTGTGTATCGCGCATCTGTCAGGAGATGAGCTGTGAAATTTCTCCTTGCCACTGCTGTGGGCTGTGTGATCTTGGGCAATTTACTAATGTCTCCAGGCCATAGATAAATTGTTTAATTTCACATGATCTCTGAGGTCCCTTTAAATGCTAATACATTGTCCTCTTATAATTTTATTACTTCAATTTTGTTAGTCGCAGACCTGTTTCTCATATAGTCATTTTTTGTTTGCCTCAGGATATGTGAACCTGGACAGAAGGGTGCATAAAATAAGTTAGAGAAGTTCTCATTCTTCCCCTTCCAGTTATAGCATCTGAAATAGATCTGCGTAAAGAATACGGATGGAGCTCTTCACTTTATAAAATTCTGTGCCAGGCCCTAAGATGGCCCTTTGAAAATATGAAGACTAGTAAGACAAGGGGCTTGTTCTCAAGGAGCTCACAGTTTAGTGGAGAGAAGACATGCTATTAAGCACAGGTGCTTCCAAGAATCATAGGGATTGGGATAGTCAGTTTATAGGGATGCATGAGAGAGCTGTGTTTAAGGGGTGGGGAGAAGGAAAGGCTTCATAGTAGGTGTGAGTCTTCAGCTCATGATTGATGGATTAATTAATGTTACCAGATGGAGTTTGGGGAGAGACATGCCAGAAGAGGTAGCAGTGTGGACAAAAACATGGAGATGTGAAGCTCCTTGGCATATTCTGGGAATGATAAGCAGTTTCTGTGGCTGTAGTATGGGCAGGAGATTGACAATAGTGAGAGAGTCTAGAGAGGTCATTGGGACAAGATGATCATGGTGGGGCATTGAGTGCTACACAGGAGTTCAAACTTTAGCTTAGAGTCAGTGGAGAACTATGGAATGTTTTCAAGAAAGGGGGTTTTATGATTAGGTTTAGGTCTTAGGTATATCGCTCTGAATGCAGCTTGAAAATTGGAGGGAGCAGATTTAACATGAGGAAGCAGTTGCAGTAGTTGAGATGAGAGATGATGAGAGCTTCAGTTAGAGCTGTAGCCTATAACTTTGGAGATGGAAGAGGGGATGGATACCAGAACTAGAAATTAGAAGACTAGGTGACACTTTATTTTTGACCCTCACATCAGTACTATGAAGCAATCAAGGAGTGATGATTATTGCCATTTTATGAGACAACAAAACTGAAGCTTAGAAAGGTTAAGTGACTTGCCCAAGATCCCACAGCTATTAAGTGGCAGAGCCCAGGCTACAACTCAGATTTCCTGACTCAGTGCATTGTTCAGGATGATGGTCCCTTGCTGCCTCGTCTCCTTGTAAATGTGCTTAACAGATTGTTCAACTGTCAGAGGGCGTGAGGGCCCCGTATCCAGGAAAGTGAACAACCCAGCACCTGGATGTGGGCAGCATGCTGTGACTGGGCCCATGGCCCTTCACTGCCAAGGGTTCTCTCTCTCTCTCTCATTTAATTGAGGGATAACACATAGACAGCAAAGTATATAAAGTACACTAATCTTAAGTGTACAGCTTAATAATGTCTTTACATATGTATATGCCTATATTTAACTACCTCAGTTCAAAATACAAAACATCTCTAGGAAGTGGTACTTTTCAGGCACGCAAAGGCAGGCATGCCGTTCTGAGCAGCCTCCTCTGTGACCATGCCTCTAAAAGCTTCAGTTGGAATTGTCTTCATCCCACAACTGAGCTCTGAATTGTTCCCACCAATAGAACAGGTGACTTTAGAATTATATACAGAGGGGCTGGATCACATGGTACGACTAACTAATGGGGAGGTCAAGTTGACAGCTAGTATTTGTTTTTTCATGTGTTTTCACATTTATCTAGTTATTTAAATTATAAGGATTCAAACATACAGAGACGTACAGAAAATACTAATTCATTTGCTTTATAATGAAACCAGAAGAAAATAAAGAAAAATATTTTTATTCAGAAAAATATATAGTATAGTTCACGTCATCAGTTGGAAAAGACATAGTAACCAAAGGCACGGTCGCACTTGCTTCTTTCCTGGTTAACCTGGAACATGATTTTACTATGTATCATGCTGTCTTGTTCACTCCCTGGTTGGCGTGTGGCTGTGTTGCATCCCCAGCTAGACCATAAGTACCTTGTGTGCGGTGACTGTGACCCAGGTGTGTTCCCTCCTACCCGCGGCGCTCCCCTCAGTGCTGAGTGCAGTGTAGGCCTCAGTCACTCTTTGGATAAAAGAGTGATTTACTCTTTTGTAAAGAGTAAGTTAAGTTAGACTTACTAACTTTAATGGTCACACAGTCCTTCAGGCTAATGTCAGACTTTTGGCTTATGATGAAAATTATGGTAAAGTGTATACCACTTGGAGGAAAAAATTTGAATGGAATAGAACCTCCAAATTCTCTAAATTCTTACAGCTAAATTCAGGCCTCCTGCCCCCTGATGGTGTTCCTGTGGGGTCTTAAGGGCATGGGCTTGCTTTATCTGACTTTTCAGAGCTACATGTTTTACTTTTTAGAGAGTTGTTTTGGGTGGCCACTGCTTTCCAGCCACATGTGTTGCAGAGTCTAAATTTGGAGACATGTTTATAAGATTTGTTAACACTAATTGGATTCTTTACCCCTTTCCTGTTTCCCACCCCCCAAAGAAAAGAAACGCAAAATGATTGTTTAAAACGGACTATCCTCCTCCTGCATTGTCTGCAGAGCCATGTCTTGATGTCCAGGAAAGGCCCTGGGCTCTACATGGAGTTCTGCTGAGTCTCCATTTCTCTTAACAGAATTATCCTTTTAGTGTGACTTTCCTGCCCATGATTTCCTTCTCATTTCTCAGCATCTGCTGTATATATCGCAGACCATTAATGCAAACACAGAGTCAGCCTACAATAGCCATAATTCTAGTCTTGGTTCAACAAAAACAGCACAGTCCTTGACCTTCTCTGGCCCCAGTACTTCTGGGATAGAAGGAACCAGAGGTATTACCTGTAACCTGAATGGGCAGAGAGGGTTACGGGATCTCTCTAGAGGTAGAATGTCCTTGTCCTGGTGGAATTAGAGAGTGTATAGGCATACTTTATTCTCATAACACCCTGTCTTAACCTCTTATTTAAATGTTTTACGTATTGCCAATGTAGCCCCCACCTTCTGCTAATATACTATGTAACACCCTGTATCCATGACCCCCCCAAGACTTTGAGTGGAAAAGATGTTGCTAAAATTATTCTTTTTACCATAAACAGAAATTTGAGTCAAGAATGTTTCCCCTCTAGTGTTTGAAATTATAACAAAGAAAATGTCTGAAAAGTTAGGCAAGTCCCACTTCAGAACTCTGTTTCTTTTCTCCTTCCCCCTCAGGACACCACGAAGGTAAGTTATTTGAGTCACTCCCCACTTCTAAAACCTATCATCCTTCAGATGTCTCGAGCTGAGCTTTGAGTCAGCCTGGGAAGTCTCTGCACATCTTAAACTGGGCCTCATCTATATTTCATACCTACCCCAAATTTCATATGTGCTTTCTTAATGGCCCAAAGGACCACCTCTAATTCATGAGGAGATATCCCACATGGGGCATCCAGTAACACGTGAGTAGGAGATATTCAGGGGTATGCAAGAAGTATGTCTGGCCTCAGCTGGGTGTACAGGAGAAGGAGTTATTAGCAAGGAGTACCCACTAGCTAACTAGGTTCAGTGCAGCACAGTGCCCAGTGCCTTTTAAGCTACCATGGCCACAGCTCAGTCCCTTCAGAAGGGATGGTAGTCCAACAAGGTTCATGTAATGTGGTCATTATTTGTGGGCCTGTCTTTGAAAGCAGCTTATAAATATACCTCCAGATGGTATTTCAGACAACCAAGAGTGCTCAACTGATCTGGTGAACACACAAAGGCTCCCACGTTGCTACACGTTAATGGGAAAGTGACTGAGGAATATATCAGAGCCTTAGGCCACAGTGTCAGGTAGTAGGAGATGGCATTCATGGGCATCTTTGTGGTTTTAGTAGTAGGTAGAAAATCCTGACTCTTTTAGTATAAATTCAGATTTCCTTGATTTCAATCATTTGGAAACATACTTCAGCATTCCTCCTAACCCACTTAACCATCTCAGAAAGGCTGAACCATCCTGTGTGTCTGAACAAGCCCCTTGGGTTGTATGTTTCTGTCTAGCACAAGACCCTTGCTTTGTGTCTGTGATTGGTGGTGGCCACTTCTTATTTCTGCCTAATGCCATTCTTGTGTCTTCCCTTAAGCAACTCTGCTGATGAAACAGGCCTGGCCACAGAACTCATCTTCCTGTGGCACTGAAGGCACCTTCCACCTCCCAGTGGACACCGGGACCGAGAACCGAACTTACCAAGCATCCTCTGCGGCTTTCAGTAAATACAGCCTGTCTCCTTTTCTTGTTCCCCTTGGTTGGGACTGATTTGTTTCTTAGGAAGAAAGGAAAGGGAGCTTTTAAAAATGACATTTATGAGATAAATACTGTTTTAAGAGGTTCTTTTACCCAGGCAAAAAATTGGCCCTCCTTATTCAAGAAAGGTCATCCTCTTTGATCATGCACTCAGCTTTGGGGAGACACAAAGCACTGAGGGAGGGAGAAGGAAATACTCACCTAGCCAACAAGTTGATTGGGGAAGGACTATTACTGCTTTTTAGGGGGAAAAGACAGAGGGCACATTTTGAAGGTCTGTGGGTCTTTGGACAGAGAGGGCTCCCCCTCTAGCACAGGGCTTCTTAGTCTCAGCACTATTAACATCTAGACCAAATCATTCTTTGTTATGGGGGCGCTGTCCTGTGCATTATAGGATGTTTAACAGCATCCCTGGCCTCTACCCTACATGCCAGTAGGAAAGCCTCATTATGACAACCAAAAATGTTTCTAAACATTGCTAAATGTCCCTTACAGGGCAAAATTGCCCTCTGTATGAGAAACACTGCCCTAGTGGAAGCTGCACTGTGGGACCAAGATGTGTATGAGGAGTCTTCAGGGAGGCCAGAAACCAGCTAGCCAGTCAGACTCGTCATATTCATCCTGAGGCTCAGTAGGGTAACTGATGTTGTCACCTTCACATCTAATTTTTAACACAAAGTGGTTCCACCGGGGAAATGAGGACGAATGTTTAGAAATTACTGAGTGGCATTTTGACTCCATATAAGGAAGAACTTTGTGTCTTGTCGGAGCTGTTCAACAGAGGAATGACTGACTTTGGATGTGGTGAGAACTTATCTCTTAAGTTGTAAGGGCTGGACAAGCCCTCACAGGGATAGTCCAGACAAGGCCTGATAGTGTGTGTTTCCACAAATTATTAATCTACTAAGTAAGTAGACTAGAAGAATTCATTGTATTTTTTTCTTTTCTTTTCTTTAAAACATCTGTGTTAGTCTGTTCTTGTGTTATTATAAAGAAATACCTGAGGCTGGGTAATTCATAAAGAAAAGAGGTTTAATTGGCTTCCAGTTCCACAGACTGTGCAAGCATGGTACCAACCTCTGCTTAGCTTCTGGTGAGGGCCTCAGGAAGCTTACAGTCATGGCGGAGGGTAAAAGAGGAAGCCAGCATATTATATGGTGAGAGAGAGAGCAAGGGGCTGGGAAGGTGCCACACTCTATAAATAATCAGAGCTCACTCATCAACAAGGGGATGGTGCTAAGCCATCATGAGGGATCCACCCCTATGATCCAATACCTCCCAGCAGGCCCCATTTCCAACACTGGAGGTTACATTTCAGCATGACATTTGGAGGAAACAAACATCTAAACCATATCAACATCCAATGTCATTTTCTCCTGAATTTTCATTGCCCCTAGATGTCAACGTCAGTTTATGTTTATACAACATAACTCACCTTTTGTAAAATGTACTTTCATAATCACCCTCTAATTTAATCTACACTACACTCCTACTAAGTTATTTAGGTGGATTTTCATCCTAGTTTGAAAGACGAGGCTCAGAAAGGTAATAGGTCCAACGCCACCCAGGTAGTAAGCAGCACAGCCGGAAAAAGATATCACCCAGGTTAAGATTCTATTACTGACTTTTTTTCATGAGATTGATTTGACTCTTTAAGAGAGGTATGTCAGGCCGGGCGTGGTGGCTTACACCTGTAATACCAGCACTTTGGGAGGCCGAGGCGGGCGGATCACGAGGTCAAGAGATCGAGACCATCCTGGCCAACATGGTGAAACCCCGTCTGTACTAAAAATACAAAAAATTAGTCGGGCATGGTGGCAGGCGCCTGGAGTCCCAGCTACTCAGGAGGCTGAGGCAGGAGGATGGCATGAACCAGGGAGACAGAGCTTGCAGTGAGCCGAGATCGCGCCACTGCAAGATCCAGCCTGGGCAACAGAGCGAGACTCCATCTCAAAAAAAAAAAAAAAAGAAGAGTATGTCAGCCATAAGGAGTTTCTCCAGATACCTCAGGTAGAATGAATGAACATACGTAAGATTACATATATATATATATATTTATATATACTGTAGTGTAGTGTAGCAGAAAGCAACCTGGAGTGGAAGCCCAAAGCTTTGAATCCTAGACTGGGTTCTGTGTAACCTTGGATAATTGATGTCCATGCATTGGACCTTGATTTTTCAAACTGCAAAATGAGGGAACTGAACTAAATCATCTCGAAGGTTCTTTCTTGCAATCAGACTCCTTATCTCTCAGCAAGATGATGTGTACTGAGTGTCTTCCACCCTAACAGGGACCTCCTCTCTAGCTGCCCTTAACAGTAGCTGGCCAGCAAACCATCTCCAAAAATGGAGTACTCATTCCCTTCAGAGGCAACCCTTTCCACAGTTGGAAAGTCTGAGTAACAGAAGGCCTTGCCTTCTACTACGTTGAAATCTTTCCGAATTCCCATTAAGTGTCCAGCAGCCACATCCCACTGTTCCCTCCCAGACAGGCTATCACAGTCCCTGAAAAAGACCAAAATATACCCACCCCCACCTTTTTTTTGAGACAAGGTCTTGCTCTGTCACTCAGGCTGGAGTCCAGTGTCACAATCACATCACACTGCAGTCTCAAGCTCCTAGGCTCAAGCAATCCTCCCACCACAACCTCCCATGTAGCTGGGGCCACAGGCATGCAACACCATGCCCAGCTAATTTTTTAATTTCTTGTAGAGATGGGGTTTTGCCACATTGCCTAGGCTGGTCTCAAACTCCTGGGCTCAAGCTGTCTGCCCACCAGCTACCATGCCTGTCTTACCTCTCTTTTAAGCAAGTAATGTATAAACCTATGCCATTTTTTAATGCAGTTGGGGTTGACTGGCCCTCCCATACTCAAAAAGATTCCTGCCAGCATTCAGATTTTGTGGCTTCTAGTACCACAGAAAATTGAGGGCACTTTGACAAATTCAGTTCAATTTCACTGACACTTGCCAAGCCTGTTTGTAATTAGGTTTCCTACTTATTCATCACTGTCTTACTTGGCTACCAACAAGGAGTCTTAGGGGTCAAAGCAAGATTCAGACATAGAACTCTATTTTGTCCAGACATATAAATCTGATGATCAATAAACCGATTAGTCTAAAAGGCATCCGTAATGTGAGGATCAATGCCTTTGAAGGTGGTAGGGCTTCTACAACTGAAAAAGATTTATGACAGCAAGAAAGGATTGCAGAAAGGGTTGAAAAGGTTTTATCTTGTTAATGTACATACTCTTTTTATTATCCCAGTTGATGGATTCTAAAATTATGGTTAGGAACCTAAGAGAAAGAATAGGACATCATAAACAAAGCCTCTTTTATAAGGCAGAGCTGGGACTTCTAGTGATTGAATTCCTTTTTTCTTTCATGATATTGCCTTTAGTGAAATGGGGACAACAAAGGCCAGTATATTAAATGCCCAAGATTGGACTACAGAGACTTTAACTCAGCAAGAGCTCTACCTAGGGCATGGTGAGCCCTGAACTTTGGGCCCAGCTCTGTACTGATATGCTGTACAATTTGGGGAAAATCCGTCCTTCTGGGCTCCAGATTCTTTCTCGGAAAGGGAGAAGGTTGAATATAAACCTCTAATGTCCTTCAGGCACAACATTCCAAAGTCTTAATTCTGTGACCTTTAGACTTAGAATTCCTTTCAGGATAGCCAGGCCTCCAGTGAGTGAATTGAGTCTAAGTTCATTTGGGCAAAATCTGTGAGCCTTTTTTGCAGCAAGCCCAATAGCTTCTTTTACTTAGATGCACAAAGTAATAAATCCTGATTTTTGTGTTACCCAAGCTCAGGCTATAGCTCCAGGGGAATTTTTAGTGTTCCTCAACAGTATTGACAGGACTACCAGTAAGTTATGGAAAGTCCTCTGCAATGATTTCCTCATGAAAGTCTTCTGAAATACTCAGTGACTTAGAATGTCAGCACTAGAAATGTTCTCTGATACTGTGTAATCCAAATGAGGATATTCCCTGAGAGAGGAATTGACCTGACTTACTGACAGAACCTAGGATGAGGGCCCCCAAGCAGTTTCTGCAGCTTCATGAAGATCCTCCTGACAAACAGTAACCTTGAGAACCACTGTGGTTAGAGGAAGTAGCTCTGAGTCTTAGATCCCCACAAGCAGCTCTCTCTTTCAGCAACTACTCATTATCTCACCTGTGAAATGTTTATGTTGGTCTTAATGATCTCTGAGTCTTCTAGCTCTGCAGTTCTGCTTCTCCCATCTCAGACTGTCTGGACAAACAAGCAAGGCCTTCTGCAGCATCATCTCTTTGACTGCCAAGGGTGTTTTGGCTACTGATTTGTATTCTGAGTATGTGTGTGTCTCATTTCATAACATAAAGAAAGGGAAACATTCTCAGACAAGGTTATTCTTAGATGTGGGAACCAAATTCTGCTGCAGTCTCTTGGAGCTTTTTGATTTTCCTCAGAGGGATGGTCTCACCACTTTGTAATATGGCTGTCCTTGTGGCATAGAGTGGGTAATCCAGCTTCCCCAGGGAAGAGAAAAATTCCAGAGCACATTCTCCAGGAGCATAAAGGAAAGTCATCAGCATCGTTGGCCTGTTAACTTTAAAGAATCATAAAATCATAGCATTTTAAGCCATAACATTTTAGAATCTTAGAATCCTGGAGTCTGTGTTTCAAGCTGGGACAGACCATAGTAGTCATAGTTTAGCTTTAGTCTCTCAGACCAGGCTCTGCCTGCATACCCTTAGGACAGAAGCTTACTGTCTTTCTATAAAGTGAGAAAGAAAATAATAATAACTGATCTTTATAAAGTGCTTCTAATATGTCAGGTACTGTTCTAAGTGCTTTTTACTTAACAATTAATGCATTTATCACAGGAACCCTATGAAGTAGGTACCATTACTGTTCCCATATCATACACAAGGAGACTGATGTATCCTACAGCTATTAACTTGCAGAGCTGGGGGTTTGGACCCAGGCAGTCAGTCTGTCTCCAGACTGCTCATAACCACGGCTCTGTGCTACAGAGCTTTCAGAAACAGGCGTCTTCTGATTCAGGGGTGTCCTACTCTCCTGCATAGAAAATGGATGCTTTCAGCTCTGCTAGGATTCTCTACACCTTGATATATTCCTTTAAATCAGGGGTCAGCAAACATTCCTGTAAAGGCTTTTCAAAGGCCATATGCTCTCTATCAGTAACTACCATTGTAGCAGGAAAGTAGCCTTAGTCAATATGTAAATGAGTGGATGTGGGTGTGTTACAGTAAAACTTTGTTTACCAAAACTAGCTTCAATTACAAAAAACATGGCTGAAATTTAATTGTTGTAAATGTTTATAGTATGAATAAAAGATTCTGTGGTAAAATTAATTTGGAAAACACAGTCTTGTACATATTCCCATCTTAGAGATTCACAGTTCACCCCCCCACCTTCTTTAAGAGACAGGGTCCTGCAGTCACCCAGGCTGAAGTACAGTGGTGTGATCATGGTTCACAACAGCCTTAGACTCCTGGGCTCAAGCCATCCTCATGCCTCAGCCTCCCAAGTAGCTGGGCACTGCACCAGCCACCATGCCTGGCTACGTTTTTTTTCTTTTTTTTTTAGAGATGTAGTCTGTCTATGTTACCCAGGCTGGCGTTGAACTCCTGGTCTCAAGTGCTTCTCCCGCCTTGGCCTCCCAAAGTGATGGGATTATAGGTGACAGCCATCACATCCAGCCCACCCTATTGTTTTAAAAACTTCTCAGGGTCGTGGAATAAAAACAAAATCATAATTGTTTAATCTCTGTTTTACATTGTGACTTCACAAACATATGGGACTACAGAACTCTTTTCTTTCCTTTTCTTTGGCAAAAACAACTATTAAGATCCCTTGGAATCTATAGTCTGTTGTCCGCATTTGGGAAATGTCTATCTCTGGTTTATCTATAAACACCTTTGTTTATAGATAAGTAAATTGTGTCTCCGTACACATCAGATGGTTCCTTCTAGACATCTGCAAAGCTGAACTCCCTGTCTCCCTCACAGAATCTGCTTCTCCTCCTGTGACCACATTTCATGATTAGCTCCATAATCTGGAAACTTTGAGGAATCTGCTCTAGACTTCTCACTCAGCTCATAGTCCCACTTCCAGTTAGTTTCTACTTCTCTTTAACATGCTTCCCTCTCTTTAATATGTCCTTTCCACTCTGTCGTCATTGCTACTTACTTCCCAAGCATATTTGACCACAAAACTATGGAAAAAAAAAACTATGGAAAAAAAAACTATGAATCTGCAGGTGAAAAAATAAATGTCATGAATCCAGGGAATAGTCTGACTTTTGTGGCAGCTGTGCAGCAGCTCTCCTATCCTCCTGGGTCATCAGGGGCAGGGAGGTGCCAAGCCAAAGAGGTGTGATGTGGACTGAGAGAGATTTGTGACCATGTGGTAGTTTGCTTTTACTTGGGGTTAAGGTAGAAGAGACCCACGATCTTTAGAACCATGGAATTTTTGTTTAGGAAGAAATCTTCATTCTTAGCCACCTGATTTTACAAAATAAGAAACTAAGGCCCAAAGACTTGACAGTTGTCACCAAAAATTAGGGAGAAAGCCAGGACTGAAGACTAGATATCTTCTCTTCCAATAAAGCACTCCGTCCACTCTGCCCCAAGCCCTTATTGTATAATAGAAACAGCACCTCGGAGCTGAAAGGGTCCTTGGTGAGCATCTTATAGGTGAAAGAGCTGAAGCCCAGAGAGGTTCAGTGAGGTCTGCTAGACCTACCCAAGATGGAACCACAGGAAATAAGTCACCTCAGCACCTCCCCAGCAGGGCTTCAAAGCTGGGGTCCCCTGGCACTGCCCCTTCAACTTAGAAGAGTTTAGAGTTTTTAGGAGAAGTTATTAAAAACACTTGCCTTTTCTGAGCCCAGGATCCCTTGTGTAAAATGCAAGGATTAGGGTCACTTGACGATCACTTGGGTTCCATAGAATGATTCCATTTTGTGATTCTAAGACAGTCTTGTTCCTGAATGACTCATGTTTCTTTTTATTTTTTATTTATTTTTATTTATTTTTTGAGACGGAGGACTCATGTTTCAAGTTTTTTTCTGTGAACAAAGGGTCTGTCACTCTTTTCCGGAGGATTCAAAGGCAGCACAGTTTATTTACCTGGGCAATTGTGAGCTTCTTGGGGCCTGACTTCTCAGTCCCCCCCAGCTTTTGTCCGTCCTGCTGAGGGACAGACATGGCCCACGTTCCAGGTTGATGTGAATCTTTGCGATCCCTGACTTCAGGTCTTTTCAGGCAGAGGTGGCCTTCCCCTAGAGCCCAGGAGAGAAGGAGAAGCCAACTTTGCAGAGCAGTTTTTCAGCATCCTAGAAGATGACAATCTCTGAATGGTGTTTTGTATGGTCAGCATCCCAGAAGATGAGGGTCTCCGAATGGTGTTTTGTATGGGGTTTTCACCTTCAAACTTGGTGGGGAGGCAGGGGAACATGATGGAGGGAAGTCCAAGAAGAGAGAGAGATAAGGAGAAAAAGAAATAGAGCAAAAGAGAGAAAGAAACAGTAGCAAAAGGATACCCTGGATGCTGTGTGAGAAGACAGAAAAGCAAGTAGATAGAGAGTAGCAATAAAGAGCAAGTGAGTTGAGGGCTTCCATCTCTGGGCACCTGCCCATTTCACAAGGCAGCTCCAAATCCCAGGCTGTCAGAGCTAAAAGGGACCATCTGGTTCTAGCCTCTTATTTTATAGATGAGAGCTCTGAGACCCAGAGAAAGAAAAGATGCCCAGAATCATCCATGCAGCCCTGTGCACCAGGACTGAGGGAGCTGCCTCTGGGGCCAGGGCTTTCTGGGTGGAGCCCTGTTCTCTGTTCTCATCTATCTTTCCTGCCTGGATTCAGCCCATCTTTGACTGGGGAGTTGTGACTGGGACCTGCTGCCTTCTAGCAATGCTTTTCTGCCAACTAACTGGAAGTCTCTCTTATTGCCTTGGTACAGGATATACTGCGGGGACACCATACAAGGTCCCACCGACCCAGAGTAATACTGCTCCACCCCCCTACTCCCCATCACCCAACCCCTATCAGACGGCCATGTATCCAATCAGAAGTGCCTACCCCCAGCAGAATCTGTATGCCCAGGTAGGTACACGTCAAAGCCACTTCTTCTGCAGGTAGAGGAGCCTCCAGCCTGGGCACAGTGTGGTGGGGTGGGGTAGGGTGAGGAAGTGAGGGAAGGAGAGGATGGTTAGTGGCTCAGCTAGCTGTCCTTGTTGCATCACGGAAGCGATATCCCTGCAGTCTGCTTACTCCCTCACTCTACCTCAGCCCCTAGAGGGGTGAGGCATGAAGTCATTTACATTAACAGAGCCCAGAATGTCAGAGGACAAAGGCCCTCAGAGATTTTCTAGCTCAACTCCTTTGTTAAACAAGTGGGGAAACTGAGACCCAAAGAGGGGAATGACTTGTCCAGGGTTACACCATGAGCTATTGGTTGGTCAAGATGAGACCCCAATGTCTTAGTCTTTTCTCTCTAACCCCCACATCTACCCTTCCTCAGTCTGTGAGCTGAGTGGGGAGGATGAAAGTACACAGGCTCTGCCACCAGAGCTCTGTGACCTTAGGCAAGTTACTCTCTCTTTCTGTGCCTGATGGGCCTTTCTGGGCTCCTTCAGCTAGAGGATGTATGCATTCCAGGATTGGTATGAGACAGGGGACCATATGGGGCTCTGGCACACCCATGACACATTCTTCTGGAGTGACAACTCTATAGGAAGTATAAGTGGTGAGGAGAATACTTTTTTAGTTTAAAAAACAGCTATATTTTAGAGTAGAAGACAAAACTTAAAAAAATAAGAGGCTTGAGATCAATTTATCTCATTTAATAGAAACATTTGAAGATTTCTGAATTAAGATGATATCAGGGGCTCCTGTTTACTTCCCCTGGAAGTCAGTGGGCCAGTGGATTGTGGTAGCAGGAAGCAGCCATGTGATTCAGGCATTGGGAGTCACCTCGGACCACTGTCTTCATCCTTGCCTTTTTACCTAAAGGGAAATAGCTAATAAGAGACATCCTGGGAAATGCTATCCATGTATGCCTTTTTTTTTTTTTTTTTTTTTGAGATGGAGTCTTGCTCTGTTACCCAGGCTGGAGTGCAGTGGTGTGATCTCAGCTCACTGCAGCTTCCGCCTCCCGGGTTCAAGCCATTCTCCTGCCTCAGCCTCCCAGGTAGCTGGGACCACAGGCATGCGCCACCATGCCTGGCTCATTTTTTTGTATTTTTAGTAGAGATGGGGTTTCACCGTGCTGATCAGGCTGGTCTCGAACTCCTGACCTCAAGTGATCTGCCTGCCTTGGCCTCCAAAGTACTGAGATTATAGACATGAGCCACCGTGCCCGGCCGCCATTTTTTTTTCAACATGTACTTTTTTTTACAACATGCACTTGTACCAGTATGATACTACTACTAACTATCCTTCCGTGTATGTGTTCTGGAGTTTACCAACGCTGTTCACATGCTTGGTAACTGATTGACTGTTATTCCTAACTTTAAATTTTAGGTAGTTTATAAAAGTTCATTGCAGTAAGTTAAAACATTTTAAAATGCTAAAACCAAGGTTAAGGGGGTAGAGCTCTTATCCCGTTAGATCATCAGAGCAGCCTTAGGAGCAAGGCAGGACAGAATTAGGGCCTTATTTTTCAGACCAGAAGCTGAGCCCAGCACTGCACTGACCACAGTCACAAAGTAAGACAAGCAGAACCCCAGCTGGGGTCCGGACCTTGTGTCCTTCAGCCAGTGCTGCTCTCTCCATATCCCACCTACCTCTCCAAATGCCTGTGTGACCTCAGCCTCTTTCCCCCAGGGAGCCTACTACACACAGCCGGTGTATGCTGCCCAGCCTCATGTCATCCACCACACCACGGTCGTCCAGCCCAACAGCATCCCCTCTGCTATCTACCCGGCACCTGTTGCCGCCCCCAGGACCAACGGCGTGGCCATGGGCATGGTGGCAGGCACCACCATGGCAATGTCAGCAGGTGAGGGCAGCTTCTGCATCAGTGTCCATCCCTTTCCTCTATGAACTCAAAACGGAGCGGAGAACACAGTCATAGAATCGACTGCAGCGTAGCACAAGAGATCCTGCGCCAGGGGGCTTGGGAACCCAGAGGAAGGAGCCTCTAAATCTGTCTGTGGGGATGAGGAAGATTTCACCAAAAAGGGCATATTGAGCTAGGCCTTAAAGGGTGAACACAGGCTAACTAGAGAAGTGAAAGAGGGAAGGGCGGTGCAGAAGGAACATGAATATGGCATGTTCACAGAATGGAGGAATGGAGCCATGGCCCTTAGGAAATTGGGGCTTGGAGTTGGAAGGTGGCTGGATCACTGGCAAGGATAAGATGGTGGAAAGTCTTGGACACCTTGTGGTACCTCTATTGTGCACAAAGGGGGTCAAGCAGGGCAGGGATGCAGTTAGGTTTAAACATTCTCTGGCTGCAGAGTGGAGACAGGATTAGAAGGGGTGATTCAGAAGCAAGTAGCTCAGTAAGGAGGTTGTCAGTGTACTTTAGGGGAGAGAGATGATGCTAGCACTCCAATAACAGCAGGGGCACCAAAAAAGAGGACACAGGGGGCAATGCTCTTTATTAGGCAGGAGCTTAAGAACCTGTGCAATAATTATAATAATTATGAGGGATGAGACAAGCAGAAGTCCCCAAGGACCCTTTTTTTTTTTTTGGAGACAGGGTCTTGCTTTGTCACCCAGGCTGGAGTGCAGTGGCACGATCTTGGCCTACTGTAGTCTTGATCTGCTTGGGCTCAAGTGATCTTCCCACCTCAGCCTCCCAAGTAGCTGGGACCACAGGCATGCGCCACCACACCCGGCTAATTTTTGTGTTTTTTTGTGGAGGCAGGGTTTCACCATGTTGCACAGGCTGGTCTTGAACTCTTGGGCTCAAGGGATCCACCCACCTCAGACTCCCAAAGTACTGGAGTAACAGATATAAGCCATTATGCCCAGCCTAGAGACCCAACTTTTAAAGAACCAGGTAGGATACCATCTGAGGTAAGAAAGTATAAGGGGTAGAGTGAGCATTTGGATTTTATTCTGCCCCTAACGTAAGGGTATGGTTAAGGCCTCTTACTCCCCAGATCAAGTTGGCAAACTGTTGGCAAACTGACTCAGTGTCAGCCTTGTTCAGGTCCTGGGAACCCAATATCAATAGATCAGATCAGAACACTGTCCTTAAGGAACACCTAGGTTAGTGTGGGAAATACAACCACACACATCACAATTACTACTCAGTATGATTGTGCAGTAAGAGAAGCATACAAGGAAAAGTAAAAGGAAGGCTGGGCATGGTGGCTTACACCTATAATCCCAGCATTTTGGGAGGCCGAGGTGGGCGGATCACTTGAGGTCAGGAGTTTGAGACCAGCCTGGCTAACATAGCGAAACCCTATCTCTACTAAAAATAAAAAAATTAGCTGGGTGTGGTGACGGGCACCTGTAATCCCAGCTGCTCAGGAGGCTAAGGCAGGAGAATCGCTTGAATTCAGGAGGCAGAGGCTGCAGTGAGCTGGGATCGCACCATTGCACTCCAGCCTGGACAACAGAGCGAGACTCCATCTCAAAGAAAAAGGGAAAAGGAGGACTTAGAATAGTGATTGATTCTGTCCTCAAGCATCAGAAAAGATTCTCCTAAGGAGGCGAAGTCTGGCAAGGTGGAGAAGGGTGGACAGCAGTTCATCAGGAAGGTGAGGGAGATATGGGGGATTTGGGCAGAGGAAACAGCCATGTGAAAGACTGTAGCTTCATCCTCTTCATTCCTGTGTCTGGTACAGCCTCGTCAGGTTACTCTTTTCTCTCTGGATGCTCAGGTACCCTGCTGACTACACCCCAGCACACGGCGATTGGGGCACACCCTGTCTCCATGCCAACATATAGGGCCCAAGGAACCCCTGCGTACAGCTACGTGCCCCCACACTGGTAAAGCCTGCAGCCCATCCAAGTGAGTGTGGCCAGGGTGAGAAGTGGGAGGGGGGGATACATACAGGAACTGCCTCAAAGTCCCTGGTTTGGGTCTGGCGCACAGGTGTCAGCTGGGGCAGGTAACAGCTGTCAAGGTATCAGTTGCTTTCCTGCTCCAAGGTCCATAATATCACTCTTAATAATAGCTATCACTTCTGTTGACTGCTTGTTGAAATCTAAATAAGAACAGAAATAATAGTAGCTATCCCTTTGTTTATGTTATCTCATAATCCTTATAGTTGCTCTGAAATAAGGATCATTAGCTCCATTTTACAGATAAATATGTAGTTCAGTATCAAAAACTTCAGTTCTCTAGTACTGAATTCTGTGCCATTTACCTTATGGTCTTCAGATTTCTTTTAACTTTGGGCCCCATTCTTCAAATGAACTCTTACCTAGATCATATGTTAGAGCTTTGATTGGAGCTGTTTGGAGGCTTTGGGCTGACCCAGGCCACTGGCTTCCTTGGTCCCCTCAGCAGCTCCTGAGGCAGTGACAGTGAACCACAGTGCTCCAGGGATGTCACTTTGAAATCCTCTGGCCCACCACATCATCTGGCCTCCCCTATCTCCTCCAGGGTTCTTGGCACCAGAGTACAACAGCTTCCACAGGCAGGAAGCGGGCAGCTTCACTAGGAAGGCACAGAGGCTCCATTGAGGGCTCCCAAGTTGAGGGGAAGGGGTCCAGAGGTTTCCTTGAGGAAACCTGGAATATCACTGACACTGTTTGGGGGCCTCTGGAATATCACTGACACTGTTTCTTTCCCCTTTCCCTCCACAGATCTGGAGTCACACATTGTATGCAACTACTCAAGTCTTACACCGGTGCTGGAGCAGTTCCCTAGCAGCACCACCTCTATTTGCAAGAAGAGACAACGGAAGTGCAAGGGTCACTTTATGCATCTTTAATGGTTTTGATTTTTATTTTTGGTTTTTGTAAAAGCTGCTTTTTCTAATCTCCTGCCTCTCCCCGACTGTACCCCTCTTAGCCGCTGCCCTTCCAGCTCTACCCACTTCCTCCTACCTGACCAGGCCATGTCCTCTCTGCTCTTCCCTAAGTGTCCTGTCCCTGGGGATCCCAGTCTAGAGACAAGCAGAGAGTAGGGTTTATTGCAATGGTTCATCTGAAGGCTGGATTCCATTTGAAGAGCATAAACAGATGTGGTCCAGGGTAGGAACTCAGAGCTGTTGAGCAGGCTACATCTCTAGGGGAGTGTTCTGGTTGTTTTTCTTAAGCAAGATTAGTTCAGGACATTCCCATGTCCTGAACACAAATGAAATGTCTCCTGAGAACCATTGCAACAGACCAAGAACAAAACCACCTGAGTATGTAGGAATGTTATTAGCAGCTTAATACCCCAGGCCAAGAACCTGGGAAAAAAAGTCTTTAGAATTTGGGGAAGGGTGGGGGGGAGGGAGGGCATTGTGGGGAAGGAGAGGGGAGAGGGGAGAAGGGAGCAGTGTTTGCCTCATGGCTTTGGTTTGAAAGGTCTCTGGTCAAAGCATCTGGCCCTGGACCTTCTGATTTGCACAGTGATGTTAACTGACCTGGCACTTCCTCAAAAGGTGATTTTGACCTTAGACCTGCCAAGCGGCTGCAGGGTGGTGGGATCCCGGCATCCCGAGGCCTTGGAAGGCCAGATGCCCTGTGTCATCCAGACTTCAGCCTCTGAGCTGTCATGGACCCACTCTGATGAGGAGCTTCCTCCTGACTGGAGTGGGAACCTAGGGCATTTCTCTCCCTTTCCTTTTGCCCTTCCCAGTGCCAGGACTCACCTCTCTGACTGTAGAGCTTGCAGGCAGGCCAAGCTCTTGGTTACCTGTGCCATTCATGGCCCAAGTGAAGGAACCATATTCCAGGTGGGTGCTGGCAGTTCTGAAGGTCAGGATAGTGAAGGAAAAGCAATAGCAATAAACATTTCATAGACTCATGGAACTGAAGGGACCTTAGCAATCATCTCATCCATTCCCCTATTTGGCAGATGAGGAAACTGAGGCCCAGAGAAGAGGAAAGGACTGCCCTAGACCTTACAGTAAATTAGCATTAAATGCAGCCTTCCTACCTAGTGGGCACCTTGCCTACAAAAATGTACCTAGGGACAGATTGGCTTGGTTTTGTAAAAATTAAGTCGGCAGCGCCCATACCTGGTGAGTCTGGAACGGTCTCTGGGCTCCTGTTTCTGCCCTTTTCCTCCACGGACTCCAAAGGCGGGGGTTGAAGACTGGGCAGAAGCTACATGAGGGCAGATGGCAGGAACAGAAATGGCAAATGAAGAAATAGCATTTGGAAATTCTGTGAAGACATCTGGAACTTCCATCCTGTACCTGACTCCACCTCCAGGAGAAGGAGCAGGTGGGCTGGCTGAAAAGGAGAGACCATACTTTTAGGACAGTAGCCCCTCATCCCGAGAGGAGAGGAAGAGGAGGAAGAGAGTGGGAGTCATCAGGAGAGGAGGACAAGGATGAGGCCCAGGAGACAGGCTCATCTGGGAGAAGAGGGACCCCTGGGACCAGGAGGTCCCTGCTAGTCTCAGCCAGGAGCCTGGATTGCCCAGGAGCAGCCTCTGGCACCCAGCGCTTGGCTGGGCCAGCAGCTCCTCTGGGGGTGGGGCACGAACATTTTACTGTACAAAATGGGATCATTGACAACATTTGGGACTTTAAAAAACTGCTTTCATTTTAAATTCACACAAACTTGGACATACCCTTACCCCTACCCCTCATGTCTCCCCAAGGGAGGGAAAAATCAGGAAACCCTTGGGTTGGAAGGAGCTCAGAAGCTGTCTAGCCATTCCCAGGAGGGTAAAGCCCATCAGCATCCTTGGTCTAGAGCCAGGAGTTTGGGGGCCCACCTTCCTGGGCTTCCAAGGAACTTTAGGACCAGTAAGAAAAAATTCAGCTTTTCTAAATTGTCTGTTCCGGGGTGCTGATGAGGTTTCACTTTAAAACAACAGAAAGTTTTCCAGTGTTAATTCACTTTTTGCAAATACCTCCTCCCACCCGCTTTGGTTTTGTAAAGGTGGGTAAAGGTTGTTCTGGATTATGTCATACGTGTTTGAAAAATGCCAAAATAATAATAATGATAATGATGATAATAATAATAGAAACCTTTGGATTTGTCAGGTGCATCACAGAGTTCAAAGCACTTCAAAGCCTTTCATGTACTCGCCCTGAGAGGGATGGGATCACAGTTATTACAGTCAATTGACAAATGAGGAAACAGGTTATGGAAGGGAACAGGCCCACAGTGAACAGCATGCTGGTCTGCCAGGCTTCCCAGAACCCTGCTGCCTCCATGTGGGCTGGGGTGGAACCACAGAGAGGAGAAAGGAAGAAGAGGAGACCTAGGAATGACCTTGTAACTTTTGTTCTTTCTACACCAGTAAGTAAAACTAACAGCTGGACCTCAGAGTTCACAGAACAGTTGAACATAAATTATCTGGTTTAACCCGATGAAACAGAGGTTATTTCTCCTATTTGATCCATAAGGAAATCAAGGCTTGGAAAAGTCAAGTGACTTGCTAATAAGTGACAGAGCCACTTGAATCCCAGGCTGTCTGCTGTCTCGTTCCCCTCCATCTGATCCCCACACAGGCTCACGTACTAAAGCATTTGTGCTCTGTGCCCTATCTTAGCCCCTACTATGTAATTCAAGAGCAAAGGGAGGCCCCAAGGTGAAAATAGGGCACTGAAAGGCTGTGGTCTGGAGGAGCCTAGGTCCAGCACCCCTTTTTCAGTATGAGCCCCAGTTCAGCTGGCCTCAGCCTCTTGCTATGATGGAGATCCACAAGCCTGGCCAAGCTTGGGGAGTCACTGCAAAAGGACTGAGCCCAGGAGAGCGGGGGCAGTCATGTGCCTCTGGTAGGAAGGGCACAGTTACTGGTAAGGACACAGAGATCTAGTGGGAAGTACCATAGGTATCCTCCAAAGATTCTAGACGGCGCGGTGGTCAAGCAAGATAAAAAGTCAGAGCTGGAAGGGCCCTCTCATTGAAGGCAGGCAAGCAAGAGAGGACAAGGGATGTGGCCGCCGACAATGAGCACAGCACTGGCCCCAGAATGCAAACCCCTCCCTCCTCCTCACGCCACTGCCTCTCCCCAGGTGTAACACCCGTGGCCAGGATCGGGGTCCAGATGGTTCCAGTCACCAGCCAACCCTTTTGAATTCCTCTACTTCTTCTACCTGACCCCCTCTCCTCACTGGCCTGGGGCCGAGGAAGTTTGAGTCTGGGAGCTGGATTGCCTGCAAATAGTGAAAGCCTGAAACATAATGGTTTGCCGTGTTTTGAAAAAAATGCATATTTAATTTCTTCCTCATGAGGTAGGAGTTGCTGTTCTTTCTTACCTGGCAATGACTCTAAAATGTATATCCCCTTTCCTGAATATCTAGCAGGGACACACACACCTGTCCAGAGCTTTTTTGGTATGCAAAGTACTTTGACATTGGTTGCAAAAGTCCTCCATTTTACAGGCAAAAAACCTAAGGCTCAGGAGGCTTGACACTTGCTAAAAGGTCACACAGCTTGTAAGTGATTCTTCAAATCCTCTGCTCTTTCTGCTGCCACCTGCTGGGCCTCTTGGCAAGCATGAAGGGAGGGGCTCACTGTACTTTATAGAGAGCTGGGAAGCCCAGTCCTCTTGAGCTGAGCGTATTTCTATGAACTGCTTTGGGCCAGGACCTGTAATGAGCCCTGGGGAGGGACCCAGAGGCACATCTAGCTGGCAGCACAAGGAGGATGAGAATTTGCAACTAAAGGCCTCACTTGGACAAAACACTTTGGGGTCACAATGCCCAGGACTGAAGACATGTTCAAGGACAGCACGAGGCATCTTTCTACTGGGAGACCCATGTCCTTGGTAAGCATGCACACCTGGCTTCCTATCCCCTGAGAGCCTGCCCACTGTCCAGATCCAGTGAGTTGGTACTTCAAGAGGATCTGGTGTAGCCTTGGCCAAAAGCATACAGACTGAAGTCTCTGGGCTTGCTTTTCCCATGGGTGAGGACCAGAACCAGACTCTGAGCATCCTTACCCCTGGCCACCCAGATTGTTCCAAATTTGAGGTACCCCGTTCCCAGAGATCTGGGGGTCCTTCTTTGGAGGGCTTACTTTGTTCTGATGGCCTTCAGAAAGGAATCACATGAAGTATAAAAGGACAGGCCCCTTGGTCACCAAGTTTTGGCTCCTCATACAGATAGGACTCATCCAGGATTCCAGTGAGGCACTGGCTAAGCTTCCATATCAAATTCCTCAGCTTTGTTCTGTGCCCAGAGTGAACTTTGTCTTCTATATCACCATCTGTATCAGAATCCCTCCTCAATTGCAGTTAAGTGAAAATACGTGGAAGTCTGCTTTTCTATCCTGTATTCTCCCACATCACTACTGGCTGTGCAGCCTCTGCTGCTTGCCAAGTTTGGGAATCCAGAGAGAGGCAGTAGCAGAGTGGGCCAGTGGACCCATCCGCAGAGCTGAAGAAACACACCACACTAACTGATGGGATTCCACACCAGAGCCTCTGAGCGCAGGCAGGCATGCCCGGTGGGCTGCAGGGTTTGTCCTTTACTTATCCATCTGCCCCTCTCCTAGAAAACTTGTTTCTGAAATTAGGCATTCTATGGTTCCAGGGCCCAGCCTTCAAAATTCCTGGCAGGCCAGCTTCAACATTCCATGGCCAGCCCTGCCTAAGCCAGACTTGGGTCCCGGTCCCTCAGTTTCTCCAGTGGATATATGCTGTGGTGCATGCTGTTAAGTCCAACCCAAAGGCCAACTGAGGCACACAGGAATTGGGACTGGCTGCCACAAAGCTAGAAAGGGACAAGACAGCACTTTCTTCCCTGTGGCCACATGGATAGTCCCTGGATATTCTTGCTGTGGTAGTGAGGTCCTCTACCCCATTCCAGCCACTGATAGTGGGAGGATTTTCCTTCCTGAGGAGAACAGATGTAACAGCTTTGCAGATAAGTACCAGCCCGCAGGAATCAAATGGGTGAAACCCACTTTGGGCCTGACCCCAGCAAGACCAGCATCTCCAGGCCCCAGCCTTTCTCCTCAGGCCTAAGAGTCAGGGAAAGAGGGGAGACTGTCCCAGAGACCACCTCCTGGGGTCAGCCAGATAGTCTGGATCTACGGCGTGACTCAAGCTCCTCCTTACCCAGGGGGAGGTAAGGCCAGGCCTCTGGCAACCTGGAGTTGTCTGTAATAATCTTGAAAGGCTCAAGGGCCTGTCCCCATCCTGATTTCAAGGCATCTCCTTCCCTGTTTCATACCACATGACAGAGAAACCTGTTCTCATGGCATGTAACATCCCTGTGAAGACAGCGTTGTATATGATTTTGTATTTTTTAATTCATTTTAATCTACAGGTTGGAATCTAATTTTTAAATTTTATTGGAACTCACATTTTAAAAAGAAATAAAAACATTTAAAATAATAACAATAATAATAATAATAAACCTTTGACCGGTGTCTTCCAAGTAGTTTGATCAAAGAATTTATAGGTGTTTTCAAAACACAGTCCAGAGTGTAAAGATTGGAAAGCCCCATGGCCTCGCTTGTGTGTATGAAGTGTAAATCTGGTTTTGTTTTGTTGCTTTGGATTCTTTTGGGTTTTTGTTTTGTTTTGAAGATCAGACAGTGATCACTCTGAAAGATTGAAGCCAAGAATTTGTAACTATGATATTTACTGTAAGCTGTAGAACACTCAATAACTATTAAAAAAAAAAAAAGTTTCCCAAAAAAAAAAAAAGTCTTAGGTGACTAGACTGAGTGGTTCTTGGGGAGGGAGGCACAGAGGACTGTCCCGGGCCAGTGAGTCCCTTGGGCTTCTCCCCAAGTTGATGCTAAACTTGTTCTCAGCAGTCAAGAAAAACCTGTAGTGCATCTCACAGCTGATCTGACAAGGGTCTGCCCTAAGGGTCTCACAGCTGCTGGGGAGCTATAAGGGACAACTTCAGCACCTACCCTAAGTGTGTGATGTGGGAGCACAGTGAGGCCATTCAGAGTTGAAATCCATAGAGCCATCTGCTCAATGAAGCTGACATCTCTCAAGTGCCTAGTGTGTGGCTGGCGCCTGCTGCTCATGTTTGTTAAGGCATTCGGTCCTCACAGCACAAATAAGGTGAGCCCTGTTGTTAGCATCATCTTAGATGGGGAAGCTGAGGAGGGTAAGTACCTTGGCCGAGGGTACAGAGCTGGTGAGGGGCAGAGTTAGAACTCACATTTGGCATTTGGTCTGACTCCATAGCCCACGCACCAAGCCCCATGTTCTGCCTATCTCAGAGTAAGCAAGGCCCAAGTTGGTGGTGGTGGTGGTTTTTGAGACAGTTTCACTCTCACCCAGCTGGACTGCAGTGGCGCAATCTCGGCTCACTGCAACCTCCACCTTCTGGGCTCAAGTGATCCTCCCACCTCACCCTCCTGAGTAGCTGGGACTACAGGTGCCCACCATCACTCCCAGCTAATTTTTGTATTTTTGTGTGTGTGTGTGTGGAGGCGGGGTTTCACCATGTTGCCCAAGCTAGTCTTGAACTCTTGGGCTCAAGCGATCTGCCTGCTTCAGCCTCCCAAAGTCCTGGGATTACAGGTATGAGCCACTGAACCCAGTGCCCTGAGCTTTCTTAAAAGATGGATTTGTCAGATGGGAAACCAAGGGGGACTTGGTGGTTTGTGGTTACAGAAAAAGGACAGCTGAGAGACTCTGGTGCCTTCATCCAAAGCAGTCCCATCAAGTGCTATCAGTTTTGCCTCCTAAACATCTGAATCTCTTATCTCCCCTCTGGGTGAAGCCACTGCCCTAGCCCAGGCGCAGGCTTCTCTTCCTGGTTATCTGTCCACCATTCCTTCCCAGGGCCGGGCGCCTACAGTTCATGCTTCATAGCTGTATCTCCAAGAACTCAGCCTCCTTACCTGGAGAGGAAACAGGCCAAAAGAGTCCAAGTAGCTTGGCTCACACTGCAGCTGAAATGAAAACTTAGACCTCCTTACTCTCTAATGCCTCTCACCAAATCTCACCCTGTGCCTCCACCCAGCCTCCCTTCCTGTCCTTGATCCAATATGAAACCCACCCACAGTGTCCGAGACGGCACCTCTGGCCACAGGCATTGTTGGGGCTGAGTCACCATAGTCAAGTTTATCCGGTGCAGGAAGGGATTTTCTCCCAGAGGCTCAGCTCCAGGTCACAGTGGAGGAGCTGAGGGCCAGGAGGGGAGGTGGAGACTTGGGTCCCAGCTCCTACCATTCTGGCCCATAGGGAAGAGGGGTGGAGCACAGAGGTCAAGCTCAGAACTCTTCCCCTCAGTGGTCAGCCCAGAACCCCACCCTGTCCTCCAGCTCCCACCTCCGCGTGGGCCTCTTGAACTCAAGAGCTGACAAAGCTTCAGGGATTTAGATGGAGCAAGCCAGAAACGCTTCCAGGTGAGGGTATGGGCCCTAAAGACCAAGGACATCAGACACACTCCTACTTTTGAGCCCTCAGCTCTTCATCCCACTCTTGCAGGCTAGCCTCAATACCCCAAGGGACAGGTGAGGAAATAGGCCAGGGCCATGCCTTTCATCAAGCAGAAAATTGGAGGCGGGGAGTCTGGAGGAGAGCACAGTGCTTACTGTGAGGGGGCGCTCAGCCCTGGCCTGGAAGCCTGCACCCAGCCCCCGTGCACCCTGGCTTGCATGTGTGTGTGCGCCTCTACCCAGGCAAGACGGGCAGGCTGCGGAGAGGGCATCTCGACCCCACAGCCCAGCCTTCCCCTGGGGAAGGAGGCCGAAGGCCAGCCAAGATGGAGAAGGCAGACCCTGAGATGCAGCTGAACAGCTGGCAAATAGGGACTCCAAGCACACTCTGGTAGCCGCAGGAAATACTTCCTTGGGTACACTGGTGATGCCTGCTAGTCCCCTACAGTGGACACCCTGTCCTACACTTTGGCATCCTTTTCTGCTCCAGAACATCCCTCCTGATGTCCACCCTCTGTTTCCTTTCCCTCTTCTGGTACGAGTGAAACATCTGGATCTTCAGAGGTGTCCCTCCCCTTCCTGCCCACCTGAGAAGCCCCCGAGAGAGACACCTGTGCCCTAGGTACCCAAGGAGAGGTCAAATCCCAAAGCACGTCTACCCAGGGCAGGAGGAGGACCCCAACTTGGTTTCTGCTTAGGAGAAAGGCCCCTGCCCTCCGTGAAGCCAGGCCTCCCACAGCCCCAGCATGGCCGCCCTATAGCTGCCCTATGCCAGCTGCAGGCAGACCAGGGACTCCCACAGGCTGGTCCTCTCCACACCTCCCCAGGTTCCATCAAGTGTCATTCATGGCCGGGCGCGGTGGCTCAAGCCTGTAATGCCAGCACTTTGGGAGGCCGAGACAGGCGGATCATGAGGTTAGGAGATTGAGACCATCCTGGCTAACACGGTGAAACCCCCATCTCTACTAAGATACAAAAAATTAGCCGGGCGAGGTGGCAGGCGTCTGTAGTCCCAGCTACTCGGGAGGCTGAGGCAGGAGAATGGCGTAAACCCGGGAGGCGGAGCTTGCAGTGAGCTGAGATCCGGCCACTGCACTCCAGCCTGGGCAACAGAGCGGGACTCCGTCTCACAAAAAAAAAAAAAAAAAAAAAAAAAGTCATTCTTGTTCTTCAGCCTCTCCATGAGGCCGTTAGTTTAAATATCCCTCTCTTCCATCTTTAAACAACATAACACCAGTAAAACCTCAAATTAACTGAAAATTGTCTCTCCTCAGAACCTGAGGCCCCACCCAGCTATGGCCTGTGCCAGGCTTCAGCAGGGAACCGTCTCCCTCAACCCACCCGGCCCTGGTCTCCCCCCTCCCTTGAGACGAATCCCACCAAGTTCCTGTGCCACTCACCAGGGCACAGAGCGGTCCTCCTCACCCCCCAGCAGCAACTGGCCTTGCAGGCTACCCTGCGCCCACCCCCTCCTCACCTGCTCCCCTGGCTGCCAGGACACTGCCAGGGACATTGCCCTCCCTGGTTTCTCTCTTGCCTCCCTGGCAGTGCCTTCTCTGTGGTGCCCTGGAGCAGCCCAGGCATCCGCCCCAGGTCCTGTCCCCAGGACATTTCCTCCCAGCCTAGTCCTGGCCTAAACACCCGAGTGCCTGTAGGTCTTCTTGTCTCCAGGTCTGTCTCCTGAGAGCTCCGGGCCTTTGCATCTAGACGGCATGGGACATCCTCCATGGCTGTGTCACAGGTGCCCCCAGGACTGTTCCTGTTGCCCCACCCAGCTGGCTCTAAGTCCTTGACCCATTTCCCATTACCAAACCCTAGCACAGGGATGTCCAATCTTTTAGTTTCTCTGGGCCACATTGGAAGAATTGTCTTGGGCCACATATTAACACTAACAATAGCTGATGAACTAAAAAGAAAAAAGCAAAAAAATCTCCTAATGGGCCGGGCGCGGTGGCTCATGCCTGTAATCCCAGCACTTTGGGAGGCCGAGGCAGGCAGAGCACGAGGTCGGGAGATCGAGACCATCCTGGCTAACACGGTGAAACGCCGTCTCTACTAAAAATACAAAAAATTAGCCGGGCGAGGTGGCGGGCGCCTGTAGTCCCAGCTACTCAGGAGGCTGAGGCAGGAGAATGGCGTGAACCCGGGAGGCAGAGCTTGCAGTGAGCCGAGATCGTGCCATTGCACTCCAGCCTGGGAGACAGAGTGAGACTCCGTCTCAAAAAAAAAAAAAAAAAAATCTTACAATGTTTTCAGAAAGTTTATGAATTTGTGTTAGGCCCCATTCAAAGCCGTCCTGGGCCACATGCGGCCCGTGGGCCGGGTTGGAAGCTTGCCCTAGGAATCTTAGATGGAGACGGAGGCTCCATCTCACCTGGGTGTGGCACCCACTCCTGTGGCTCCTTTCCTCTCCACACTGGCCAAGCAGGAACTGAATGCTTTGGAGGCTCCCTGGCGTCCTTGGCATAAGGCCCAGGTGCCCACTATGTGTTGGTGCCCGGCCTTTGCACATGCTGTCCCTCTCTGTGGAACACATTCCCTGGCCCGCACATCTTCCTCACCCCCATTCACCTCCCGGGCTCCACACAGTGCACTTCCTCAGGTGCTGCGCTGACCAGCGTGGTAGCTGCTGCCCACATGGCTTATGGAGCCCTTGAAATATTCGAGTTCCAATCAAGATGTGTAAGATACACTCCAGATTTCAAGGCAAAAGCAAAAACAGCTCATTCACAATTTTTATACTGATTTTATAGTGAAATGAAAATATTTTGGATAGACTGGGTTAAAAAATGTATTAAAATTAAGTTTATCTGCTTCTTTTTACTTTTCGAAATGTGATTGTCAGAAAATTTAAAGTCACATATGTGGCTCACACTATTTCTGTGGGACAGCCCTGCCTCTAGCTAGGGGCTTTGGTAAGAACCAGATGAGCTGAAGGATCTCCTCTGGGCCCTGCTTCCCCGGCTGCTGAGGTGCAGGAACTGCGAGGGGAGGGCAGCCTGCCGTGGTGCCCAACACAGGGCAGGGCTGGACAGGTACAAGTGGAACAGGCGGATAAGCTGGGAAGGGCACAGAGAAAAAGAGCTCCTCGTGACAGCACTTTCCCACCTTTTATTATTCAACACATGGAAGGGGATGGAGACACAAGGATAGGGCAACGGCAAGTTTCAATAAATAAGAGAAACAGGACGGACAGGCAGTGGGGCCCATGCCTGCACGGCCCCACATAAATAACCAGGTTGCTGAGCCAGAGTGGAGGTCAGGGCTGGGCCTGGCAGCCGCCTGCACTGCCCAGAAGCACTGGCACCACAGGGACGCAGAAACCACTGAGGCCCAAGGTGCGCTCCAGCCCCACCAACACTCTTCTCCCTAAAGCTCCTGAGATCTTGGGGCCGGCTGGGCAGGCTAGGGCTCTGTATCACAGTCCTGCCGGGATCAAGTCTGTTTTTTTCGGTTTCATTAAAAAAAGCTGGGGGAGGGGCAGGCACATGCATTAAGCCCCTTCTGTAGCAGAGCCATGGATGGACAGCCCCGTTGGGGTCTAGAAGGCAGAGGCCCTGGAAGCAGCAAAAACGGGGCTGGATAAAGCTACTAATAGGAGGGATGGTAGAGCCCAGCTCCCCAGCCCCCCACAACCCAGCCCAGAACCCGCAAAGAGCTGAAGAGGCCCTGGGTACTGAGAACGTCTCTCCCTACTTCACAGTCAGAAAAGTGGACCCAGCGATGGCCACAGACGTGCCCAAGATTAGAACCCAGGGATTCATTCTCCTAGCCCAGGACTTTCTGTTGCCCCTTCCCTTTATAGACCTGCTGGAAGAGGAGGGGGAGGCACATCTGCTCTAGGGCCCTGTACAGAGGCAAGGGTGTGGCTAATTACCAAGGAATGGGGCCAGGGGTGATGGGCACGGGCCCCTCCCCGCTGCCAAGCCCAGCCCTCTGATGATACAGAGAATCCCGTGGGCTCCTAGGATCCAGCCAGGGCAAGCACGGGGGTCGGGGCATCCTGCAGGGGAGCAACCTGGCAGCAGGGCCGGGGCGGGGCTCAGTGTGCTCCTGTACACAGTGCCCGCCGCCACCTGCCTCCTCACTGGGGCGGACACTCCCACCTCCAGGCCTTGGTCTTTGCTGTCTTGTCTGCTGGGCCATTGCTTCTCGGTCCTCACAGTCCCAGCTGCAGCTCCACCTCCTCCAGGAAGCCTTCGGAACCTCCCAGGGCAGGGCCGCAGTGTCCTCAGACTAGACCGCCCCTCAGATGACCAGGTTGCTCTCACTTAGGCGGACCACGTAGCGGTTCTCCTGGTGGACAGGGGTGAGGGGTCAGAGCTGAGTCAGGGGCTGGCTTCTGGCTCCAGGAAAGCGGCCCCTGCCTAGGGCCCACCGCACTTCCACCCCTACCCCGTCTTTGGTCAGGGTTGGCCCAGGTGCCGACAGATACCTTTCTCCTTGGCCCTCACCTCGGTCTTGTTCTCTGCTGGGGGCTTCAGCCACTTAGTATGGCTTCCACCACCTCCTAGCAGTGCCTGCTGCTCAGCGGGGAGGCCAGGTTGTGGGGAGTCAGGGAGATCACCCACCGAGGGCCCAGCCTCCGTGATGGTCTTCACCTCAGACACCATTGAACTTGTCCGTTGCTCAGGAATTCGAGCCACGCGGAACCTGTGAGGAGAGTGGGGCAATCATCCCCGTTAGCAGGGATCCCCAGGCACAGAGAAGGCAGCACATGCCCGGGGTCACACAGCAAGTTCATGGTCCAAAGCCTGAGCCTGGAGGCCCGGGTGCCATGGGGGCCAAGATGCTGCCCTAGGGACACAAGGGTTCCATGTGAGACACAGCGTAACTAGGAAGACCTGATCTCTCTGGCCACCCCCACTGCCCAGAGAGGCCCAATAAGGGCAGGGCTCCCAATGAGCAGGGTGCTCAGGGCCCAAGCTGGGGCCCTGCCTCCCCCTCCAGGCCTCCAGGCTGTCACGTCTTTACCTGCCCCTGCTGTGTCTGTGCCCACCTCACCTGCCCACAGATAAGATGGTGATCTCGCCCTGGCGCCCTGCCTTGGCCCCGGCCTTGGGAACCCTGGTCGGGTTAGGCAGAAAGCTGGGAGCAGAAGTAGTGGCAGCTACAGCCTCAGGGGACAGCAGCACCTCAGGCCACTTCTTCTGGCTACAACGGGAACAGCAGGGGCCAGAGAGCGAGGCCAGGCCCTGCACGGTGTGGAGGTGGTGGCGGTGCGGGCAGATGTGCGGCACGTTCAGGGGCGCTGGCGGCAGCCTGCAGGGGGCACAGGCAGAAGTGGCCATAGGCCAGGCCAGGCCAGGGGCAGGAGACCCCAGCAGGCAGTGGAGGGAACAGGGTGACTCGAGGAGGGAGACCCAAGTGGGAGATCCCCAGGAGGCAGGCTGGTTAATGGGGTTTTGGCCTCGTCATCTCCCACCAGCCCACTCACTTGGACACAGGCCTGTGGCTCGTCTGCACCAGCTGTTTGCTGTGGTACTCTTTCAGCAGCTCCTCCAGGGCCGCAGCATTCTCTGTGGGCAGCTGCAGTCAGACCCTCGCTCTGGCCAGATGGGACACGCCTCCCACCCCTTGCCTCAGCAGAGAACCCCCCACCTACCCTCCACACCACCGCACCCAGCCTGGGCTGTGCACCTTTTCTCCCACTTCATCAGGCAATTACAGGAGGCAGAGGTGTGCACTCCTGGGTCAGAGAGCACCAGGCGGCTCGAGGCACCCTGGCAGGGAAGGCAGAGCAGGGAGGTACTCTGCCCACCACGGCTGCCTCACAGGCTTCTGGAGGAAACCCTCTTCTCCTGGGCACTGGGATGGGGTCAGACCTTCTCCTCACCTTTCTTCTCTGTGATCAGGCGCACCAGGACCCCAATGGTGTCCTCATTGACATCCTCAGTCCGGTAGGCAGGGTTGATTCCTGGGGAAGACAAGGGCCCTGATCCTCGGGAAGAGGGGGAAGTCACGCTCCTGAGCTAAACCACGTCTGCCAGCAGAGGGCACCCCTGGCCTTCTTAAGGGCCATAAGCATGTGCGTTTAGGTGACAAGTCTCCCAGAGCCCTGCAAATGTGGGATCCAGGCTCAGAGAAGCCCATATCACGTTCACGACTCAACGCCGCTGCTTCCTGCACCAAGAGCCCGGGTGCATACAGGCTTCAGGGCCACGAGAACTCCAGTCATTGACTTGGGCAGGGGAGGGGGCAGTGCATCAGCATCTACTGGGTCTGCACTGTCTCCTCAGCCTCAGGGAGCTGTGGGCTGCCACCCTACCCGGAACTCCCCAAATCTACAGCAAACTGCCATTCCATGGCCTCTCTACCGTGCCTGTGTAACAATTTAAATGAGGGCCCCTAGTCAGCTTTGGGCCCAAATCTCAAGAGTGTGAGAATGGGCCACGGTGATCAACCCTGCGCCCAGCAGCAAACAGAGCTCCTGGGACTTGCACACAGGCAGCATCCAGCAGTTAAAGGAAGTCTCTAGGAAAACAAGCGCAGTCCCAGGCAAAATGGCCCTGAGTCACCACGTTCCCTCCTGCCGGCCTAATGATCCTGTCCCCTTCCTGCCCCTGCCAGACTTCAGTGTCAGGACTTAGAAGGGGCTCTGGCTCCCATGCCAGCCCCAGACAGCCCAGCGTGCTAGCAAGGGAGATGCCATTTCACTCATGATGTGGCCACAGGATCCCATGGGCCCAGGGGAGGGTGTGTGCACGTGGGCCCCTGCCCTGCAGGGGAGTGGTGGTGTGGGGAAGAAGGAAAGGGGCCTGGGGCCCTGGGGGTGAAGGTGGTAGCACATGCCTGTCCCTCTGGTTCCAGGCCTTGTAACTCAAACGACAGCCTGGAACCGAAACCCAAGCCCCTCGCGGTGCCTGCCCAGAACAGAACAGCTGCCCTACTAGCCCTCCTGACACAGGGCACTCCCCCTACTGCAGGCCAGAGGTCAGAGGTCACCTTGAGTAACTCCAAGGCCATCTGACCCTGGAACCATACACACAACTGTGGCCTCTAAAGAGTCCAGATCCCCACATCTGGGCAAGGCTTCACCCAGGGTGGGATCCCACTGAAGCCGCTTGACCAGCTGTGCCGCCTCTGCTCTGCCCCCATGGCCACACCTCTGTCCCCTCACCTTTCCTCCCATGTTGTCAGTCTGCAGCTGTCACCTCCCAGGCCTCTCCCTCTCAGACCCCAGAAGCCAGGCAAGGTTCTGCTGGCAGCCCTCAAGTGGAGTTGGGGCTGGGCTCATGCCCCCGTCCTCCCCACCTGGACCCCAGCCGGGCCTCACCACTGCCTCCACCTCCAGGGCCGGGCCCGACCTCCTTGTGCGCCGTGCAGTGGTAGCCCTTCCGCTTGAGGAGGTTGCACACCAGGATGCCCAACAGCCCCATGAGGCAGAAGACAGGCACGATGGCGATGACCGCGTACTGGGCGGCTGTCTCCTCTGGGCCACCTGCCCGGGTGCCATTCCCAGGCTGCCGTGTCTCACCACCGCTGCTGGCCCCTGCTGCCACCTCCACGCCACGTCGGGCCCGCCGACCCCACTCTGAGCATCACAGACGATGGAGGCAGGACAGAGGCAGTGACACAAACACAGAGAGACAGGGGCCCAGGGCCTGAGTCAGAGGGGGCTGCAGGAGAGCCAATGCACCCAGGGCAGCCCACTCCCCGCCATGCTGGGGATGCAAAGGTCAACCCGCTGCCCTCCTGTTTTCCTTTCTGGCCATCGAAGCATTGTCCTGAACAAGACCTCCTCAAGACGCTCAGACACCCAGCCCCACCCTCCCCTCACGCTCGGGTCAGGGAGTGAAGAGACGGCACACAGGGCACGTGCCTCAGCACAGGGAGATGGGATCTGCCTCCCTGTGGCCTGGCCATGAATCCAGTGCCTCAGGGGTGACGGACTCAGCAGCGGGAGGAGGTGCATGTGTGTACCTGAGTGTGTGCGTGAGCTCACTCATCTGCATGGGTTTTTTTAGGCAGGGTCTCACTCTGTTGCCCACGCTGGAGTGCAGTGGTGTGATCACAGCTCACTGCAGCATGGAAATCACGGACTCAAGCAAACCTCCCACCTCAGGCTCCCAAGTAGCACCACCACGCCCGGCTAATTTTTTATTTTTATTTTTTGCAGACAGGGTCTCACTGTGTTGCCCAAGCTGGTCTCAAAGTGATCCTCCTGCCTTGGCCTTCCAAAGTGCTGAGATTACAGGCATTAGCCACTGCACTTGGCTGGCATGAATCTCTGAGGAGATGGGGACAGGGTACAGGGGACAGGTCAGCATGTGAGTCCCCAGCCCCCAGCTGTGGCTGCCACCTGCAGGATGCTCTCTGCCACTTGGAAGCATGGTGGACAGAAACAGCCAGGGGAGCGGCTGACTGTGCCCTGCTGGAGACCCTTTGGCTACACGCCCTGCCCTGGGCTGGAAGAAGGACCCCACTGCCCCCACATGAACACTGCAGAGGCTGCTGGGCTCCAGCTCACTGGCCCCCTCCCGCACATACGCCTGCACCAGTCCTAGCACCAGTCTGCCACTCACCATCACAGCCGTGAATACCCAGAGGTGCCCAGGAACACGGTTGACATGGAACACGGGGAACCCCCCAAGGCCCAAACCACCTGCGAGGAGGGAAGATACCACTGAGGCCCAGAAGTTTCCCCAAACACTATCCTTAGGAGAGGCTGGATGCCTTCCTTCCAGGCACCCTCATTGGTCCTGCCCCATCCCATTTCACAGATGGGAAAACTGAGGCCTGCTCAGGATACAATAAGGCTGGGACCCCAGGATCCAGAGTCCTGGTCACCCAGCCAGGAGCCCTCCCCGCACTCCCTTTGGCTTACCCAGGCCAGCAGTCTCCACAGAGTGTATCTTGAGTTGCCGTGCCCACCTGGGCCTCCAGCCTCCTCTGAAGGCTGCAGCGGGCATGGGGCTGACATGGGCTGGAGCCCCATGCAGCTGAGAAGGTGCCTGGGGGGCAGGGCCTGCATAATGTGCCCTGACCTGGGTTCTGTGGGAGGTAAAGGGTGAGAGCACGGCCAGGAGTCAAGTCTGAGGATCCCTGGGGGGCCAGGCACAAGACTCTGCCCCCAGCCCTCAGGGCCCTCCCAGGACAGGTAGGAGGGCAGGGCAATGCTCACCAGGTCAGGCTCCTCTCCAGGTGGGCACTGCCAAAGGGTTGTTGATGTCAGGGTGGCCAGAGGCCAGGGCAGCAGCTGGAAGAACAGTAGGCATTGAAAGAGGCAGAAAGTGCTGGGTGTGGGGTCTCTGGGGTCATCTATCCCCCACTTATTTCCTGAAAGCCCAGTGGTGAGGACCACTGACTACTCCACCCGGGCTTCAGGGACACACTCTTCTAACCTCAATCCCTCACACTGAGGAAAACCTGTCCTGTCCCAGACCTGCTGCATGGCCAGTACCTGGGGATGGAGAGAGCCACATCTGGCTCTGGAAAGTGCTGGAAACCCCAGATAAGGCCACATCAGGATCTCAAGCCCTTCCAGCTAACCAGAACAATGAGGAGGAAATGCTTCCGAATCCTCTCTCATATTCTGTCCCCCTTCCTCCCGCCTTGGGTCCATCCGTGCCCCCATCACAGCTGGGCATATCATTAACCAGCCTCATTTATCATCCCTGGAGCCAAGTCTGCAGGTGGCGCTTCCTATTCTGCGCCCTCCCTTCAGCGAAAGTCTCCAGGACCAAATCCTCCTCTGCCACCTCCCCTCGACGCGAGGCCACCCCATTCACATCCACACACCCAAACAGGGAGACACATCCCAAAGGAAAGCTCAATCTTCTCAGTGTGTGTCCCCAGCCCATTTCACTAGGAGTTCCCTCTGTTTCCCATTGTTAGGAATGAACTGTCTCTCCTGAATCCCTCCTGGAGGAGACCTCAGTCCCCCAATTTGGCCTAGGCTGGATGGGGCCACCATCAGCTGCCCTGGAGATGGAACAGGGATTTCCTCAGACCCCAGAGCGGCTCCCAGCACCTGCTAAGGCTGGAAGGCCTCCTGTTGTAAGGAGCAACCCTTAGCAAGGCCCAAGGCCAAGTCTCGCCCTCCCTGAGCTTCTAGCGTCACAGCAGAAAGATGGGCCCCAGAGCAGACCCCAAGATGCTGTAAGTCTGTAATGCAGACTCGCCAGAAGCTCCAGGCAGCTGGCCTGATCCTATGATCCTGGGACCTGGAATCTGGGACCCCCCAGACCAATACAGATCTTGAACCCCAGCATCTGAGGTGCTATGGCTCTCAGGGTCCAAATCCCAGCCCTCTTTTGCCCAGTTTCCTCTTGGTGCCCAGCCTACCCTCCGGGCTGGGCTCTGTTCTCATGCCTGCGTGCCAACGGGCATCTTGCCCTCAGCCATGCCTGCCTTGCCCATAAATGCCAGCAGGCCCTTCCTTCTCCATCTCCCTGACAAGCCTGGGTGGGCCCAGAGGTGCTTCCTAGGGTCCGACTGCCTCAGAGTCTTCAAGAGCTGAGTAACTGAGCCCTGCCCGGCATGGGGTTCCCGGAGAATGTCTGCACCCTCTTGTTGGAGGGCTGCAGGGCAGACGTGCGACTTTTCTCCTTCCCAGGGACCATCCCCAACTCACCATAAGGAAGCAGGACAGGGGCTGGCACAGCAGACTTGGCTTCATCCTGAGGCCCCTGGTGGTCGCTGGCCTAGGGCAGATGGAGAGGAGGCTCGGCCGAGCGGCAGGGACAGGCAGGCGGCTGCTGTCCCCTCAGCACCACTTCCAGGATAACAGGACTCATGGGGAGCGGGCAAGGTGCTGCTGGGCAGGCAGAGCCCAGGGCTGCCGGCTCCACACCCCAAGCCCCCAAGAGGGGGCTGCCCTGCCTGGGAGCCGGCCTCACAGGGCAGCACAGGCGGGAAGGCAGGAGGAAGGCTCTGCAGGCTGGGAGACTTCCCAGAGGAGGAAGGGCTTCCTTCCCCTTCCTTAAACTGCCAGGTGCCCCGAGGCATCAGGAGGGGAAGGAAGTGCGTGTGGCGGCCTGTGTCCCTGATGACAGGGTTGCAACCAACACCCAACACCCCAGCCCGCCTCCACACTCCAGCCCAGTGCTCCAGGCTCAGGCTCCCGCCGCCTCCTCCTCACAGGTCTGTAAGCATGCCCGGCCTCTGCCTTCACTCCTGCAGCTTCTGGTCCAAGGAAGGCCTTTTCCTTTACCCTTCAAAGCCCAATGCGAAGGCCTCTCTTTCCAGAAGCTTCTCTAGAAGCTTTCCCCAAAGTGGGTCTGGTTCCCACAGCTCCCCACCCCATCTAGGTTCTGGTCCTTCCACATGGCCACTGTCCATACCTCTTCCAGGGAGGCTGACTCCTCCCTTGAGGCTGGGACATGTCAGGCCACAGCTCTGCCCCGGGCAGACCTATGGGGCTGGGGTGGTCATGGCAGCCAGTGCTCTGTCTTTGTCATCTCTCCAGCACCTAATGCGTGTGGGCACTGGAGAAATCGGTATGAACGAGACAGACAAGGTCCCTGTCTGCAAGGAGCTCCAGCCCAGGGGAGACCTAACTGCAAACAGAGAGGTGTCCCCGCCAGTTGGTGGTAAGTGCCAAGAAACAAAATAGAGTGGGAGTGCAGTGCGTGATACTTCAGAGAAATATCCATGGTGGCGCCACAGCCCACCGGTCTGAGACTGAGGCCCCCAGGTGATGGTGGCCTGCTCTGGAGAAGCCTTCAGCCAGTGGAGGAGGTGGACACAGCAGGACAAAGGACTCACATCAGACAGCAGAAGGTATGGTGGCAGAGCAAGGAAGTCCGCTGTGTACTCCCTGGAGGCCTGGCTTCAGGGACACCAGGCTGAGAGAAGCTGTTCTCCTCAGGTCACACGCAGCCTCTTAAGCCCAGGGGCAGCCTGGGAACCCAGCCACTGGCTCAGGGCTGCCGCAGGCTGAGGCCCCCCGCTGTGACTCCAAGCCCAGTGAGGTGAGAAAAGCGCCTCCTGTGGTAGGTCCCAGGTCACTCAGAGCCCTCTCCCTGCAGGCAGCCCGGCCTTCCCGCCTAGAATAGCAGCCCAGGAAACCGATCTGTCTACCCACCCTCCCTCTTGGCAGACCTCAGAGGGGCCCAGGGTTTGAGTTACACTCAGGGGAGGGAGTGGGCAGCGGTCACATCATCTCGGGACTCTCCAGGTCACTGGCAACCACTCTGGGTCCCAGGCCAGCTCAGGGGAAAGCCAGGGACAGGAGAAGGTAGGGCTACAGTATAGGGTGGAGGCCACACTTCGCAGTCAACACCCAACAAATGACACCCCCAGGCCATGTGGGGAGGGCCCCCTGTCCTTCCTCGAATTTGGTCACAAGTCTTCCTTCCAGTTTCTGCCCCGAAGTGTCCTGTCCCCTTGCCAGGGCCCAGCTTCCACCTCGAGCCTGTCTCCCCATGGCCCCTCCCCTGTCCTTTGAGGGATCTAACCCACAGACCTGACCATGAGCCCCGAGTCCTCAGGCTTCACTTCCCCACTAGGCCTGACTGTGTATGACAGAGTCCGATGGTAGGGGAGGAGGGGTGGCAGGCTGTGGTGGGCATGGTAGCTCACGCCTGTAATCCTAGCACTTTGGGAGGCGGAGGCAGGTGGATCACGAGGTCAGGAGTTCAAGACCAGCCTGGCCAAGATGCTGAAACTCCGTCTCTTGTAAAAATACAAAAATTAGCCGGGTGTGGTGGTGTATGCCTGTAATCCCAGCTAGTCAGGAGGCTGAGGTAGAGGAATCGCTTGAACCTGGGAGGCGGAGGTTGCAGTGAGCTGAGATCGCACCACTGCACTCCAGCCTGGGCGACAGAGCGAGACTCCGTCTCAAAAAAAAATAAAAATAAAAAAGACAAAGCCAGGGGCAACCCGATAGCCCAGCCCCCGGCTCTAGCAGCCCTCCATGTCCCCAAGGTAGGCCCAGAGGGCTGATGCGGGGGTGAAAAGAGGCCAAACAACCACAGCAGAGAGCCCTATAACCACCCCGACCCCGGGTGGCACCTGCTAGCCCACAGGGAGCAGCTTTGCAGCTGCTTATCTGCAGACAGATGCAGAGCTGTGTGATCTAGAACCTTCCAGGAGGAAAGCAGAGTCCAAAGGCCCAGACTCAAAGCCAGCAAGGGCCCACTCCAGCACACGCACAGACACTGCCACCTAGGGCCTTGCGCCTTCTAATTATGCACCTTCTCATTACCCCAAATCAGCACTTACTCCAGTCTGGCTGCCCGGCCCCCACACTCAGCCCAGACTGAGCCCCCGCTGGACTTGCCCAGTCAGGTAGAAAGGCCTGGTGCACACACATGTCCACACCTGCTGCTCAGCACCCCTACCCCCTGCCCCATGAGGCCTCCACTATCTAAATCAGCCCTGGAACCGTGACCAAAAAAACAGTTCAGATGGAAGCCCCTTTGGCTGCGAGGGGATTTGCGAAGGCCCCATATCCACCTCTGCCTCACCCTGAAGGCTGGGCAGTCAGTGAGGCCCCAGAGCCTCTGATGCCTGACAGAGGAGAGCCACACCCAGCCACAGTGGATGGGGAACAGGGGCCCCAGGGAGTAGCAGAGAAGGAACTTAGCTTAGAGGCCACTCCTCCCATGTCTCCTAGCCTAGGGCCCAGTCTCCACTGCCACCAACTCCCTGTGGGACCTTGACATCACTGAGTCTCAGTTTCCTCATCCACAAGATGGGGATGTTCATCTGGCTGGCAAGGCTGTCACGAAGTTTTTGGGGGATTTCTGTTTTGTTTTGTTTTTCTGAGACAGTGTCTCACTCTGCTGTCCAGGATGGACTGCAGTAGCACAATCACAGCCCACTGCAACTTTGAACTTTTAAGTGATCCTCCTGCTTCAGCCTCCTGAGTAACTGGGACTGCAGGCATGCCCCACCATGCCTGGTTGAATTTTTAAATTTATTTTTTGTAGAGACAGGGTCTCATTACGTTGCCCTGGCTAGTCTCCAACTCTTGGGCTCAAGCGATCCTCTGGCCTTGGCCTCCCAAAGTGCTGGGATTCCAGGTGCGAGCTGCTATGCCCAGCCAGTCATGGGGTTTAAAGGAGGTAATGAAGCTAAAGTAGGTCATGGGATTTCCATCTCCACAGCCCTTCTCCTCTGCCCTGCTGGCAGAGGGCTGTGATTAAGTATTTGTTTGCTTACTTGTTTATTCCTTGCTCCCCCACCAGACAGCGGTGAGGCCAGGGACGTCTGTTTTATTTGCCACAAAACTCCACACCCAGCCCCATGTCTGAAGCAGGAGGCCTCCAAACAGGCTCACGAGGCGGGGAGGGTTTCCTCAGACTCAGCCCTCCAAAAAAATGCCCGAAAAATGAGAACCAGAAATTCCCTGGAGAAAAGCCAACTAGCAAAGGCCATGGCCAGGGCCCCAAGCTGAGGGCCCCAGACCGTGATTGAGGCCATAGGCGGTGGAGCCCCAGTGAGGTGCAGCCCCGGAGGCCTCAGAGAAAGAGGAAGCTGTGCCACCAGGCCAGGCCACAGGCAGCTTCCCCTTTCCCAGAACTGAAGCTCGCTGGGGTCACCTGGGCCCTGCCACGCCACTCCCCTTCCCCTAGGCGGGGCCCTCCCCTTCCCTACAGTCCCTAAGCTCTCCCAGGGCCTGCGCCCATTGCTCCTGCCCCGTCACCCTGTCTCTGACCTCCAGGTCAGTCCCGCCCTGCAGCCTCGGTGCCCTGACAGCTAGTTCTGGCCCTGGCCCTGGGCCAGCTCCCACCACCCTCACGATGCTGTCCTGACGCACCGACACCAACCTCCCCCACCCACACACCTGCCATGCTGAGTGCTTTCCACCCTCACACACACTGCACCTGCTTTCTGCTCTCCCCTCATCGCTTGGCCAGCACCCACTTTTCCTTAGAGCTCAGCTCAAAGTCACCTCCCCCTCAGCATTCATGGTGCCATGCAGATCCCATTACCCAGCCCCTTCCCCACCACGAGCTGCCTGCTCCATGCCCAGTGCTGACTCGGGCGGGTATGGGCTGATTTGGGGGAGAAGGCAGAAAAGGCGCTCTTGGTAGAGAGCCCAGCTATGCCGAGCTAGAAGGGCCAGTGAGCAGGCTGAGGGGGAAGGAGCCCAGAGGCTGGGGTGGGTCAGAAGCCAGATCTGAACCCCTGGGTTAACTTGGGGATACAAAGTGTGGGGTGCAGTCCTGCTCTGCTCTGTCCTGCACTGGCTCTGTGGCCCGCCTGCAGAGGGCTGTGGTGAGGCTGAAAGGAGAGAATCACATTAAGTACTCAGCACAGGCCTGGCACAGAGTAAGCACTCCCCACACTTCACTGTGACTCAGTTTCCCTACGTGTGGAATGTGGAGGAGAAGGGCACACAACTTTTTTTTCCGTTCAGTGCCTGGCGCAGAGTCTGGTACACAGGTGGTGCTGGGTTCGCCCTGGTGGGAATCTGGAGGGCGGGAGGGTGGAGGAGACGGTAGGAGTCTGGAGGAGTCTGGGAAGGTTGGTGGGCAGTGCTCAGGTCACACCAAGGCTCAGCTGCCTGCCAAAAAGCCTGTACTTCCCCATAGGGCCTATGGGAGCCTGGAAGGGTTAAGCAGGGGAGGGAGAAGAATGAACAGTTTGGTCTCAGCAGGCTCCTCGGGCTGCCTGCCAAGAGAGGCTACACTGGGGGAGATGGAGGTGGGGGCCAGCGCCCACCTGGAGCAGGGCAGGTGGGGAGGCAGCTACTCTGCTTCCCAGATAGTGGCTCCTGAGCCTGTGGACCTCCCTCTGGCCTTCAGAGGCTAGGGTTGCCTGGAAACACAGCTGGACACAGGCCTCCCTTGGCGGTGGCCGCACCCAAGGCAGGAAGACAAAGGCCACCCATCAACAGAGAAATCCAGGTTAGCAAGGAGCCCAGTGGTTCCCTGGCAACTGAGGCTGAAGTAGGGCAGTGACCACACTGGGTGGCTTTCCCTCCTCCACACTCACGGGGAAAGGAACAGACCCCAGCCCTGTGCAGGCCAGGCCCTCGTCCTGGGTTGCTGCCTTTACTTGCAGAAGAAGTGAGCGTTCCTGTTTCATAGCTGGGCAAACTGAGGTCAGGGGATGTCACTGGCGGGGGTCACGGAGCCAGTAAGAGATGAAGCAGGAATGGAGCCCAGGACTGTCTCTTTTCTGCCTCCTTTCACCCTGCAACTTAGCCCAGGACCTGGCACATCCTTTCACCCTGCAACTTAGCCCAGGACCTAACACATAGTAAACGTCCTTGCAGTGTTTGCCAACCTGATGGTGGAGGCCAGCAAGCTAGTAGCACCCAGTAGGCGGCTCAACTGAGGGTCTGTTACTAAGGACCCAGGAGGGCCCCAGGAGAAGGTGCTGTCTGCACCGCCATCCCATGGGGCCTTTAGGAGTTGCCTGCATCTATACTCCTTTGCATATTGTTCTAGTCTGTGCCAGCTCGGGCAGGAAAGGGAGCTGGGAACTGAAAGAGACAGGAAGACCAGGGAAGTCTGGGAATTCCCAGAGCGGGGAAGAAGAGGTCCCAGGGTGGAGCCCCAGCTCACTAGGGCTGCTGCTGGGATCCCAGAGATGTGCGGAGGCTGGCTCAGGGCCACTCAGTGAGAAGGGCACTCCACTCCCGCCCCTTCCCACAGGCCTGGGCAGCCATGAGCTCCCAGGTCACCACACTGGGGTATGCACCCCTCAAATCCTAGACCCCTAATCCTGTACCACCTCGTGGCCAGGCAGCAGCTGCTCCCCAGCCCACCCTCAGCCACACCCCTAGAAGCTGGGCATGGTTCCGCACCTCAGACCTCCTGGCTGCCACCGGGCCTGGGCTTCAGTGGCTCAGGTGGATGGGGTGGGGCTGAGGCTAAGGGGGCTAAATTGGCCCCTTGAGGCCAAGAAAAGGGCTGAGGTGGCCACACCTGGCCCACCCAGCTCCTCCCAGACTGGGTATGGTACAGGTGCAGTCCTCGCCCCACTTCCTGGGTCGAGTCTGGGGCTGGAGGAGGGATGTCTGAGCCCAGACAGTTATCTCTGGCAGAGAGGGGGCTCCCTAACCCTCCTCACTGAGCACTACTGCCTGTCCCCTTCCCACTGTAAGCAGGGTCTCACCCCTTAAAGACAGTGTTCCATGCTTCACATGGAAGAAACTGAGGCTCAGAGAGGCCAGGTGGTAGCCTGTAACAACTTCATCTTGAAGGAGATGAGGTTTACCTACCCTGGAGTAGGGGCAACTGGCAGGCGGCCCTTGCCTGTGCCACCCAGGCCTGGCATCTCCACTGCTTCTGGTCCACCATCGACCTGTCAGCACCACGGACAGCCGTGTTGCCCACCCTGGCCCAGAGACAGAATAGCAACGGGTCTGGGGGTGCTGAAGGACACCTCACTGCAATCCAGCTCATGCTCTGCTACATCCTCCAAGAAGCCACCTTTGCCACCTGCCCCGGCCATAAATCTGATCCCGAGTCCCTAATGTGCTCAGCATGGGCCCTGCCCCCAATCACCCTGACCTGGAAGACCTGGGCGGAGGCTTTGGGAGGGACTTGGGGGAGACCACAGCCCTGGTCTGCCCCATTCTCCAACTCTCCCCAGACTTGGGGTGCTGCGGAAAGAGGCCTCCCCCACCCCTCCAGGGCCATCCCAGGTCAGGTCCTACCCAGTGGAGCTATGCTGAGGACTGGGGTCAGTGCATGTGCAGTGATGGGGCAGGGAAGAGACAAGGTTGGGCCCTGGAGCAGCCTACCAAGGTTCAGACTCTGGCTCTGTCACTTCGTGGATCTGTAGCCTTGGGCAGGTTACTTACCCTCCCTGAGTTTCAGGGTCTTCCTCTGCAAACAGGGGTGCTAATCCCTGCCTTATGGGACACTGAGGGCTCTCAACACAGCCCCACTAGGACCAGAGGAACCCAAGCTCAGGACCAAGCAACAGCCAGCTGAGGTCACCCAGAGGCCTGGGTATGGCAAGAGTGCTTTGGGGAACTCCATGTAAATCCTGGCAGCATGAGTAGAGGGGCCTTGGCCTCTCTGGGAGGGCCCTGGGTGCCCATGTCCCAGCCTCTGTGCAGGCCTGCATCCATCTGCTCCCACACCAGCCAGGGCCACGGTCAGGAAGGTAAGGGGTAGTTCAGCAGTCAGGAACCCAGCCCCAACTTCCCAAGCCTGTTTCCCAGTTGCGCCAGTGCAGCTGACCTCATGGTGTGGTGGAGGACTCAGTGTTCACAGGCAACAGGGGCTCTTCTTACAATCAGGCCTTGGGCCAGGCATCCCCTCCTACAGGAAGCCTCCCCAGCCTCCCTGTCAAGGGGGCCCCCTCCCCTCTCCAGACTCCCCCACCCCCCACCCCCGCCATCAGTTTTCAGTCTCCCTTGACTCCTCTAGAAGGGTTGAGGCTCCTTGAGGGAGGGAGGGATTGGGTGCGTGCAGGAGGCCAGACACACAGCGCGCCGGTGGTGCGGGTGGCCAATGTCCTCCCCTCTCACTGTTCCTCCTCACAGGGCATGCACTGGGCTAAGCACAGGTCCCTCCTCTGGAAGCCCCCACTCCTCTCTCTACCTGCACACTCAGACCCTGCTTCTAACTGGCTGTAGAGGTCCCCGCTGTCTCCCTCTGTCTGTGACAACTAGCCAGGGCACTTGCTCACAGCCACATGGGCAGTTGATTTATAGAGCTCTCATCTTTCCCAGGATGGCCTAGGAAAGAACTCTGGTCTTCAAGGCCAGCAGACCTGGGTTTGGATCCCAGTGACACTGGGGCCTAGCAAGTGCCTCCCCTCTCTGGGCCTTGGTTTCCCTGCCTGTGCTTGGAGGGAATGATGACCCCCAGGAGTATAAGGCTGAGGATGTGACAGCCTCCTGGGCCGTAATCCCAGGGATGGGCAGAGTAGGGATGCAGCATTGGCTTCTGTCCTCTCTGCCACCCCAGCCCCACTCAGCAGCACCAAGCCTAGGCCCAGACAGACATGGGTTCAGCACACAGTGGGTGTTCTCTCTGTCCAGAGACCACATCCCTGCTCCCCCATCGATCCTGAGTGGGGAATGGCGCCAAACATGCCCTGCTGGGTGATCTCAGGCAAAACCCCTTCCTCTCTGGTCCTCGCTCCTGCTGACCTGGTAGAAGGGCCGGCCCCATAACAGAGGTAGTCAGGTGCCACCCAGCCAGACTAGGTACTGACCAGCCTGGCCCTTCTCAAGAAACTAATGTTAGAATTGTCAGACAAACCCTTTGACCCTCACCTCCTGCCTGGAGACCAGGCTGGGGGCTGGGCGGGATCTGGAGGGCCTGACTCCAACACGAGTGGCCGCATGACTCAGCCTACGGTTGCTCTCTGAGTCCAGGTTCCCCCATACCAACTTGGAAAGGAAAGGGCCCGGGTGAGTGCTATTGTGAGGAAATGCTGGGCCCAGGGCCTGGCGCACAGCAGGACCTGAGCAGGGACAGTTTCCTCTACTGACACAAGATGTCGAGGACCACGGCAAGCACTACACTTGCCCCCTACCCACAGGAGTGGCCGTGAGTCTCTGCCCCCAATCCCAGCACACATTCTGCCTCAGGTCATGGTGAGCACCAGAGACCTGGGTGCAAATCTCCCGGTGCCTCCCAGCACACAGGTGCCGGGATCCTAGGGCAGCTGCCTGTCCTCAGGAAGAGGCCTCGCCAGCACAGAGATGGCAGTGGGAGGGGGTGGGCTGCTGGCCACACTGGCCCCACCAAGCTGAGCATGCAGTGCCCACAGGTGCCCCAAACCTGTGCTCATTCCCCAGCAGTGAGGGAGGACACCTGGCCGGTGGCCCGCAACAATGCAGAGAGACTAATTTCGGGCCAGGAGGGCTTCCTGGGCGAGGCGGAGCTGGGGCTATACTCTGAATGGCCAAGAGGGTTCTAGAAAGAGGGAAGCTTTAAAAGCAAAGGCAAGGCAGACGAGGCATCTGGCAAGGAGAGGCAAGGGTGAAGATGTAAATCCTGAAAGACCTTGGAAGGAAAGGCCTCAATGCCAGATGAGGAGTTTGAACTATACTTTGTAGGCAAAAAGCAAGAGTTACTTTATGGAGGTCACTCTGGCAGTGTGTGGGAGAACCGATGTGGAAGCAGAGAAGCTGGAACCAGAGCCCGGGCAGGGATGGTAAGGCCGGAGCTGGAATATGAGGCAGGCGGACGTCGGAAGGTGTGTCTTGGGCCTACTTCCAGTGCTGGCCAACCTCCAGCCGCCAGGGAAAGTGTAGACACAGAATGGCGAACTCAGGACAGAAGGCAGGTACCGTGTCTGGAGGGTGAAGGTTCTGGGAGACCTTGGGTAAGTCCCTGAATTCTGAGAACCTCAGTCTCTCCTTCTGTGAAATGAGATTGCACCTGACCCTATGAGTAGCGGCAGGTGCTGACTGGCCCTCAATGTCTCCCCTTCTTGGCTAGACACAGGCCCCTCCCTCTAGCAGCTATCACACCAGTCCCAACTGTGGCCACAAGTGGAAACCCAGCCTGGCCCCACTGTCATCCCCAGAGGCCCAAGTTCCCAGAAAGGTTTGGCTTGGCTAGGGCACAGGCTGAGGCTGGGGGCCTCCTTCAAGGCTGGGATAAGGAGAAGTTAACCCTTCCCCTCTTGCTCCCCCTCCCAGGCCCTAAGCTATTTCCACCTCATTGCTGAGGATGGAAATAACTTGGGCTCAGCCCCTAGAGACCATGACAGCTATTTTCATCAGCCCCAAGCAGCACAGCTTCAGTCATTGCAGAGAGGACCGAGGGACAGACACCATGATCCCCAGTTCCAGTTCTTGGCCAAGTGGCAACAGTGGTCAGAGCCAAAAGGGGTCTCTGGGAAGAAGAGGGAGACCGAGGCCCAGAGACAGTAGAGATCAGCTCAAGGTCACTCCCTGTCTACTCCCCACCACAACATGCAGATGGATTTGGGGAAATGCCTCTAGAGCAACTGCAAAGAAGGGGAGGGGGCCTCTCAAGTATGATGAAGGTCACCTGGGACTCTCAATTTTCCCTGCTACCCCTAGGCTGTGCTGCTAACTCCATACACTCTTCAAAGCCATGGGGACACTCCCAAAGCCAGGTCCAGGCTCTAGAAGGCAGGGGACAGGTCTTTCTGATGATGTCCGGTTGGGAGTGAGGTCTGGGGAGGAATAGGAATACCATGTAACCCACCCATCCCCAGTGTTCCAGACATGTGTGTACACACACACATCATACTTAGAACTCACAATGGGACACCATGGCAAGGCCACGCCTATTAGCCCAAGTTTGAGAGACAGAAGCCCAGGAAAGCCATGAGCAGTTACTAGGAAGGTGGGTGATCCTCTCTCTCAGGTCTCTGGGGTCAGAAGACCTGAATTCCAGTCCTGGCACTGTCCTGACTCTGTACGACCTTGGCCAAGTCACTTTGCTTCTCTGATCCTCAGTTCCTTTCTCTGAAACATAGTCACTACATCTCAGAATCACTGAGAAGATTCAACAAGACAGAACATGAAGTGTTCAGAACAGTGTCTGACACTGTCCCCGACCCCTGTCCCCCATCCCTAGAATGCAATCAGCATTTTCCGAGGACAACAGCAGAAGACAGAACTTCCAGATCCTACAGCAAGTGCCGCCCACTCCCAGACTAGGGAGCCCAGCTTTCACCCCACCCTGCATGAACCCCACAGGCCCCATATGGGAGAAGGGGCCTCAGAAGGGTCTTGCCCAAATGGCGAAAGGGTTCATGCTCTCCAGCAGGAACTCAGCCTCCCAGACCAGAAACCACTCCTGGGGAACAAGTCTCCCCACTCTCCCCAACCCAAGGAACTGAAGAAAGGACACATAGACAGAGAAGTGAATGTCTATGGATTTGGGATCCATATTGTCTATCAATCCATTTCATGACAGAGGACCAGGAAGCCTTTGGGTGGGAGGCTAATGTTTTCTTGACCAGTTTTGGAGAAGGCTGAGCTTCCAACCCTATCCGTAGCCCCTGAGTGCAGACCCTGGGCCACTGTGTCCCCAAGAGAAGCCTGGCCCAACCCCCCAATTAAGTTTTTCTGCCTGATGGGAGAACACAGGCGGTTGACCCAAAAACAATAGAGGATCCCAAAGTGATGATTCACAGTCCATTCAAAGCCCAGCACCTCAGTGTGCAGATGGGGAGACTGAGGCCTGCGCGGGGATGCGGGGGGAGTCTGAGAGCAAGATTGTGCCTGGGTCCACTGAGAATACAGATTACACAGGGGCAGAACTTTGCCAGGTGTAGGGACTTCGATGCATGGGTGTGTGGGTGCAGGTAGGCGGGGACACGCTGAGACTACCACAGGGCCCCTTCCCTGCTGCCAGCTGGGCCACCCCACCAGATGTCGCCCATCCTCGGCTCTCTCCTTCAGCCAGGGCACGTCCCTCAGGGTCCATCTCCTCACTAAGCTGAACTCCTAAGGGGTGCCCTCGTGGGGACAGCCCTGGAGACCCTTGTCTCCTGGTTCCCCAACTTCCTCATCACCCCCCATCTGCTGGAAGGTGTCCTAGGTCCGGTCTCTCCTCCTCCTGCCTCTTACTCATCATCGCCCTAGGTGCAGACACACACACACACACACACACACACACACACACTGACACCACTTGACCCCACACGCACACCATGGCGCCAGCTAGCTTGGCTCATTCTCAGTCACTTGGTCTCCTCTCCCTCTATTTCACACTCACAGTAACGGGTGGCCCTGGCCCTGCGCCGGTCACGCCCCAGGCCACGCACTTCGTGACCCCAGTGACCCCGGGTCTCTCCCTTACAACACACGCACACACGCTGCCTGTCTCCCACACACAGAGCCCCTCTGTGTCGCCTGCTCGGCCCGGCGTCACCGCCCAGTGTTCCAGCCACACGTTCGCCCGGCCAGGCCGCCTCACGCGCCGTGTCACCCACAGTCACGGGCTGACACCGTCCAGACCCCCCCTCGGCCGCCCCGCGCCGCAGCCGCGCCGAGGCGCCGCCGTCCAGTCCGCACCCCAACCTGGTCTCCGTCCAAGTTTCCCGGGCCAGGGATCGCTCCGGGCCCCACTGGCCCCTCACACCGCAAGTTCCGCTGCTTCCCCGCGCGCCCCCCGACAGCCACGGCGCAGGGCCGGCCCAGAATCGCGGCCGGAGGACCTGCAGGTCCCGGGGCTCGGAGACTGGGGGGGGACCGGTGCGCGGAAGGCGCCGGGACAGGACGCGAGGCTGGGGGAGTGGGGGGGCGGCGCGCGGCAAGGCTGCAGCATCCGCCGCGCCCGCGAACTTCCTCAGAGACGCGGGGAGGCAGGGGGCGCCTCTAGGGTCAGTATCCCGCTGGCCCGGCCGCGGGGAGCGGACTCTGGATGGGGGCTCCGCGCGCCCTCCTTACCTGGCCGCGCCGCGGCAGCTCCAGCTCGGCTCCCCGTTCGACTCGGCGCCCCGGCCCGGCTCGGCTAGCGCCAGTGAAGCAGCGCACCCTGCGCGCCTTTTGAATGAATCGCCTGCCGGGCCGGGAAGGTGCGCAGCCCCGCCCCCTCACGTCACGGCCGCCGGCCCCGCCCCCGACGTCAGAACCCTGGCTGCGCCCCCGGCCCGACTCACCCTGAGCCGCGGAGGGTCTGGCAGCTCTGCCGCCGGGCGGCGCTGCTCTACGTCGCCCTCTCTCGCGCCCCTGGGAACTGCAGGGGGCTGCGCGGGACTGGGCGACTAGGCCCAGAGGGCCTCTTGAATCCGCCTCTTCAGGGCTCCGAACCAAGAAAGAAGGGGTTGTGCGAAGCAAGATAAGGAGACTGGAGACTGAGATACTCCTCTGGGTCCTCTTACCATTGCCAGTGTAACTAGAGCCACCTCTGCCCCTTTCTGGGCCTCATCTTCCTCCTGCCAGTTGGTGGCCAGGGAGAATAACCTCACTTTGCCTTGCTGAGGCGGCCCAGGCCCAACCCTGGAAACCCTCACCTAGTTGGTGAAAAGGCCTGGTGAAGGTGAGTCTATAAAGGAAACCCACACAGTGGGCTTCGGCACATCCTTCGGGCCTAGTGAAATCCTCTAGGAGGCGTTTCCTACCTTCACTCCCTCACTCCCTGCACCACTTCTCTCTGCCAGGGTGTTAGTTTCCCTCCAGCAGGACAGGTGACTCAGTGCCCCCTCCCTAGTACAGCCATCCCATCCTGCCAGTTTCCAACGCCAGTCATCATAAACTCCAGCCACTATTCACACTGTATTCCGACTCTGAATCGTGTCCCCTGGAGTTGTGCTACAGGGTGTGCCAGGATGGAGGGAGCAGCTCAGTGGCCTGTTCCCCCTCTCAGTACTATTCAGGGGATCTCAAGCGGCCCTCCTGGGACAGTAGGGCTGATGGGAGACTGAGACACCAGGGAGGGCCTAGTGCTGGGCCAGAGGCCTGGCTAGGGTCAGGATAATCACAGCCCATGACAGAGATGGAGAAAGGAAGGTAAATAAGTCTGCTGGGGATAGATAGCTGGGGGTGGGGTTCTAAACAATCATAGAATCTGAACCCAGGGGCTAGGAGACAGGAAAGGTCAGGTCCCCAGGGTCCAGGAGATTCCAGGAAGAGAACTGGACACCGCACGAGGAGGGGAGCCCGGGATGAGTTTCCATTCCCCTGGGTCATGCCCAGGTTGTGGGGGAAGGGCATAAGGAGCTGCAGGTTATTGATGTCAGGATCATGACATCAGCACCCTCATATGTCAGTGGAGACCTCCAGGGCTAGGGCAGGGATTCTTCCAGGGTCCCACATCCCAGCCTATGGAGAGCCAGAGCAGCCAGAATGCCCTCCACTCCTGGAAATGTTTTCTTTGTGAGGGGACCATCTATACCCCAGCTCTAAATTCTAGAGTTCAAATGGTGGCAATTTCAGGTGTCACTCAATAAACCAAATGGGGAAGGCCAGGTGTAGTGGTCACATCTGTAATCCCAGCACTTTGGGAGGCTGAGGTGGGAGGATCACTTAGCCCAGGAGTTCAAGACCAGCCTGGGCAACATGATGAAGCCCAGTCTCTACAAAAATATGTGGGAGAATCACCTGAGCCCAGGAAGTTGAAGCTGCAGTAAGCTGCGATTGTGCCACTGCACTCCAGCCTGGGTGACAGAGTGAGACCTTGTCTCAATCAATAAACTAAATGGGGAAATGCTTTTTGGTTAAGGAGCACTGGCTATTAATCAGACATCCTAGAGAGGGTCCAGGCCCCTCTCTACCACCAGCTCTCTGTGAGGTTTTGATCAAATCCACCCCCAACTCAGTTTCCTCATCTGAAAACTGGGGTGCCAGACATATTGCCTGAAGGTCATTTTAGTTCTCTGTGGGAGGGGGCTACCTGGCTGCCCTGGCAGCAGCTCCATAGGGTAGATCTCCTGGGGCCACAGCCCAAACACTTCTCGCCCCTGCAACCCCCAGGTTAGGAGGTAGCTTAATTATTATTTGCTGCTGGGTGGATGGGCCAGCTTCTCCTGCAGGCAGCTCTGACTCTGAAACCACTGTGACGTGAGCCCCTCCCTGAGAGTCTACCAGCATCTGGGTTGCTCCACAGTGAGTAGACACGGAAGGAGTTGTGGAAGCCACAGGAAAGATTTAGACTTGCTTTTTATGGAGCTTGGAGAACCACAGGCTTGAGAACAAAGGACTGTCAGAATCACAGGTTTTCTAAAATCCTGGCATCTCGACTGAACCCATGGAGTCAGCATTGGAATCCCTGAGCTCAGGGACCTCAGAGACCATCTTGTTGAACTTCACATGGCCCACAGCTGGGCAAGTGGGCCCAGAGGATGTGTGCACCTCATTGTAGGTACACAGCACAAGGTCCCAGTAAACTGGGATGAGCTGTGATGGGGATCTGGAGGCAGGGGCACAGGCGCCATGCCCCAGCCAGGCCCTGTCTGGGGTGGGGATCCTGGGTCACAGGATCAGAGCCACCACAGTGTGGCTGTATACAGGGGATCTGAGTAGATGACTGCCTTGGGGTCATGGACCAAAGGTAGTGGGTGCCACTCTACTTGCTGGCTGTGCTGGAATTCCAAAAGGAAGTACATACAGTACAAGCCTGGAGGAATGGGAGGCTCAGACTTAAATTTCAATGCTCCAGGCCAGGCGCAGTGGCTCACGCCTGTAATCCCAGCACTTGGAGAGGCCGAAGTGGGAGGATCACCTGAGGTCAGGAGTTCGAAACCAGCCTGGCCAACATGGTGAAACCCCGTCTCTACTAAAAATACAAAGAAAAAAAAATTAACCAGGTGTGGTGGTGGGCGCCTGTAATCCTACCTATTCAGGAGGCTGAGGCAGGAGAACCACTTGAACCCAGGAGGCAGAGGCTGCAGTGAGCCAAGATTGTGCCACTGCACTCCCGTCTGGGTGACAGAGCGAGACTCCGTCTCAAAAAAAATAATAAAAATAAAAATAAATTCAATGCTCTACCCTAGGCTAACCACCAGCAGGCCAAGTCCTAACCCTAAGAAGGTGGGCTGCTGTCCTGTGTTTGTGTCTTAACTCCAGGGGAGGGTGGGCTCAATCTGAGGAGAAACTGAAGCTAGGAGGCCAGGATCGGGCTCAGCCTGGGGCCAGGCCAGAAGCTGAGCTGGGGCTATCTGGGTCTCAGGACCAGGTTCAACCTGCATTTAGGTCCAGACCCTGCACTGGGTCTGGAATCCCACTGGGGTAGAGGTGTCAAGTCTTTGGTGACTGCCTCACTGGCTCCCTCACGGGAGGCCCAGCACTCTCAGTTCCATCCATCCCAGGTTCTATTGCCCACCTGACTGGTGCTTAGGGAGGCAGGTGTGGGGTCTTCCTGGTCCCATGGTGAGTCTGAGAGAGGAACCCAGAGCCATGAACTGCAGACGATGGGGCTGGTGGGGACCCTGGGGACTGTCAGGGTGAGACTTGCAGTCCAGTTACTCTCTGGGCCCAGAATATGAGCAGGTCAAGAGCTAGGGAGTGTGAGCCAGGCCCAGGGAGGCAGGTGGCTTGCTGAAGCATCTGAGGTTAAGGAGCCTGGAGAAAGAAAATCTAGGGGAAAATGGAAGAATATACGCTTTGGTGTCACATAGATAGTGGTTAAGTCCTACGTCTGCCATTGCCAGGCTGTGTGACCTTAGGCAAATGACTTCACCTCTCTGAGAACTCGCCCATCCAAGCGTGTAATGAGGATCTGCTGAGACCTCATATCGGGGGCACCAGCTTCTTCCAGGCTGCTGGGCTCAGAAGCTCCCTCTTCTCTCCCTTCCCTTGGTGGAGTGTTTGTCCTGGGCAGCAGGGACTCTGCCCAATTTACCCTGATGCTTGCTCACTATCTCCCTCCCGAGTCCAGCCCATCAAACTACCTCTGACCCAGCTTGGGATGCCGGCTCACTTGCCTTTGCCAGGCAGGACTCCTTACTGGCTATAATCGGGCCTAAAATAGACTTCCCTTGCCGCTTCCTGCAACCTGGCCTGTGGCTTAAGGTCTGTGGGGACACAGACTTGGTGTTTGGCAGGCATGCAGAAGATGTGAAGGGCTCACAGAGGTCATCCAGGTCCATGGAGGGACAGACACTTGCCTGACACCACACAGTGCAGAGAGGCCAGGCTGGAGCTTGAGTTCAGGCCCTGGGGTCCCCCATCCCCTCCCCAGGCCCTGCCCAGATGGTTTAAGGTAAGGCCTTAGCCAGACTTGCTCCCTCCAAGCCCTCTGGACCAGCCCAGTGCTGAGGCTGGTTTGAGGTGTGTGACAGGGCCCCTGGAGGCCAGCTCATTTAGCCTTCTGCCTCCCCTGGCTTTAAGGGTCGTTTCCTGGCTTTTCTGACCACAGGAAACCTTCCTGCCTGGGCTCTCCTCCCCAGCTACCCCCAGCCTCAATGCTGCCTTTCTGTGTGACCTCAGGTATGTCCCTGTCCCTCTCTGTGCCTCATCTTTTCCATAAGGTAGATGGTCTAGCTAAACCCTGCCCCCTGTCCCTAACCCAAGGGACCACCTAGAGAACTCCCTTGAAGAGGAGATGGCCTCTGGCTTTGACTCTCCTCACTCATCTGGGATCTGGATCCTCTTCCCAGGGCTGGTCTAAGGAACATTAGTCCAGCCTCAGGAGTGACTATGTGTGGCTCTGGGTGCTCAGGCTGTCTCTCCTGTCCTGCAGCCACACCAGGCGGCTGGCCATCCTCTTCCATGAGATACAGAGACCTGAGCAGACAGATTCCAGATTCTATCAGTTAGTGGGTAGGTGACCTTGAGGAAGGCATCTAACCTCTCTGAACCTCAGTTTCCTCATCTGACAAGGAGGGTAATAGTGGTACCAACCTCCCAGGACCATTGTGAGGATTCGAGATGATCCATGCTCCTGGCTTGCAGCAAACACTAAGTGGAAGCCAGGTTTATTCAAGACCTACAGTTGATTCTCACCTGAATTCTCCAGATTTAATTCAACAAATATTTACTGAGCATCTACTGTGTGTCACGCACTGTGGCAGGCCTGGGGATGGAGCAAAGAACAAAATCCCACGCTCACGGAGCTCCCAATCTAGCCTCCCCTGCCTTTTCCTCTTCCCCCATCCCCCTAGGCCTGCACCAGGCTCCTCTACCCCTCCTTGCCTTGGTTTGAGCTGTTCCTTTTTTTTTTTTTTTTGAGACAGAGTCTCCCTCTGTCACCCAGGCTGGAGTGTTATGGTGTAATCTCGGCTCACTGCAACCTTGGCTTCCTGGATTAAAGCAATTCTCTGCCCTAGCCTCCCAAGTAGCTATGACCACAGATGCATGCCACCACACCTGGCTAACTTTTGTATTTTTTGTAGAGATGGGGTTTCTCCATGTTGGCCAGGCTGGTGTTCCCTAACATCAAACCCAAGCCCCACTTTCCCCCACTCCAGTGGCTAACCATACTCATACCCTTTAAAGCAGTAGTTCTCTACCTTGGCTGGTAGATCATGGTGTCAGAAGCCGGGGTGGTGGTTACCCTTGAAGGGTAGACAAGAAGGAGGTCTAAGGGGAGCTTCTGGGGTGATGAGATTTTCTGTTCCTTGACCTGGGTGTGTTCACTTTATGAATACCCATCACGCTGCACACTAATGATTTGTGTCCTTTTTTGTATAAATGTTATATTTCAACTAAAGGTTTCTAAAAAACATATAGACACCTGGGTCCCACCCTCAGAGTTCAGATTTAGTTGGTTTGGGATTGGCCTGGGCCCTCATGATTATAATGCACATCCCAGGCTGAGAACCACTGCTTCGGAGGAGCTAATCCTTCCAGGAGCCTCCCCTGGGCCGGGAGCCTGGGGTCTGACACTCATTCCAGGGCCTCCCTGCCCACAGCTGACAGGGTCTGGGCTGTCCACAGGCTGGCCAGTGCCCTGGAATGTGGCCCTCTAAGTAACAGTGGGCTGGGCCAAGCCCATTCTTACTGAGGCACTTGAGTGGGGGAAGTGGTGAGGATCTGGCCTTGGGTATCTTGTGCTAAAACTGAAGTCTGCCCAGGGGCCTCTGAGTGGAGGAGGCAGAGCCCCTGAGGTAGGAGAAGCTGGAAAGCAGTGGAACAGCAACTGACTGGCAGTGTGGGAGGCACTGGCAACTCAAGTGGAGAGGCCAGATGTCCTAAGATGCAGCTCTGATGTCTGGACCACTATGCCCTGTGACGACAGCTCCTTGCTGCCAGTTCACGTCTTCACTAATAAGCACTCTTCTAGTTCACAGGCACAATGAATCTCTTACTTGCAATCCAAAGACCTGTGCACGCCAAGCAGCAGTCCTGTGCGGGAAGGGATCATTAGCCTCATTTCACAGGTGAGGAAATGGAGGCTCAGAGGGGATACAACTTGCCCAAAGGCACATAGCTAGTTAGTGGCAAAGTTAAGATCTCAAACAAGGTCTGTCCAGCTTCAAAGCCTGTGTTCCTTCTAATGCTTTGTTTCATTATAAATTCCACATGAATGATGCCTCCTACTCCATAATATATCTGTGCTTATTAATAGAATCCCTTCCTCCCCAGATAGCCCCAGTAAAATGATGCTGCAGGGAGATGGTCCATGTCCGTCCTGTGGTGTTGAAGACCCAGCAGACCCCTGAAAGGTGTGCTGCCAGTTTGCAGAGCATGAGCTTGCATGCCCCTTCAGGGACTGACTCAAGTCAGTCATTTAGGCTGGAAATGTTCATGCGTGTGGCAGAGCTGAGGCATGATGTACTCTTTTCTAGTGATGGCCACGAGTTCTGCAGGGGCACTCTGGTGTGGAGGGCTCTTTGTCCTTGCACAGCATGGCCCCATGTTGCTGGGCCTATGTGTTCTTGTGTCTGATTTAATGACAGACCTCTTCAGACCAGAAATCAGACAGACTTGGATTCTACCCCTGCTCCATAGCCTTCGGAGGGTTGGAGCAGGGCCTTGGCCTTCATCAGGGTTCTCCAGCTGTGAGGCTTTGCTGGAGAACATTGTTTCCTGGAGGAGCTGTAGACAGACTCAACGGGAGGCCTGGCTCTTTATCTGGAGCTTCAGATTCCCAAGCTCCGTCCAGGCCCACTGACTCAGAAGGTCTTGATTAATACATAAATAATTTATGTATCATGTTTCCACATCTACATGTCATCTGCAAGGATTCTACCATGTAACCCTGGTTACAAAGCACTGGACTAGTACAACCCCTTTATTTTCCTGATGAGGAAACTGCAGCCCAGACACCTGCCCAGGGTAACACAGCAAATCGTGGCAACCTCGCTGTCCAGCACTCTTCTGGGTCTCCAAGGCCTCTCTTCTTCTGAAGTGTGTGGACGTCGGAAGGCCCATGTGGCCAGGGAGACTGAGCCCTGAGGTTGCTGACAGGAGGCCACTGTGGCCACCAATGCAGTCATCTGGTGTTTCTATTTATTGACTCTTTAAACTTCATCATCCAAAGAGAGTTAATACATGACTGTTTGGTAGCAAGAGAAACATAATCTAAGAACACAATGACCCACCCACCCCAAAGAAAACCAAAACCAAACAGAACAAACCCCATCTGAAACCAAACCTTTGGAGTTTTAGCTGAAGAAGCGAGGGGGCTGAGGGTCAGAGTGGCTCCCTGCATTCCAGGGGGTCAGGCAGAGGCTGCTCTCAAGTGGAAGCCTTCTCTATTGAAGAGGCTACATTCAGCCCTTCAGCTTTGGGGGGTCCTTCCTGAAGGGGCTTCCCTTGGCAGGAGGGGTGTGGAGATGGATTCAGTGGTCAGAGTGAGGGGCTCCTAGGTCTGCCCTCCAAGGTGACCGTATGTGCCAGTGCATGAGACACAGGGAAGCAGGGCCAAGGACTGGGAGTGACTGTGAGGAGATCACGGGCCCATTTCTCCTACCTGAGAGAAAGCCCTGTCCAAGGCCCCATCAGTGTTCCCAAATTAGGGAACCACTAAAGGCACCACCAACAAACTGGGAAATGACAAAGCCTAGCAGGTCCCCAGATGGCAATCACTGCCCCCTAATAGTCAGCATCTTGATCTAGAGGACTGAGGGCAACCCAATTAGGCGGGCCCTGGAAAGTTTACGTCAACGGGCAATGCTTAGCGCCTTGGACATGCAGTGTGCGTACATGTGCCTGTATGAATGGAATGGGGCTCAGGGGCGCGTGGGTTTCTCCAGGAAGGCTTGGTTAGAGTCCCAGGGTTGTCCCCAGGGCAGGAATAGGTTTCTTTTCCTCATGTCATTTCCTCAAGTCACCCCCACCCCAGGTCACCAGGTCACTGCATAAATAAGTGCTTGGGAAGGTACACATCTAAAAAGGAACATAAATACTGTACATGGGGAATTCCCCAGCCTTCCTGCTGCCCTCTAGAAAACCCTCCAAATATTGCACATGGCCCTCCCCAGCCCCATGGGGTCCAGACCCGGCTATGTCTTTGGTAGAAGCTCCAGGGTCAGAGGTCCTGGTCAGCCCACATGTCCCCCACCAGATCATGACTGGGAGCACGGAGGCAGCCAGAGGGTTGGGAGAAGCCATGGCCTGGCTGGTCAGTGGGTGTTCTATCAGGAATGCTTCTGTGAAGACAAGGCAGAGCCCACGCAGACACACGTGTGCCCCTGGCCGGACACTCCTGGTCAAAGTCTGCGTGTGAGCTAGGAAGAGGCAAGCAGGCCGAGGGCAGGTGGGCGAGCGAGTCCTGGGTCACAGCAGACAGGGTCACACCCTCCACAGGAGGAGGTGGTTTGTGCTGTCGTCTCGGCCCACAGTCTCACTGCTGCTGCCGCCCCCACTGCTGAGTCGGAAGTCCTCATAGCCATCACCTCCACTGATAACCAGCATTTTAGGCCTGGCCGAGGCGGGGCCTCGGTGCCGAGGGGAGTCCCGGTGCTCCAGTGACGGCAGCTTCTCGGGGCCTGGGGGCAGAGGGGAGGATCTGTCAGCCTGGGGGCGAATGGAGGCTTCACTGTCCCATCGGGGCCTGAATTCCCATACCCCAGAAGATAGGAAGGAAGATGTGCACACTTCCTATGGTGGAATCCCACTTTCTGTTAGCTAGGAAGTTATTTAGAAAGAATGCCCGCTTCTTGGCAGCCAGACTTCTTATGTCCTATCTGTAACCTCTAGTCAGGAGTGACATAACTTCCCAAGGTGACACCACTTTTGATTTTTTTCTTTTTACAATGTAAGTGCCCTGTAAGACGCCACTTTCTCTCTTGATTACTGCATGCAATGTCCTTGCATTAAATAAGCCTCCTACTTCCAACAGCCCTTTCTCAGGTAGCTTAAATCTTCTGCGAACCCAGACAACTCCTGACCCGAGGCTTTACTGCTTCCTGACTTCCATGGCCACTTCCTCTTGGGAATATCATTTCTTGTCCTGCCAAAGCAAAACTTTTCTGGTTGTGACCTCCTGATGTACCTCATTTCCTGATGTTTCACTTTTTTTTTGAGACGGAATTTCGCTCTTGTCGCCCAGGTTGGAGTGTAATGGCACACTCTTGGCTCACTGCAACCTCTGCCTCACTGCCTCAGCCTCCCGAGTAGCTGGGATTATAGGCGCCCGCCACCACACTCAGCTAGTTTTTGTAGTTTTAGTAGAGATGGGGTTTCACCATGTTGGCCAGGCTGGTCTCGAACTCCTGACCTCAGATGATCCACCCCCTTCAACTTCTCAAAGTGCTGGGATTACAGGTGTCAGCCACCACGCCTGGCCGTATTTTTATTTTTATTTTTTTGAGACAGGGTATCACAATGTCACCCAGGCTGGAGTGCAGTGGCCCAATCTCTGCTGACTGCAGCCTCGACTTCCCTGGGCTCAGCCTCCTGAGCAGCTGGAACCACAGGTGTGTGCCACCACACCTGGCTGTTTTTTGTATTTTTTGTAGAGATGGTGTCTCACCATGTTGCCCAGGCTGGTCTTGAACTCCTGGGCTCAAGCAATCCTCCCATCTCGTCCTCCCAAAGGTGTGAGCCACCGCGCCTGGTGCCCTGCTGTTTCACTTTCTAATTCTCAGTCCATTTTCTGTGCTAGTGCCATTCTATGTTGTTTTCTGTTGCTATTTCTATTTCCTGCTCTGTGCATCACTTTCTGATTCCACTTCCTGCCCTATATATCATTTCTAGTCCTGTGCTATTTCCTGGTGTATATAGGAAATATATACAACAGGATGTATTTCCTATATACATATTCTATTTGTGACATATTCTGCCTCTTAGGTTATAGTTCCCTCCCTGTCTCCCATGACATTTCTCTGGCCAGACCTTTATATACACACAACACATGCAGGTGCGCACACAAATACACACACACAGACACACACATATACACTATCCTAGATTTCATTTGGGGACTTCCATGGCCTATTTCCTGTCATATATGCCACCTCCAGCTCTATGTGACACTTTTCCTCCCTCTCAAAAGCTCTTCTGGCAGGATAGTGGGAAGTCCTAAACCAAACGTCCATGATCCCTGGCTTGGGGTATGATGCACTGACCCACCTGTGTCTGGGGCAGGTGGTGGGGTTGGGCAGAGCAGGTTGAAGCCATCTGGCAGCTGGACTGTGGCCAAGAAGCGGACGTGGCCGGTGTGTCCCTGGCCAAGGCCTGTGGGGCTGAGTGGCGCCCGTGGGCAGCTGACAGTACTGGGCGAGGTGGGCATGGTGAGGACAACACCAGCACTGGTGCCCACCCACAGCAGCTCCTCACACACCAGCAGCGCTGTGATTCGCAGACAGGCAGCCTTGTGCTGCCGGATGATGGCATCCGAGCCTGGGGTGGGAGACAGACCACAGCTGGGGCCAAATTCGGGCCCTGGCTCAGCCTCAGCCTCCTCTACGATCGGGCAGAAAGGCTCCAAGGAAGGTGCTGTGGTAGTTTGAGCTCAGTACCTGCCAGCATCCTGTGCACAGGAGGGGTAACGTCTACTTCTGCCAGCTGCTCAAAGGTGTCTGGATGGTAGAGACACACGTGGGCGCTACCTTTCAACGTCACCCACACACCCAGGCTGGAGTCCACCATGCAAGCCACGCTGCGGCTTGAATCCTGACCCACATAAAACGTGTGCTAGGGAAGGCAGGGAGAAGATGGGTCACTGGCAGGCCTGCCTCCCTTGGCCCACCCTAGCCTGGAGCTTTGCCAGTGTCCATCCCTTACAACTCACACTAGCGTTTGGTCCTTGGTCTGATTAACCTTTCAAAGCTTGGTTTCACCAGCGCCTCCCAACTTAATTCTCAGGAATTACAATGGAGGTGCTCTTTCCCCATTAAACTTGAGTGATTTAAGGATCAGAGAACTCCAATGCTTAAAGGATTTTCAAATCAGTCACTGGCCTCCCCCTGGACAGGTGGGGAAGCTGAAGCCTAGAAGGGAAAGGTCACACAGCAAGTCAGTCACAGAGCTGGGGCCTGAACCCAGGGCTTTGGACTCCTGCCCAGCCAACAATGGAATAAGTGAGAGGGCAATTAAGGGAACCCGTTGCCCCTGGATACTTCTGACATGTGTGCAAGTGACATGTGCAGCACTAAATGCCAGAGTCTAATGCTAATGGATGTTGACATCAGGAAGGACTCCTGTCCTATCCCCAAAGGACCCTAAAACCTGAGTTGAGAGATAGAGTGGGCAGGAGGATGAATAAGATTCCTAATATATATGGGACACTTACTGTATTCCTCATCAGCTAGAGAAGAAATGAGGATCGAAGGAGGACAGGGACTGGCCAGCGTCACTCTGTGGTCAGAGGAAGGCCCTAGCCCTCTGCTGGATGCTGCTTATGCTCCCACCATGGTCTCCGTCTCCCTCTCACACGGACCCAGCTCATCCCACGGTACCAATTCCATCCCCCCCCACCCCCTGCTACCTCCAGCTGCAGCGTGTCAGGACTCAGGACAAGGACTCGGTTCTGGCAGCCACACCACAGCCGCCCACCCACAGACACCATCTTGGTGATGGGGCTCCCCTGGGCGCCCAAGGTCACTGATTTGAAGTTCTGGGGGTCCCAGAAATGGCCTGGAGTGGGGTAAAGAAAACAGGAAATTCACTCCAGTTCTAAATTTGAGCCTCAGTCTCCCCTGAAATGAGATGTTAGCATTCCCCTTTATAACCAAGGACACCAAGGCCCAGAGAGGGCCTGGGAGTTGCCCACAGCCATATCTCCAGGAGACAGCCCCAACACCAGTAAGGGGATAGGGGCAGGGTGTGGGGGAGAGCAGATACTCACCTGCTTCCCTTTGGTAAACCACAAGGTCTCCATTGGCCAGAGACACAAACACCTGGTTATTCAGATACCTGGGTAGGGAAAAGAGGAAGGAGGAAGGGAGTTCAGGCAGCCAAAGTGGGTTACCCAGGACCAGGGGAACCACAGATAGAATGGGTATGGCTCCCAAGAGGCCACCTCTTCCCACCTATTGTTCTCCAGGTGGGGGTTGCCTGAGGCTAAGAAAAGGGAGTGACTTTCCCGAGCCCACACAGTGTGTAAGAGGCATAGCTAGCCTGGGGCCAGGCCTCTGGCTTCCAAAGCCTCCACAGAGAGGAGGGACAGTAGAGCAGGGGGCCCAGGTGAACAGAAGGAGGCCTGCACGTGTGGCAGAGAAGAGTCTAGACAGGAAGGGCCACCCTGGGGCCTTACAAGATGCAGGTCACAGAGGCTGCGTGCTGGAGCTTCATGCTGTTCCTGCGGTCACGGATGCTGTCGGAGGACTGGTACACGTGGACACTGTGGATCGGGGTGTGCACCTGGGACAAATGCTTGGGGCACACCAGCCCCTGGAGTCATCCCTCCACCTCTTTGCCCACAGCACCATGTCTTCAATGCTGGGTGCCTGCCCGAGGTACGGAGGTCCCACAGCCTCCCTGGGATTGTCAGACCCACCGACATCCCTGGTTAGCAGTACCCCTGAGGTGTGACCCAAAGCCCTCCTGCCTCAGCTCCAGGGGACCACATGATTTCCAGAGCAAGGAGCTCAGAGTTCTGGCACTGTATCCCTAGTCCCTCCCCTGTCCCTACCAGCCATCCTCAGTGCCCAGCCACACGGAGCTCTGGTAGGCCTCAGGGTCAACACTCAGCAGGTCCTCAAGGCTGCCCCGGGTGAAGGAGCCGCGGCTGGAGCGGCGAAGGGCTCTCCCATCCATTGGGCTGGTGCTGCAGGGACCGCCAGGCCCAAAGGAGCCAGACAGTGGCAGGAAGCCTGGCTCCTGCTCCTCCTCTGAGCTGGTGGTCTCTGCTGTGGCCTCCTTGGAACTCGGGGTCTCCTCATCTGAGGGAGACAAAGGTCTCTGGCTCCATCCCCCTCTGCCAGGCTTGGGACCTGGTATCTTTCTAGGCCATGCATCCCTCCTGGCCATGCCCCTCCAGAGGGCCTCTCAAAGATGTTCCTCCCCATCCTCGAGGCCTCTGCATCTGCTCCAGCCTGCTGCTCTGCTCACCGACAGCTCAGCACTACAGAATCTTTGATCTCGTCTGGCCCCCTTGGACCCAGTGGCCACACTGTGGGTCCCCACCCCATCTTCCTTAGCTGAGTGCTCCAGGGTCTTCATGATCCCGCCTGACTGTCCCACTGTCCTCTGGATCCTCAGTGTCACATCCCCTGCCCTCATTGCTCTGTGTGCTAACATCCTGAGGTCTGACGCCATGCCTTTGCCCTACACTGATCCCTCCTCGCCCCCTTCTCTGAGCAGTCCACCCTGCCTGCCAGCGCCAAGTTGGAGGAGATAGCCAAAGCTCACTGCCAAAGCTGGAGGAGATGGTGGACCGGCTGGCCTGGCTCTGCAGCGTCCCCGAGGGGCTGGGCGAAGACTCATCGTCAGAGTCACTGTCAAAGGGCACCAGCTCTGGGCGGGGGTCACCCTCGGCGAGGCCCGGCGTCATCTCCAAGCCCGAGCCTGCAATGGAGATGTGAAGGCAGGGCTGTGGCCCAGGCTCCGCGAGCGTCGCGGCTTCCTCGTCCGCGGCGGCCTCGACGTCCAGCTCCGGCCCGGCGGGCTCCGGTGCCGTCTCTGAAGGACTCCTCAGCGACGGAGGAGGCTCCCTGCGAGAAAAGAGAGTGAGTACGAGAGCAGCTACGAGCCAGACAGGGCCCCGCTAGCGGACACGCCCACCAACCCCGCCCACACTCGCCAGGCCCCGCCCACAACCACGCCGGGGCGACCTCAGCGTGTGCTGGGACAGGGGTTGGGTCTCCCAGGCCCGCGGTGCATCCCCCCGCAGCCCAGGCCTCACCGGTGGCAGCGACGCTGCAGCCCGGGCACCGCCCCGATGCAGAGGATGCGGGCGGAACAGACGGCGATGCAGGCCTCCACGTCCGGCTCGGCGCGCAGGCTCAGCAGGCACACCTGGCCCACGTAGCCGTCGCTGTTGCAGACCCACACTTCAGGCGAGGGCTCCGGGCAGCTGTTCAGGGTGGGAGCCGCGCAGGAGAACTGCAGGAGGCGCCAATGGACAGGAGAAGGTGAATGGCAGAACTGCTGCCAGCATTCCCCACTCCTGGGAAACCCGGGCAGAATGGAGGGAGGCAGGCCTGCAGGGGTGTGTATGGATGTGCTATACACCCCTCTACACACGCGTACACATACACGTAGCACAGGACCCTTTTTTTTTTTTTTTTTTTTTTTTTTGCGATAGGTTTTTGGTTTCTGCTCTGTCTCCCAGGCTGGAGTGCAGTGGTAGGTTCATGACTCACTGCAGCTTTGACCTCCAGGGCGCAAGCAATCCTCCCACCTCAGCCTCCTGAGTAACTGGGACCACAGGGGCGCGCCACTAAACGTGGATAACTTTTAAATTTTTTGTAGAGATAGGGTCTTGCATAGCCTGGTCTTGAACTTTTGGGTTCATGTGATCCTCCTAACTTGGCCTCACAAAGTACTGGAATTACAGACGTAAGCCACCGTGCCTTGCCCATGTGACCCTCTACACATCAAATGTACTCATGCCTATGGGATATGGGCATCATGCCTACATGTACACACACATATCCCTGGATATAATCATGGATACATGCATAGAAAAAATGTGATGCTGGTAACCTCCGTACATATGTATGCAACCTCATACAAGCACATAAATGAAGCAACTTCCCGTCATTTATATAGCCTTTGTTCATATGCATGAAGCATACCCATATACATGTATACATGTAATACATATATAGCACCCACACACGTACAGAGAGCTGAATTTTCCAAGACATAAGGAGCAATAGTAATGTTCAAGGTATGTACACAATGTCATACACAAAATAAAAATTCATGAACACCTGCTGGCTTTGAAAACGTGCACCCACGTGACCCAGATGCAGACATACCTGCATGCCACTGCGGGTTTTCATGATGGGGATGGCCTTCAGGAACTCAGGGTCTAGACAGCTTTTGCTGGATGCTGCAGTGGAGATGGATGGACAGACAGACCCTGCTTAGCACAGCATCCATCTCACCCTGGTCCTGCCCCTGCCCCATTCCCCTTCCTCCCCTGCCCCTCAGGGTCTCTCTAGGGGGAGGCCTGATCCAAGCCACACTAGAATAAGGCAGTCGCTCCTGGCCTCAATCTTTTCCCATGTGTATTATCTTGGGGTTAGACCCAGAGGTTTCTATGGATCTTCTAAGCCATGAACCATGATCAATAGCTTTCCCTGATCTAGCCCTGCTCAGAGTATGTGTAGGGAGGGTATGGAGGGTCCTGGCTATCGGTGCCCACTATGGGGCAGGTCCAGCAGACAGTGAGACCCTATCCATGGAATCCCCTCCCTGTCAGGGAGGCCACAGCTATTATTTAGTCTGATGTTTCACTGCAGAAGCCCCCCTCCCCACTAGGTGGAGCTGGAGCACAGGGCACTGTGGTTCTGGCTCCTGAAGTCACAGACAGCTGTGAAATGCTTCTGGCCTCCTTCCTGGAGGCTCTAGGAGGAGAGGGCCAGCATGTGCCTTGGCTTACCCAGCTTCCTCTTGGCCTCATCAAAGGCCTGTTCAAAACCAAGGCGGGCATCAGGGTGAGGGAACTCAAAGATGTAGGAGTCGGTGCCCTCGGGCCGAGTGGTGCACAGCTCCAGCTTGGTTGGCGGGAAGGAAAGCGCGTAGCACAGTGCCTGCTTCTCTGACAGGTCCCGGTGCATGGCAGCTGAGAGGTCCCGCAGTGCATCGTCCAGGCTCTGTGGGGAAGAGGGCCCAGGCTTCAGGCCCCAGCATCTCACCACAGCCTGTGCCTGCCCTTGAGAATGTGTGGAGACCTGCCTCTCTCCTCAGACAGCAAGTGGGATTGTCTCCTCCCTCAGACCAAGAGGTGGCCTGGATTCCTTTGACAGATGGGGGATGGGCCCTCTGTCACCCTCGGATGGGGATGCAGCTATGTCTCCACCCTCAGACCTGGAACATGTTACTTCCCCCATATGCAGGGAGGCTGCAATTTTTGCCTTCAGATGAGGGAAAGGAACGTCTCTTCCCCCAGGCAAATGTCAGGGCTGTCTATCTCTGAGATAGGGTCAGAAGCCTCCCACCCCCTGGCTCCCCAGCCTTGGGTAGAGAGCACAGACCTGGTGGGGGAAACCGAGGCTCTCAGAGAGCTTGCTCATTTGGCCCAGGGTGGTGAGGTCTTCATCAAGGCGACTGATGGCCTTCTGGATGTTCTCCCGATTGGTGGCTTGGGATGCCCCTAGAGGGGAGAGAGGAAGGCCGTGGACAGATACAGAGACAGACAAGGTCAGGCTGGGACAGACTCTCCTTCCCTCACTGCACAGCCTGCAGCTGGGCCTGGGGAGAGGCCTGACAAACCGAGAGCATAGAAACCCCAAACTCTTGGGGGAAAAGTTAATAGGCAGCTCCCAGAGGAACCCCAGACCTGTGAGCTGGGGACTGGGCCTGATTCAGAGCCATGTCGTGCAGGATGTCAGGCCCACGGAGAATTCCCGGGAGAGCACGGAGTATGAAATGGTGGCTGGCTCTGCAATACGCAGGCTCCGGCTGACACGGAACTGCTGCGGCGCTGCAGCCTGCCATGGGAGCAGGGGCAGAGCAGACAGAGCCCCAGGCAGTCAAATGTGCTGACCAAGACACTCATCGCCCCACAAAGGAGGGGGCAGTGCACGATGCCCTGGATTTCTGTGGTCCTATCCCATACCTGAACACTGCCAAGTGACTGGTCCTGCAGATGCCCTGCCACCCTCAACCCAAGGCTTGGGATGCACACTGTGGACCAGTGGTCCATACATGGAGCTGTCCCTCCACCCTTGGGCCAGGACACATGTGTCTTGAAATCAAGGGAAAAGAAGTTTCTTTTTGCTTTTTCCTAAATGAGTTTCTTTTCCTGTTTTTCTCTGATCTAGTTTATAGAGTATGTTACTGGTGTATATAAATTTAGTATTTGGGCCACAGGTTACAGAATGGTAAGGCGTCCCTGGACGGGTCATGACAGCACTAAAGACATGGATCCTGAGACTGGCAAGTCCTGTCCGAAGTGGCCCTGTGACCAGGAACCCCATGGGGGTGAGAGGCAGCCTGCTGAGGAGGGGAGGGCACGCTTTGTAACTGTAAGATGGAGTCACGCTGGACAGGGAGGCTGTCTCACCACGTCTACGGGAAGAAGAGTGTGTGCCGGGTGGATGGCAGTGGTCTTTCCTGCCAGGTCGAGGCTGGGAACAGCTCTGCTGTTACCTGAATATTTGTGTCCCCGCAACACTCACAAGTTGAAATCGAATCCTGAGTGTGTTGGTATTAAGAGGCAGACCTGGCCGGGCGCGGTGGCTCACACCTGTAATCCTAGCACTTTGGGAGGCCGAGGTGGGTGGATCACGAGGTCAGGAGATCGAGACCATCCTGGCCAATGTGGTGAAACCCTGTCTCTACTAAAATACAAAAAAAAAAAAAAAAAAAAATTAACCAGGCGTGGTGGCGCACCCCTGTAGTCCCAGCTACTTGGGAGGGTAAGGCAGGGGAATTGCTTGAACCTGGGAGGCGGAGGTTGCAGTAAGCCGAGATCACGCCACTGCACTCCGGCTTGGCAACACAGTGAGACTCCGTCTCAAAAAAAAAAAAAAAAAAAACAAAAAAGAGACGGACCTTTGGGAGGTGACCTGGTCATAAGGGGGGAACCACTGTGAAATGAGATTTGTGCCCTGATAAAGGGGCCTGAAGGAGCTTGTTCACCCCTTCCACCAAGTGAGGACACATAGAAGGCACCCTCTGTGAGGCACAGGCCCCTTGCAGTTCTGCTGGCACCCTCATCTTGGCCTTCCCAGCCTCCCAAACTGTGAGCAATACATTCCTCTTATTTATGAATTGCCCAGTCTACGGTATTTTTGTTAAAGCAGCCTGAAGAGACGAAGCCAATCTACTCCTTTTGACAGAAACTGTTCCATCCCAACCCTCACCACCTGGGCAGCCGTGTTTTCTTCTATATGACCCTGCCCCATTCTTGCTCACAGCTGACTGGACCAGGAGTGGGCACCTAACTTAAAGCTGGTCATTCTATTGACTTGGACCAATTAGAGTAATAATCAGGTGGTACTCCTACATAGTGGGGCAGGCCTGGGTTCACCAAGGGGCCGGGCAAGCCCGTCTGTTACCCTGAGGGCCAAGCTCCAGGTGAGCTCCCCTCCAGCTAAGCCTGGAGCCAGTCTGGGTCTGATCACAGGAGTTATGAGGAAACAGAAAGCTAAAAGCAGTGAGAACAGGGTCGACTCAGCAAGAAGGGAAGAAAGACAGACGCCACAGGAGGAGCGGCTCCTGGAAGTTGCCTCAGCTCTCAACAGTCTCAGCCCCAAACAACATGGATGGCTCCAATCGACCCTTTGCTTGCAGTAACTCAAGCGAGTGTCTGTTCCCTGTGTGTGAAACCGCTGAACCAGACAGTGCAACATCATCTAATATTAGGCGCTCAAATGATTTTGCACAGATGAATCAATGGCTAATTACAGTGATGCTGCTCTCTGTGCACCACCCCCACCCAGCTCCCACTGCCAGCCTAGGTCCCTGCCCAGTTGGAAGGCGGTGTGCATGGACAGATTGTCTGGCTCCATGGGTGCCAACTGGGTCCTTCATGCCAGCCCCCTTGCACTGGATGAGAAAGTGAGGCCCAAAAGTGGAAAAGCAGCTGGACAAGCAGCCAGACTGGCTGGAGCTCAGACCCTCCAGGAAGGCTTCTCAGAGGAAGACCCCAACACCCAGAACCCCTAGCATCAAACCCACCTTTGATGATGTCTGTGTCTTCCAGCGGCAGCTTCCACAGCATCTTGTACTTGCTGGCTGTGTCAATGACACTGGCTGCCGTGTACCTGTGGGGAGCCAATGGGGCACTCTGGCCAGGGTCGGGGAGTGGGGCTCAGAGAGGGACAACTGCTCCCCTGCTGGCACCACCCAAACCCCGCCCCAGCCACTCACAGGCTCATGGAGCTGCGCCGCAGGGAGCCTGACTTTCGCTTCAGAGTGGTGCAGACGATGAGGTCCGTGAACAGGAAGAGAGACCGGTCCTTCTTGCCACTGATTGCCTTCTGTGGAGCCCAAGGCAGAATTTAGGCTGGGTGGACACAATCCAGAAGCCCACCCACCTGCCCATAGTGCCCAAGGGGACACTGAGACCCACGGAGGGTGAGGGCTCTTCCCCAGCTGCCCAGAGAGTCAGAGCAGAGTGGGGACTCAACCAGGGCTCCCTCAGGGTGAAAGACCAGGGAGACCTGCAGATAGAGGGTGAGAGGAGAAAGTGAGGAGGTGGGGACAGCTGGGCAGACACTGGGACACTTCTTACCACTTCAACGACCATCTCCTGTCTCAGGAACCGCCGCAGAGGGGCCTGGAGCTGTGGGACAGCAGGGACAAGGTATCTCGAAGGCCAGTTATTAATCCCTATCCCCTCCACAAATCCCAGTGATCCCTCGGCCCCACCCCATGGGCTAAGCCAATGGAAGCAGCATGCTGCCCACCCTCCCAACACCCTTGTACTGCCAGGTCATGGGACCCAAGGTCAGAGACAGACGTGGAAGAACACAGACAGGTGGAGACGTGTGGCCAGAGGCTGGCAGACATGGATGCAAACACACTGTGGTTCTGGACATGGACGCAGCCATGATTCCAGGTGGCCACAGATGCACACAGAGGCCGAGTGGACACAGATGTGGGTGGGGTGGGGCGGGGCAGGGTGCACGCACATCCTCCATGCCCTCGATGTGAGCCTCTATCTCCTGCAGCACGCGGGCATGCCGCTCTGCCTCCTCAGCACTCCGCACACCCTTGTTGATACGCTCAGCCACCTGCTTGATGTTCCGCTGTGCCTCCAGCAGGAGTGGATGGTCTGGGTGGTCCTCAGGTGTATGCTTCAGGAGGTCCTGGGGTGGGAATGGGGACCAGACCTGACTGCTTAGCTACCCCTGGGGCCCCAGACTACTGGAGCAGGAGGGACTATGGGTAGACACCAAAGAGGACTTTCCTACCTGACCCCTAGGGACCCTGATGTTAGGCTCAAAGAGGCAGGGGCCTTAGACCTCCTTGTATCCCCCCATGCTTCCAGGCCTTGCCTACTTGCCCACCCAGCTCCATGCCCACCTTCACCAGAAGCTCGTAGCGTGGGATCCGCTGCACAGGCTTGATCATGAGGTCAGACAGCGCCTGCTTCTCCTTGTTCTCACGCATGCTTTGCTGAAACCCATGGATGGGCACCGTGTGAGGAATGACATGCCAGGGAGACTATGTCCAGGGACAGGTCCCCAGCAAGGCCCATCCAGCTCCCCCTGAGAGCAGAGGCTGGCCCACTGGCTGGGGCTATGGTGCCCATGCTGGGAGCTCCTGGGACCCTCAAAGCTGGCCCAAAGTGAGGGTCACCTCCATCCCCCTGCCCCAGCCCACAGTACCTCTAGGAACTTGAGAAAGGCAGGCCTCGCCTCCTTGGCCACACGCACAGCATCCTTTGCATTGAGGAAGTTATCAATATAGGCGGAATAGATGTTTACTAGGACATCCTTGGAGAACTGTGGAGGAGGAGGCAGGTTGGGGACCCTCAAGGTATCCCTCACCCCACCTCACCCTGTCCTAGTTTTCACTGATTCATGAGTCACCATCTTTTCCCTCCAACTAGAAATGATACAATCTCTAAGGGATCAGGCATGTGTCTTGTGGCTCTAAGTGTGGTCGTGTTTAGGCGTAAGTGCATGTGTACACATGGATATACGAGTGCGCAGATTATCTGGGTGTGACTGTTCATGTATGCACATATGTAGACCTGAACGTATCATGTGAGCTCAGACCTGGTTCTCTCACTTCCAACTAGGCATTTCCATCCCTAGATCTCCAACCTCACGAAGTCCAGTCAGGCAGGTCTCCCTTTCCCTGTTCTCTGAGTGACACAGACTCATTCTAGTCATTTGGCCTTTGCTTATGCAGATCCCTGCCACCCGCCCCAGGAATGCCCTTCTTCATCCAAATCTCGCCCCGCCTCAGGGCTGTGCTCCAGTTCTGCCTCCTCTTGGAAGTACTCCTTTCCCTGACTAGAGCTCTGCCTGATACTCCAGTTGGCCTCTGGCTTCTCCTGATCTCCTAGGACAAGTTCTCCCTCTCCATGAAAAGTGCTCCCATTCCACCGACAGTAAAGCCCAGCTCAGGGCATACAGCTGGTGGCTAATACCTGCTTGATGCTGATGGCAGACTCAATATGGAGGTTATTGGTAAGAAGCCTTGTCTGGGAACCAGGACACCTGGGTTCCTGTCTCAACTGTACCATGGATAAGCTACGTGACCACATTAGTGATGTTTGTGTACACCTCAGAGTCCTGTCTCTCTCTCTCTTTTTTTTTTTTTTTTTTTGAGACGGAGTCTCACTCTGTCGCCTAGGCTGGAGTGTGCAATGGCATGATCTCAGCTCACTGCAACCTCCGCCTCCCAGGTTCAAACGATTCTCCTGGCTCGCCTCCGGAATAGCCGGGATTACAGGCACGCGCCACCACTCCCGGCTAATTTTTGTATTTTTAGTAGAGATGGGGTTTCACCATGTTGGTCAGGCTGGTCTCAAACTCCTGACCTCGTGATCCGCCCGCCTCGGCCTCCCAAAGTGCTGGGATTACAAGCGTGAGCCACTGCGCCCACCCAGAGTCCTGCCCCTCTAAGGTGCCAACTGCTCCTGCCTCTGGACAGAACAGGGCAGGGCGTGAAGCAGCAAAGGGAGGAAGACAGCCCTCACCAACCACCCCCACCCTGGAACATAGCATCCTGTGCTGACCCCTCCCTGGGGGTCCAGGGCTTTGCCGTAGTCCATGGTCAGCATCAAGGTCTAGGCAGGGGGCTGAGCTTACTGACACTGAGGGTGACGATGGGCTGCAGACATCAGCACTCAATCCAAGCTGGGACCCCATCACCCCTGTCTGGTCCCATCAGTTTCCTGGTCAGCAAGGACATTCTAAGATGGTTCAAGGCCCCATCCCACAGCATAGCAAATATACTGAAACATATATCCCACAGAAATAGATATAATTTTTCACTTGTAAAATTTCTGGAAGAATTTTTACAATTTTGCTTTTGAAATTATGTGGCTCTGAGAAACCATTTAGTTTGCATTTGGCTATGATTTATCAGTCATGGTGTATTCTTGGGAATTCTGGCAAAATAAAATGGAACTGGAAGTTTTTCAAATGTAATTAAATTCTTATAAATACTAAATTTAACAATGAATGAAAATGGCATGCTATGTTTTACAGGCATTTAATTAAATGCTTATTGGTTTTGCTTTTCATGTTCTTTTTGAATTCTGAAGTCAATACCTTTTCTAAGTTCTCACTCACTATTGTGGGAGCTTGACAAGTGTACAGTGGAGATCTGGCCTGTGGTGAGGCAGTATGGGGTAGGGGAAGCCAGGGCACTGGAACCGGGCTTTCTGGAGTTGAGTCCTCCACCACTTCCTAACTGTAACTTTCATCAGGTTACCAATCTCTCCATGTCTCAGTCACCAACTTTAGAATCAGGGTAACCACTGCACTCTCCTACTAGGGCTGTTGATAGATACAACACATTTAGATCAATGCCCAGCAGACAGGTATGCTATTATGATGAAAATATCTGATGGAGAAAAAGTCAAGACTCAGCCAGCATCAACATCCAGCCCAAGTCCAGGGTCAGGACCAGGACAGTTATTTTGGTTCCAGTAAAGATAGGGTGGAGGTCAGTACCAGCATCCATCTGAGGTCTGGGTCAGCGTCAGCACCAGCTTGGGGTCAGGACTAGAGTCACGTCAGAGCCAGCCGGGGGCAGGGTAGGGTCCAGGATCAGAGTCAGTGTCTGGCTGGGGTCGGAGTCCGTACCAGAGTCTGGCCAAGCTCTGGGGTAGGGGAGTGTCCAAGTTCAGTCCACCCAGGGGCTGGGGTAAGTGCCAATGTCTAGCCACGTTCTGTGGTCAGATCTGGGACCAGAGTCAGCATCCAGGTGGGGTGGGCGGGGATGGGGATCCATGGCCACATCCAGCCCCTTCCAGGAGGGCCTGTGCTTGTGGGAGCTGGCAGCAGCGGGGCCACTCACCGACTGGACGAGCAGGGCTCCCACCTTCTGCTGGGCATGCCAGGTGTGCACGCAGTGCCGAACCTGCTCCAGAAATTGCTCGTGGTGCTCCAGAAGCTCGGGGATCTGGTCGAAGATTTCGTCCACCAGTGCAGGGTCACAGAGCACAGAGTTCTCTGGCTGCTTCAGCGGCTGCATGTAGCCCTGAAGGACCCACAGGGTTGGTGCACACTCCCTCAGAGATGCCGCCCCACCCCACCTACACGGGACCCCTGTGTGAGTGCACACAGAATCACCCGGGCCTGCAGCTCAACACCCTGCCTTCCACATCTTCCTCTTGAGACCAAGAGCTCCAGGAGGGAGATGGGAAGACCTAAGCTCATGCCCTCATTGCTGAGCCCAGGGCCTGGCACAAAATGGGAGCAAGGATGCTCAGGAGAGGTTTGTTTAATGCGTGAACAAATAGAGCTTGGAATGAGGAAAGCAAGATGGGGCTCCTTGAAAGACCTCCCACCACTAACTCGGCAAAGATTTACTGAGCACTTACTACATACCAGCCACTGCTCTAAGAATTGGGAGACAGCAGTGAATAAGAAAGACCACAATCTCTGTCCTGATAGAGCTTAGGATCTAGTCTGATGAAACACACAAAGTTTTGAAAAAAGATTTAAAAAAAATACCATATTTCATCAAATCTAAAAAATATTTTATTTTATTTTATGGCAAAGTCTTGCTCTGTCACCCAGCCTGGAGTGCAGTGGTGTGATCTGAACTCACTGCAACCTCCACCTCCCGGGTTCAAGTGATTCTCCTGCCTCAGCCTTCTGAGTAGCTGGGATTACAGGTGTGTGCCACCACACTCGGCTGATTTTTTATATTTTTCATAGAGACAGGGTTTCACTCATGTTGGCCAGGCTGGTCTCGAACTCGTGACCTCAAGTGATCCACCTGCATCGGCCTCCCAAAGTGCTGGGATTACAGGCATGAGCTACTGCACCTGGCCATTATTTTATATTTAAGAAAAACTGGTTGCCAATTAAATTATGATATGTTACCAATTATAGAATGAACCTGATTTAGGGACATTCAAATGTGAAGACCACAAGTCTCAGAATGGGTGATGTGTGGAAATCTCGTAGTTAGTTAAAAGGCGGTAAATGTGGCCGGTCGCGGTGGCTCAAGCCTGTAATCCCAGCACTTTGGGAGACTGAGGCTGGGCAGATCACCTGAGCTCAGGAGTTTGCCACCAGCCTGGGCAACACAGTGAAACCCCGTCTCTACTAAAATACAATAAATTAGCTGGGCATAGCGGTGTGTGCCTATAGTCCCAGCTACTTGGCAGGCTGAGGCAGGAGAATTGCTTGAACCTGGGAGGTGGAGGTTGCAGTGAGCTGAGATCGTGCCACTGCACTCCAGCTTGAACAGCAAAATAAATAAATAAGGCGACAATGGTGTGAAGATAAAGCAGGAAGGATCATGGGAGATCACGAGACCACATGGGAAGTTACTGGAGGCTCTTAATGACACTCTCCGAACGCTTTTTTACAGATTTCAGATCTGCTGGCCAGTCTGTGACTAAAACTCCAGTTATTTTACGTCAAATCTACATGCAATGATGTTCCCCTAGCTTGAATGGCCCAGCTCAGGGGCCGGTGCGCTTGTGGAGAGGTCGCCCTCTACTGGCCCTACGCTGTAACTGCAGGCTGAGGAAACAGGAGGGTGTTGTTTGAAAAAGCATATGTGATGTTGCAATAACATTTATATTAAACATTTTTAAAAATCTGGCTTGTTTTATAAAACAAGTTTGAGAAAGTAAAGCTCAACAGAATCCTCTCTCTTGGCTAGGGATTCTGAAAAGGCCGGGATGACGGTGAGGAGATAGGCAGGCAGTCTCCTACCCACAGGTGAGCCAGCTCCTGGGCTGGGTCAGGGCCTGCTGCTCCACAAGCAGCAGGAGCAGCAGCTAAACCGCTCACCTCAGGGTCCAGGCACCCACACAGAAGTGGGCACACAGCAGGAGGAAAGAACAAACAATGACTGAGAGCCCAATATGGAACCTGGCACAAGCCCCATTCACTCACCAATGCTCAGCCTGCCCAGCAAGCACTGGGCACCTCACTGCACAGACCCCCTGTGGGGCTGACATGTGAATGGTGGGAGGCAGGAAAGAAGCACAATAAATACGTAAATTACTACACAGCACGCTGGAAGACAGTGAGTGCTACACAAAAGAGGAGTAGGATCAGGGTGCCAAGGGGAGGGGGGCTCGTCAGGGTGGTCAGGGAAAGGGGTGTTTGTTAGCTTCGAGTGTTAGAGTTGAAAATAGGCTCAGAGGGTGAGGGTGACGCTGAGGAAGGGGTATAGCCCTAGGACCTAGTTTCAAATCCTCCCTCCTTCTGGCTCCTAACTTCTATTTAACTTCTTCGTTCATTTTGAACACCTGGCCTGCAGGAACAACACTTATCAATTAGTCAGGGCAGTGATTGCTGGAAGTTAACACTGGGACTACAGAGTCCAGTCTTAATTTGAATACCACTGTGTTCCAGGCAGGGTAGACTAGTGGGTGACAGGGAGGACCCAGAGTCACAATGACAGGGTTTTAACCCAGGGTGTGCCACTTCCTAAGTCTGTGACCTTGGACAAGCGGCTTTACTTCTCTGGGTCTCAGTTGCATCATCTGCAAAATGGTGTTTATAGTCAGATTTGTATGAATTAACTCACTGTTCTAAAGCATTCTGAACAGTGCCTGGCACATAGTGGGCACTCAGTAAATGTCAACTAATACCACTCACTAGATGGATGACCCTGGGCAAGTTTCTTAACCTCTCTGAGTCTTCATATGAAGAAGAATATAATATCTACCTCACAAAATTAATACAAAGATTAAATGCAACTTTTTACCATGCTTGCAGAGCCGCAGGCAGTATGCTAAATTATAAACATGTCTCTTTAATTACCTGCACTCAAGGCAGGTCTATTATTATCTCCTCTCTACAGATGAGGAAACTGAGGCAGAGACTGGTTACGTGACATGCTCTGGGTCACACAGCTGGCCAGGAGATGGAGCCAAGTTTGAATGCTGGCGGCTTGGCTCTAGAGTCATGCTCCTGTCCTGGAGTCAGACCTCAGTCCTCCTCCTACACTCCAGGGCTGCCTCCAGGGACGGTCCTCGGGTTCACGTGACACCCTCCTGTCCACCTTCACCTAGCTCACCCAACACTCTAGCTTCCTCCACCCACAGGTCCTGCACCCTTTCCTAACTGCAGCCCTGGATGGGTCCAGGAGATGTGGCGGAGGCAGAAAGACACGCCCAGGCCCTGTCTGCTCCCAGCTCTCCACTGCTCCTGCCTCCTGCCTGTGAACAGACATGGGTGCCGTCATCACCTTTTGTTTTTCTGTTTTGTTTTGTTTTCTGAGACAGGGTCTCACTCTGTCACCCAGGCTGGAGTACAGTGGCACGATCTCGGCTCACTGCAACCTCCGCCTCCCGGGTTCAAGCTATACTCCTGCCTCAGCCTCCGGAGGAGCTGGGATTACAGGTGCCTGCCACCATGCCTGGCTGATTTTTGTATTTCTAGTAGAGATGAGGTTTCACCAAGTTGGCCAGGCTGGTCTTGAACTCCTGACCTCAGGTGATCTGCTTGCCTCAGCCTCTCAAACTGCTGGGATTAGAGGTGTGAGCCTCCGTGCCCGGCTCACCTTTAAATCTTCTTGCTGGGAGATAGGTAGATTAGCTACATTTTGCAGGCAAACTTGAGGCTCAGAGAAGGTGAGGTGATTAGGCTAGTATCACCCAATGAGGACGCAAGTGACTTAAACCCTGGACTGTCTGACCCTAATGCCTCCAACTCTCACCTAGGGGATGGCAAAGGACCCCCTCAGGCCCCTGCCATGTCTACTCCTCCTGCCTGGCATTGTGGTTGCATCCCTCCCATGGCTTCCTTGCGTGCACAGTAAAGCCCAGCTCCATACCCAGCAGCCTTCCTTCCTGCGGCCACCCGGCTCTGGTTCCCTGCTGGTCTAGGTTCCTTCCAGCCTCCCGGCCTTTGTCCCTGATGGCTCCCTCTGCGGGGAGCCATCCCTCCGGGCTCTCTCTGCTGAAATCTACCCACCCTTCAGGTCTCAGCTAAATACCCCAACCCCAGGGAAGCCCTCCCTGACTCCCACACCAGGGCAGGCCCCCTTCTGTGTTCTCATCTCCCCATGCACTTTTTAAAAACAATAAACACACACAATGTATTTTATGGTAAAATATATATAATACAAAATTTACCATTTTAAATGTACAGTTCAATGGTATTAAATACATTCATAATGTGTGACCATCCAGCTCCAAAACTCTTTCTATCCTGTAAAACTGCAACCCTGTACCCATTAAATAGTAACTCCCCATTCCCTCCTTTCTCAGCCTGGCACCCTTTCCCTGGCACCCACCATCCTACCTTCCATCTCTGTTCTGACTACCCCAGGAACCTCATACAAGTGGAATCAGACAGTGCTTGTCCTTTGAGACTGGTTTCTTTCACTTGGCATCATGTCCTCCAGGCTCATCCATGTTGTAGGATGTCAGAATTTCCCTCCTTTTAAGGCGTATTTCTGTTGTGTGTATGTACTCTGTGTGTGCACTTCTGCATCACCATGTGTCACTGTGCGTGGTGTCTGGCTGATCACTGTCGGTCTCTGCTATAGCCCGTGAGCTCCAGGAGACAGGCCCGTACCACTAATGCCCCTGCACAGAGAACACTGCCTGGAGCGCAGAAGGGGCTCACCGTGGATTTGTGGAGTGAGTGAATGAATGAATGGTGAGTGAGTGAATGCTCTGGATGTTTCCATAGGGTGAAGGTTCTACCTTCAGCCTTTGCTGTCACTCTGCCCAGCTAGCTTGGGCAAATTCATCCTCAACGGTGACTGCCAGGCCTCACTTCAGCTCAGGTCCACACTCATCCAGCCCCAGGCCATGTGTGCATCCAGGCTGTGGGCCGTCCCAGGTTCATGTCTGAGCCTGAACTCGCCACCTTGCTCCAGTTGTGCTTCTCCCCTGGGCCCCAGCTTTCCAAGGCCAGGAGCCCAGACATTATCTTGGGCTTCCCCACCTTGCCCCCTACATCCAACCAGTTACCATGCCTGGCCTGACCAGTTTACCTCCTGAGTGTCTGTCCCCAGCACTTCCTTCCTGTAACCTCTATCCTTGCCTAATGTCAATGGCCTTGACCTCTTCTGCCACCCACCTTCCCACCTGTCAGACAGATTTCACCAAGCATGAATCAAGCCACACACCTCCCCTGCTCAAAGCCCTTTGCTGATCATCCAGGGACCCTGGCAGAATCTACTCCCTCCAACTGGTGTTCCAGGCCCCCACACTGTGGCCTCCGCCGACTTCGACGGCGTCGCTATAGGACCAGCGCCTTGTGCTCTGTGCTGGCCACGTGGACCTCCGAATGTGCCAGGCCTCACTTGGATTTGCAATGTGCCATTCCTGCTGCTGAGAAGACAGGTCTCGGTGGAAGCGAGCACCTCCTCCAGGAAACCTCCCTGACCCCAGGCTTAGCAGGTGCCCCTCGATGTTTCTAGAGTGCCCGTATGCCCGTATACTCCACTACGTCCTCAGCAGGATGGTGAGCTCCTGTGGCAGGGGCTGGGCTCTCTTATTCATCCCTGTGTCTCCTGCACCTGGAACAGGGCCTGCACACAGCAGGTGCTCAACACTAAATTCTAGTCAACTCCTACTTCCCAGTCAGAGAATACAATGGAGGGGGCACATCAGAGGGAGTTCACGGATCTAAGTTCAGGGTCAGCGTTGCCAGGGGGACGTGGAAGAACAGTGGGGTAGGGACGCCTGCCCTGGGGTAGCCTGGCCCCTCTGCATTCTCTCCTGCCCAGGAGAAGGCTTCCTCCTTCTCTGGGATAGCCATGTTGGGGGTTCTCCATGGAAAGGCGATGGGTGCCAGGGACACGGCTCTCTGGCCTCAGTCCCTTGTCCATGAAAGGGGTTTGCTCACACCCATCTGACAGCCTCCTAGGCTCAGAAAGGCTGTTCTCAGGGGAGTGGGCCCCGAGCCCCACCTGCATCAGGGTACGCAGCGACTCCACATACGACTGCTCTGTGTCCAGCAGGGTCATGGCCACGTGCTTCCGCATGTCCTGTGGAGACAGGAGCAGAGGGTGAACAGGGGTCTTGTTGCCCCCAGACCCCATCACCTGTAGCCATGTGGTGCCCAGAGAACCCGTCCACACCCTCTCCCTGCCCTCTTGCCCCTTCCCTCCTGCCACCCAGGGCTCCCGGCTATTCCCCTGAGGCCCCCACAGGCCCTCCACTCTGCCAGTTGCTCAGCTGCTCCCCCTGCCCCCCACTTACACCTCAAACACGTGGCCTCATACAGTTAGGCCGTCACTCCTCTGCCGCTGCCCCATCCACCCACTTCTTGGCTCCTCTGCCGGGCTATTGAAAAAGGTTCTTTAAAAAATCAATAACCTTTCACATTTGCAAAGAACAATGACTCCAGGCCAGCACCCACTCCAGCTGCCAACTCTGAAGACCCCACTTTCAGGCTCAGCGCTATGGGGACATGCCCACCAGGCTGGGCTGCCCAGCATCCCTAAGAGTAGATACCATCACCCTGCTACAGAGGAAGACACTGTGGACCAGAGAGGGGAAGTCAGTGCTGAAAGTCACACAGCTGGGCAGTATCAGGGTTTACCCAGTCTCAGATAAGGCTGGATCCCAATTCTGTCATTTAAAAATGTTAACTAAGCCCTCCTATGCGCTAGGCACTGTTCTAAGCATGACATATTATTCAATAATCCTGGCCACCCTGTGAGGTAGATGTTATTATTCTCTTCATGTTAAGGAGGGGAAAAAGGAAACCCAGACACCGATGCCTCCATCCTATGGATCTGATGACCTGAATTACTGAGTTCCCAAGGGGTCATACAGTCTCTGCACCCACACCCCCAGGCACACGGTGCTCATCCCTGTCTGGGGGGCCTTCTTTGCGTTCAGCCCCTGGGACTGAACTTACCTGCTGCTCCTCTCCACCAGTCCCTACACCTCTACCCCCACATCCCTATTTCCAGGAAGCCTTCCCAGATAGCACCAGCCCCAACAACTTCCCTTCTCTGGCAGAGACTCCACTCTAAGCCCTAGACCCCTACACTCCACTCCTGACCCCTCTAAGGCCCTAGAGTGATCCTGGGCAAGGTCCCTAACTCCTCTAGGCTCCAGATCTCTCGGTTCTTCTCCTCTCTCCACTCCCCTCCTAAGTCTCGGCTTGGCCTGAGCACTTGGGACCCTACCTCGGGCTCCTGCCATCAAGGCCTGCTGGTTCGAGCAGGTGCTGTGCAGATGGCAAAGCCAGGGTGTCCACGTCTGTGGCATCCCTCCAGCCTTCACCTCTAGTCCCTCAGGGTAGGGACTCAACCAGTGGGTCTGTGCTGGTCACTGCTATGCCCAGGGCCCATGTCTTAGTGGACCTGAGCCCAGGCCTGTGCAGTTTGCTTGACCCAGCCACTGCTCCCCCTCTGCTTGTGGCACACCCACTTCAGATCTCTTGCCCTCTGACCAAGGACTCAGGGGCAAGACCTGTCCCCATAGTGTCCTATAATGAAGCACACTCAGAAAAGTGAGCTCCCATGCTAGGAACTCAGTGGTGGGGGTGTGAAGGACATCCCTTGGGGCAGGGAGGAAGGGGGGGCTGGCTCTCCCCATCCTTACCAGCCCACCATTGCCAGCCCTGGGCTCTGACAGGTGGGAAGGCACCTCAGAGCCTCCGGAAACAGCAGACCAGAGCCTCAGAGGCTCTGGAGACAAGCAGACCATCTATCCTTGGTACTCCTGTGACCTCTAAAAAACCAGGGCAGCTTCCAGAAGGAGGCAGTGGGAGCAAGGCTCACTGTATGATGGAGAGCTTGGGAGAGTGTGGGGGGCCAGGAAGGCCTCCCGAGGACAGGCCCAGATGCTTAATCCTGCCCTACCCCACTCCAGGGACATCTCAGCACCCCACAGACATGGCCTTGCTTCAGCCTCACACTCAGCTCTGTGACACAGGTGTTCCCATTTCCACTGCACAGGTGAAGGGCCACGTCAGAGAGGTGACATGACTTGTCCAAGATCACACAGCCAGTGAGTGGCAAAGCAAGGACCAGAGTCTCCTCAGCCACCCCATGACTCTCAGGGCTCCAGTCCCTGGAGTTCTCGCCCAGACTAACTGGACAGCCACAGGCCACAGGTCCCCAGCACTGTCCTTACTGGCTGTGTGACTGTGGTGTCACCTAACGGTGGCTGTGTGACTGTGGTGTCACCTAACGGCCCTGTTTCCACATTCTCTTCCATGAAATGGAGCAAATAACCCTTCTCTCCCATCATCATGAAGGCAAAGGCAGCAGTGAGTGGAGCAGCTCTGTCCGTCACCGTGAAGGCAAAGGCGGCAGTGAGTGGAGCAGCTCTGTCCACACACAGCAGGTCACCAGTGTCCACCCTTCCTCCACCTCAGTAAGACGGCATAGGGAGCTCCCTGACAGCAGGGCCAGGCCAGGTGCGGCCCTGGGCCTCTCAGCCACCCTCCCCCGCCCACACCACGGCCCCATCAGGCCCAGCGGGCACTACAATGGTCATGGTCAGGGAGGCTTGCCCTGAGAGGCAGGGCTGGCGCTGGGCCTGATGCCAGGAGGCTGGGGTGACACGGGGAGGCTGACGCTGCAATGCCCGCCTCTCCCAGCCTCCTCCCTGCGGCAGAGCACAGTGGCCTGTCACTCAGCTGTCAGGTAAAGACACGGAAAACAAGGCCAGCTCCCTGTCACTGCGCGAGCAGCCCTCCACACGTGCCCAGACACGGGTGTAGTGTGCGGGGGTTGCGGGGGTGGACAGGGGAGGCAGGAGGCAGACAGCGCAGCTGTCAGCCTGAACAGCAGGCCCACCTGTTCTGGGCGGGACAGCCCTGCAGGCCCAGCCTTCCCACAGCGCCCCTCATCCCTCACCAGTCCCATCCCCAGACCTTTGCTACACCAGGCACTGTGGGCACTGGGGGATACAGCAGGAAGCCAGAGGGGGCCACTCCTGGGATGACTGGGGCATCACAACCCAAAGACTAAAACCCTGATGGGCACAGTGTGAAGACAGACACGCACACAGAGACGCCGTAAAGGCAAGCCGCCCCACACAGAAATAAAAAACACAGTCAGGTCACGCAGCTGAGAACCAGGCCCGCCAGCCCAGAGACTTGAGGTTGTGGAGAGACACAACACAGCACGGGGAGGGGACAGAACTACAGCCCCCAGTGGGGCCAGGAGCATGGCACAGAGTCCAGGCCCAGAGATACACAAAGACCGGGAAATAGCCCCAAGACGCCTCCCCTCCCCTGTAGGGGTAGGCACACCTAGCGAGAACGGGAACGCTGCTGTTTCCACCGCAGCATGACTCCTCCAAGGACCAGCAGGCCCAGCGGCAGGGGGAGGATGGCAGTGGGGGAGCAAAACTGACTCTACCTTCCAGCACACAGATACACCAGGGCCACCTCAAGCCTAAGAGGAGGGCTGGGAAAACCTCTCCTTCCTGAGCCTGTGGAACCAGGATACCACTGGCGACAGCCTCGGCTTCTATAGGCACCCATTCTGCAAGCCGAGTGCCACCAGGCCTTGACCCTCAGCACCCTGCCAGCCACACCACCACCTGCCAGGGTTCCTCACCCAATCTCCCGGTCTTCATCCCCGGTCACAGAGAGCCCCTGCGCCCCATGCCTCCCCTCCTCCCACCGTCTCCTGGGTTGGCTCCTGGGTCGGCTGAGTTCTAGGCCGTGGCCCAGGTCCCTGGCTGCCCCTTCCCCTGCCCGTACCTGGGCCTCCCCAGGATCCTCGGCGTCAGTGCTGCTGCCCCTGGTGGGCTCCCCGGAGGCGGTGGCTGGGCCCAGATCGCGCATGTCTTCCAGCGCGATGGTGAACTGGGCCAGGGTCTTCACCATCTGCAGCATGCGGCCGGCCCGC
>NW_012105410.1:1700950-1734541 GCF_000951045.1 Mandrillus leucophaeus
CCCCATCTACCCCAGCACGCTCTGGGCTGCCCTCGCACCCGCCCCTTCCCACACGCAGCGGCGTCCGCTCACGGACCCATCCCCCGCCCCAGGACACAAGTCGGCGCACAGCCGTGGACAACGCGGCGACATGTACTTTCCGTCCACACCTGTACCCAGCGCGGGCACACGCTGAACGCAGCTTCCCACCGAGGAGCCACGGAGCACGGGACACACACAGGGGCACGAACACACCTACAGGGAACAGGCCACGCTCATGGAAACCTGCCTCAGGCCTGGACCCGTATGCACATAGGGGTCAGGCCAAGTGCACCCACATCAACACAGTCCCTTACAGACCTTAACCTTGACACACACGAACATGATCCATCCTTGCGCCCAGACAAGTGCTTTTGTGTTTACATAACTATTGTCAGGCAGAAACAGGCACACGTGTCCAGGCTTGGACATTTAGAGATGTGCACACATACACATCCCTGGTCTTCCACCCAAGGGAGGAGCTCTTGGGCCTGAAGGAGGGCAGTTATCACTCAAAGGACCCACCTTGAATCATCCCTACCCCTGCCCCGACCCAGCTTGGCCTGTGTCCTGTACCTGGGACCATCTTGGAAGGTTCCAGTCCTGTCCCTATCCAACCCCCCCACCCCTAGACTGTGCTCCCATCCCCAGACTGTGCACCCCTAGACTGTCTCCAAACAGGATCCTCACAAGCTGCTGCTTCAAAGCCCAGAGTGACGGCAGAACCTATCCCAGACTCAGTTTGGACTGAGGGGTGGTGGTGAGCAACCTGCTTTTGCACCAGCTCCCACCCCGCAAGATGTGGGGGCTCTGAAGCACCCTGCAGCTGTGCCTGAGCCCTGGCCGACTTCATGCCTTTTAGTGTGCTGCACGCTCCCACGCTCACCAAGCCCCCAGCTGACTCCCTCTCCCAAACCTGGTTTCCCCTGAGTTTCCTGCACAGTAGACATCCTGACCCCATCGATCAAGCCAGGCCCATCTGTCCCCACGTCTCATCTCCTTGCTCAATGTGCTCCAGCCACTTCTGTTTTAACTTCCAGAAATTGACCATGCTCTCTCCTGCCTCAGGGTCTTAGCCCATGCCTTTTCCCTCTCCTCGTAATGCTTTTTTCTTTTCCTTTAAGACCAGCTTCAGGCGGGCGCGGTGGCTCACACCTGTAATCCCAGCACTTTGGGAGGCTGAGAAGGGCACATCACCTGAGGTTGGGAGTTCGAGACCAGCCTGACCAATATGGAGAAACCCCATTTCTATTTCTAAAAAAATTACAAAATTAGCCAGGTGTGGTGGCGCATGCCTGTAATCCCAGCTACTCGGGAGGCTGAGGCAGGAGAATAGCTTGAACCCGGGAGGCAGAGGTTGAGATGAGCTGAGGTTGCAGTGAACTGAGGTCGCGACATTGCACTCCAGCCTAGGCAACAAGAGCGAAACTCTGTCTCAAAAAGAAAAAAGACCAGTTTTAGTGCAAATGCCACCTCCTCAGGGAAGTCCAGGGAAGCCCTCCCTGATCCTCAGATTAGGTCATGTGCATCTAATTTCTGCTCTTAAAGGCTCTCATTTTTCCTTACCTTAACCATGTATTGCAGTTCGTAAATATACATTTAAGCAATTACTAGATTGAGGCCCGTCTCCTCCCAGGAGACTATAGGCTTCCTGAGGGCAGTATCCTTGTCCCTTTTATAAGCCAGGGCACTGTGCACACAGTACAGGCTGGCTTAATAAGCCCCCAATAGCTCTTCCTCCTCCCTTCTCCCCACATGCCCAGCAGTTACTGACTGAGAGGCACACCAGCCTGAACAGCTCTCTGCCTCTTACCCTCCCAGCTGGATGGATTGTGGGCTTCTCTGCGGATGGAGCCTGCTCCTCCTTTTCCTCCTCCCGGGGCTGGGCATGCAGGGGGTCTGGAACAGCCAGACCAATTGACTGAATGGTGGCTTGAAAGGGAGGATGGACAGGCCTATGATCCAGTGCAGACATCCAGGTCCCACAGCACATGCAGAGTGGTGGTTTGAAGGCCCCATCCCTGGCTCATTGCTTGGTCACTGAGGATTCCTAACCCACATCTGGCTTTCTCTCAGGGCACCTCGTCCCCGATCTGACCCTCTCAAGCTACACGACCCTGGGCATCAGCTTCCTCTGAGTGGCTGAGAGGCAGTGTGTGGTTCAGAATTCAGAGAGGTGCATCCATTCCCTCACTAGCTTCAGTGGGATGGGCCCTGAAGAGATCAGTCCACCCTTGTTGGCCTCCAGGGGCTACCAGACAACACAGGGCTTTTCTCATAGGGCTCAGCAGAGGGAGTCACTGCTACTTGAGGGGAAGGTTTTCAGGGAGGGCTTCCTGAAGGAGGCATGGCATGAACAAGGTCCTGAGGTCAAGAGATCCACAGGCATATGGGTGCCCAGAAGGCAGAGTTCACTGACAGGCCCTATCCCCAAGAACGGGGCGGGACTTGGTGCCAAAGCACTGCTTGCTGCTGCTACTTCATTAAGGATGGCTAATTAGATCCAAGCCTGTTGTCTTGGCAATGGAGTGGGGCTGGTGGGTCAAGGAGATGAAAGGAAGCAAAGAGAAGGAACAGGAGCACATGGGTCGGTCGCTGAGGCAGGGTTTCCGGGGAGGGCCCCATAACAGCACAGGCATCAGAGCCCTTCAGGATGAGGTCAGCTGGGGTGGGGGCTGAGAGCACCAGGCGGGCCACAGTACCCCTATGCTGGTTGGTTCTGCTGTTGTTCCTCTAAGCTCCTGTTCTGAGTGCTGATTTTATTTTCCTTTGGGGTATGTGCAGTTGTATAGAATGAGTATGGCTCAGAAGAGTTTCTGTAAGTGTACAAAGTGCTTGGTGAAGGCCTACCCAGCCCTCCTCTCCATACCCCACACCCCACCATAAACACCTCTTCTCCCATGAAAGAGCCACACTCTCACCTGCTTCTTAGTCAGGGAAGGCAAGACAAAGAGGGGAAAAAGGGCTCTGCTCTACAAGAGTACCACCCCACTCCAGGAGAGGCAGGCTGGGGGTCCCAGCTCTGTGGGACCACCTTTCTACAGCCTTGGGGAGCACCTAACCCTCCCTACTTCTGCCCAATCTGCTGACAACTTCTCCATCTCTGAGGGAATCCCAATACCCTGACTACCCGCCTCTGGACACACCACCCAGTCTGAGCCCACCCACACCTCCTGCATCTGGGCACTGTCCAGCTGGGGGCCACCTGGTCCTCCAGCTGGTGCTGGACCAAATGGGACCAATGATGAGAAAGGCTAGACGTAGGGACGAACAAACAAATGGACAGATAACCAGTAATGACTGAATAAATGAAAGGATGAAGGGATGGAATCATGATAAGATGAATAAATAATAAATTAATGGATGAACAGATCAATGACAGTCATGAATACATGAATGAATGCACAGATATATGGCTTAATGGATGAGTAATCAATTGTATTTTTATTTTATTCATTAGTTGATTAGTTCAATAAATACTTATAGAGAACCTACTAGATGCCAAGCACTGTGCTGGGAATTTAAAGGTAAGGAAAGAGGTCTGTGCCCTACTGGGCACCACAGTCTACACAGGAAGACAGGAACTGAGAAAGAAATGGCAAACATGATGCAGGTGGTGAAGGAGAAATGCCGGTTCTGGGACAGCAGGCCTCATCAGGCTCCTGGGGGTGGAGGCACAACCCTATTAAATCTTTGTCAAGAGAGTGCCTGGGCCCCAGAGCTGCCCAAACTGGAACACTGGGAACCCCATAATCTCAGAATTGCCACACCACTAATGCTGTTTGGACAATTCTCAGGGGCCAGGCACCCCACCATCGCTTTACACATCCTGGCTCCTTTAATCCCCATAGCAGCCTCACATCAATAACTCTATTATTATTACTCTCCCTTCTTACAAACTAGGAAACTGAGGCTCAGAGAAGTCACCTGGCTGGTAACAGGTAGAACCCAGTTCTACCAGCCACCTCTAGGGCCCAGGCTCCTAAACTCCATCCTCTCCCCAGTGGGGAGAGCCCCACTCCACCTCCCCTGGCCTGGTGCACACAGCTGGGCTCCCCCCACCCCCACCTCCCTGGTGCGGTGGTTGCCTTTCTTCAGCCTCCTTTGTTACAAGATAGTGACTATGAACAGATTCTCCTGAAGGTTTAGGTGGTAAACAAAATGCCATCCACAGGCAATGCTAGAGTCAAAGAAGATCCTCTTCCCTGGGAACTCGGCCCTGGCGAATGGCCCAGACAGACTGTCTGATGCTCCTGACCCCACCAAAGTCCACAAGCATAGGGTTGGTACGGGATGTTCCCAACCTAATGGGCTATCCATTTCCCTGACAGCCGCTGCCTTCCTCAGGTGCTTAGTTCATCAAGGAGATGAAAGTTCCAAAAGAGGGACTTTTTGGTGTAGAGAGATTAAGAGCTCTCTGGAGCCAGAGAGCTCAAGCCCAAATCCTGGCTCGGCCACTTACTGGGGAAGTGACCTTGGGCAAGACACTTCACTTCTTGGGGCCTCAGTCTCTCCATCTGTTCCTGTTTGAGGACTCTGTCTTCTTCTTCCCATCCTCCTACCTTCTCTCCTCTCCTCCCTTCCCCTGCCTCCCCCTGGTCAGGTCCTGTTCCCTAGAGACCCTCCCTTCTGGAAGGAGGAGCCTCTCAAGGCTCCACAGAGTTCCCAGGCCTCCCAGGCAGCTAGAAGGGAAGTGTCCAAGCCACAGGGCTCCCTGGGGACTGGCTGCTCAGGGTGGGCTCCATAATTCTGGGGAATGTGCTTTGGGAATGGGAAGGAGAGCTCCTTAGAGCCTCAGGATCTTCCTGCTATGGGGACACTGCCCTGCTTCGGTGGGTCTGTGTATGCAGCTAGGGTGGGATTACGAGTGACATGACCTGTGTCCTCTCTGTGTGGACTCCTCTGTGTGTCTGTGTGCACTCCTGTTGGGGTCTTCTGTGGACATGTGACTGCACAACTGGTGAGGGTGATGGTCCATAGGGTTCAATAGCAGAGACAGAAAGTGAAGGGGTCACTTCAATAATAATAAAAAATAGCTGGACGTGGTAGTTCATGCCTGTAATCCCAGCACTTTGGGAGGCTGAAGCAGGAGAATCACTTGATCCCAGGAGTTCGAGACCAGCCTGGACAACACAGGGAGCCTAATCTCTACAAAAAATACAAAAAATAGCCAGACCTGGTGGCACACACCTGTGGTCCCAGCTACACGGGAGGCTGAAATAGGAGGATCACTTGAGCCCTGGGATGCTAAGGCTGCAATGAGCTGTTTTCCTCATCATCATCTCCGGTGGGTGTGGTAGATTGTATATTTTGAAGATAGCTATCATCTCATATGCTTTTTTTTTTTCTTGAGAAAGGGTCTCACTCTGTCACCCAGGCTGGAGTGTAGTGGTGTGACAGCTCACTGCAACCTCAAACTCCTGGGCTCAAGCGATCCTCCTGCCTCAGCATCCTGAGTGGTGGGGGTACAGGCACCACCATGCCCAGCTAATTTAAAAAGATTTTTTAGAGATTAAGTCTTGCTATGTTACCCAACCTAGTCTCGCACTCCTGGGCTCAAGCAATCTTCCTGCCTCGGCCTCCCAAAGTGCTAGGATTATAGGCATGAGCCACTGCGCCTGGCTCACATGCTCTTCTTACAATGTGGTATTGACTCTTCCCACAGAGTGAGGAGGTCCAGGTCCCCTCCCTTTGAAGCTGGGTAGAGCTTTGTGACTGCCTTGACCACAGAGCACAGCAGAAATGATACTATGTGACATCCAAAGCTAGGTCATAAAAATGCCATGTGCTTCCATCTTGCTCTCTTGGCTTACTCATTCTTGAAACACAGCCTCCACGTTGTGGGGAAGCCCAGACCACATGCAGGGGCCATGTGTAGGTATGCCAGCTGACAGGCCAGATGAGATCCAGCCAAATGCCAGCATTCATCACCAATCTGTGAGTGAGGATGACTTCAATTCCAGCCCAGCACTATCTGACCACACTGCATGACCCTCAGTGAGAAGTGCCTAGCTGAGGAAACTGAGGATCAGGGAGGTGGAAGAGCCACAGTCACACAGGCAGTGAGTGGAAGAGATGGACTGTGAACCCAGAGTCCTTCATATGCTGACAGGAGAAATGAAGGGAGGGGATGATTTCTGCACAGGCTAGATTTCATCTATTGCCCCAGAGGGGTCGAGTTGGGACTCCAACCTCACCACTCCTTCCAGAAACTGTCCCCGCTGGCTGATAGGAGGATGGAGGTGGTAGCCTTCACTCCTTATGCTAGGACTCAGGCCCGACTTCTAGCTGCTGAACCTTGCTGGTGCACTCTTAGCCCAGAAGGGACCCCCCTACCCACTGCGCTCCCAGCCCCTTCCTAGACCTCTGGGAAAGAGGCATGCTCGCTGTATCCTTGGTGGGAGCTCATGTCTACAGCTGGCTAATGTTTAGTGAGGTGCTGTTTCTCATGTATTATCTCATTTAGTCCTCACACCAGTCCTCTGAGTTACGTATTCTTGTTATGGCCATTTTACAGATGAGGAAACAAAGGCTCCAGGAAGCGAAGCAACTTGCCTGAGGTTATGAAGTCAGGATGTGGCAAAGCTGGGATTTGACCCCAAGTAACTGACATATCAGAGAAGCTGAGTGACCCCACCAGGGTCACAGAGCGCATTAACAAGGAGTCAAGCCAAGTCCAGAGCACCTTGAATAAGGAAGTGGGAGGCTGTATTCCCTTCCATGGATGGCTGGGAGTTAGATGGAAGTAGGACGGTCTCAATGTCTGCTCCCTGCTTTCCACAACCAGAAGATCCATAAAAGCAGAGTCTAGGTCTCCTGACATACAGTAGGGGCACAATACTTATCTATTGACTGTCTTGCTTTGCAACTTTAGCCAAATTCCTCTCCACTCTGGGATTCAGTTTCTCCCTCTGGGCAAAAATGGGGGAGGAGGGAAGGTGCAGATGGATTCTAAATTCCCCACCAGGCTTCCTGGCAGAGGTGGTGGGGCTGAGGTCATGCTCAGAGGTGGAGGATGGACAGCTTGACCCTCCTCCCTGATTTCAGGCTTCAGGATTAAGCCTATAGCTCCAGTGAGGAAGCTGAAGACCCAAGAACTGCACTTCCACCAGAGGCCCACAGGTGGCAGCAGAGGCCAACATGGCAGGGGCTGTGGTACATGTGGTTTGAATTTAACTCGGTTTTGGTTGTTTTTTTTTTTTTTTTTTTTTTAATGTGGGTTTTTTCCCCTTCTTTCTTCTCTGAGATCCGCCTCCCTCCCTCCCAATTTCAAGAAGATACAGCTGGACCTTCCAGGCTGGGAAGGAAAAATTTCTTAACATCATGGATAATAGCGGGAAGCAAGAGGTGGGGCTTGAGGGGTAGATGGATAGACAGACCCCCAACATATGTGAAAAACATCTTCGGAGCTCAGAAGCTCTAAATGCAATCATCCTCTCAGCCCAAGAGGCTGGGACTGTCACCCCCATTTTACAGGCAGAGAAACCAGAACCCAGATCTTCTGGGTCCCACATCTGAGTGTGAAGGAGGGGGAGGTTGCCCTACCCTTGGCAATCGAGGAGGACCCCACTGGGAATCCCATGAGGCCTTAGGGTAGGTAGGACTTACCTACCTTGCCTATCTGGCAATTCCTGCTTTAGGGCTCCCAGGAAATGCACCCACCTTCCCCTATGCACACTTCTGCCTACGTACTGACCTGGCCTCTGGTCACAGCCCCGGCTTAAAACCTGTGAATGAGATGACCTCCAGGGGCCTTCCTCTCCCAGCTCTAAAAGTTATTTCATTCAAAATGTCTAAATGTGGCTCAGCACTGGACCAGTGCTCAGGGAATCAGGCCCGTGTGGCCCAGCACCACCACCGTTCAGCCTCTGATTCCTGACCTGCACAGAGCACTGGAAAGCAGGGCTCCCTTCCCTCTCCTCCACCCAGTTCCCCAGCCTGCAGGGAGGCTGGGATCGTGGGAACGGAAGTTATCCAGGGTCTGTTTCCAGCCCCTCTTGTTCCCTCCCTCCCTCAGACCCAGGAGCAGGGAGAAGGGCTGCAGTCGTGTGTTGTCGGTGGGATGGGGTGTCCTGCCTCTGGCGCAGAAGATGACTCACTGGGCTGTGGGCCAGGCACCCTGGGAAAGGCCAGGCCAGGCCAGCCTCAGCCGGAGCCCCAAGGAGCTGAGGCAGGAAGGAGGGGGCCAGGGCCTGCCTCGGCTGAAGATAAATCCTGGGGGCTCTTGAAGCCCCACAGCCAAAAGAGGCTGTCTTCCCCACGTACCACAGTGCCACCAGAGACCTAGGGAAGCCTGAGGTGCAATCAGCCCCCAGTAGCCTACACATGTGACCTCCCAGCCTCTCCTCTAGCCAGGCTGGTCTCTTCACCACTGTCCACCCCCAGCCTCCTCCCCACTTCTCCACCTTTGTGTAGACTGCTCCTCTGCCTGGGTTGCCCTCCTTGCTCTTGGTCCTGTTTAAACACCATCTAACTTTTACGCTCTGCCTCTTCCCGGAAGTTAATCTTTTAAGTCCTCCACCCTCCATGACCTATCACTGCTATAGACCAAGGGCACTGATCAAACTGCCTGGTGCTAATTCCCCAATCAGCAGCCTCCTTTTTGGCATATTGAAAGACCTACTATGTGCCAGACTTGCACTCAGGCAAGCTGCCCAGGTACTAAGGGACATATAACAAAGTCTGTGAGCTCCAAAATGGAGGGCGCACTTCTGCCTTGTTCCAGCAGCTTCCATGCCTACAACAGAGGCTGGCCCACAGTAAGTACTCAGTTCACATTTGTGAATTTGTGGATGAATGAAAGCAAGTATCAGTGTAATGACTGTGCACTGATTAGTTTAGAATATCCATGTTCAATCCTCTCTTGAAGGAGGGAGGCAGAGAAGGGACCATTTCTATGCATTTGATATATGGGCACTGAGGCTCAAAGAGGAAATGTCTCATGATCCCCAGGGTGGCAGACAGTCAGCTGAGCTAGAATCAGACCAGAGACCAGGCCTCTGGAGCTCTTCCACTGTAGCTTGTCCAGATAGGCCCAACCAGCTGGGTTGCACTGTGGCCCCTACCTCCTCTACTCCCACCCTGTTCCAGGACCCAGGTGACATTCTTGGGGGGAGAGTAAGTTCCACCCATCAGTCAGTCACTCCAGCCCTGACCCTGGGGACCCTGGCATAACCCAGAACCAAGGGAAGCCCCCTCCCATCACACCAGGCAAGCATAGGGTGGTCAGGATGCCCAGGGGCAGTGATCATGCCCCTTCAACGATCCCTCCATCCTAGCCTCTGGAAGAAGTGGTCTCTGCCTCTGGCTGACCAACAGCAGCTTGGGCTTTTAGGCCTTACTGAATTTATCCACCAATGGTGACCAGCCCTAATGCCTGGACAGCCATAGTCACACGTGTGTGTGTGTGTACATGTGTGTGTGTGTATGCGCGCACACATGTGCAGTGATTAAGAGTCACAGCTCAAGGTCAGCCTAAGCCAAACCCAGGGCATACTCTCCTGAGGCCCAGGACAAGGCCACCACTGCCAGGAAGTTTTTCTGGTACCACAGACCTGCCCACTCCCCTTCCTCTGAACTTCTGGAGTTTTGGCCTTCAAAACTCAGGGTCTTTCTAGTCTTGTCGTGATTACTGGCAATAAGTGGCACCACCCAGTACCTCAGAGTTTACAAAACACTTCCAGGGCCTAATTTCATGAGCTCTTCTGTGGGTAGGGCAAGGCTCAGTGAGAAGCCATGCGTGCTCGGGTTCTCAAGACAAAGGTTGGTGGGGCCAGGGCTCAAATCTCAGTGCCGGCACTGATCTGCTGTGGGACTGTGAGCAAGTTACACAACCTGGCTGGGCCTGAGGACAGGAAGAGAGCAAAAGCATAAACCAGGAGGAGAAGATCTCCTGAGGGATTCTTCTGTGCTGCTTACTAAGTGCTCTGCAGGTATTATTTTAACCTCACAATAAGCCTCCTGGGTAGGCCCTATTATTACCCTGTTATACAGAAGATGATGATGAGGCATAGTTAAGTACCTTGCTCATAAGTTAAGTACCTTGCTCAAGGTCTCTCATGCGGATGGGATTCCTGCCCCCAGGGACCCCAGAAAGAAGAGGTGTGGGGTTATCTAGGAACCAGGAGAGAGGAGCACCTTCTAGCCTAATAGAGTGACTCCGGGAGCGGCCCAGGCTCCCAGCACGAGGAGGACGCTCACTCGACATTTTCCACAGCAGGGAAAACTGGTGGCAACCTCAAAGTCCAACCACAGGAAGGCCCAGAGATTCATGCACTTACTGAAATCTTTGAAATGCTATGGAGAAGTGTTCGGGTGTAACATCAAATGAAAGAAGCAAGAAGCACACATTCTGCACCAGCTCAATGTTATTTAAAATACACACACACACACACACACACACACACACACACACACACGGAGAAAATACAGCAGAACATTAACATTAACAGTGGGCAGGGGCCCTGGACAAAAGTGGGTAGAGGGGTAGAGCCAAAGACCACTCTCCACTGATGGCTTCCCGACCTCCAGGAAGACCACATCTGTGCCTCAGTTTCCCTATCTATAAAGTAGAGAACATAGAGGGTTTACTTCTCACAGTGCCCAGAACAAAGCATGAGTTCAACAAATATTGGCTGTTTTGAATAACCAGAATCTTGGAGGGCAGGTCCCCTCAGGGGTCAGCAGTTGGCTGAAGCACCTCCTCCCACAGCAGCCCTCCCTGGCAGCCCTTGCTGGCATATCTGCAGGGCTGAGGAGCTCCCCCTCCCATGGTGCCATGGTAGCTCCTTCCACTATGGGCATGTCTGCTTGAGAGAAAGCCAAGCTGGACTGGACCCCTCAGTCTCTGGGTGGCCTTAGAATTGGACAGCAGTGACCTCAGGAAGAATTTTCCTCCATCTTCCATTCAAAAATCCTTTGGGCTCTGATGCTTCTGTAGGGTGATTCTCCAGGTGAGGGTTGGGAGAGGTTTTCCGGGTGGCTCTCTTGTTCCCAGCCCAGGTGACCACCTCTATCCCTCTCTCTCTCTCTGGGACAACAGAGTAGCATTTGTTGGCAGCACTTTGTGCCTTTTCCATTTTCTCCTTTGGAAAACAAATGAGAAGCCAGCTGAGTCTGACCTCCTCCCCACCGCCCCCCTCACAACCCTCCAGGCCCCCAGGGGCAGGAGGCCCTCTCTGCCTCCTCCCTGGACAACAGGCCTGGTGGAGAACCCCAGAGGAGGGGCCCTGTGAGCTGGCTGTTGCCATGGCAATGGCAGCCCTGGAATTTGACGGCTGGGGCCCAGGAGTGGGGGTGGGGAGCTAGTATAGGCTATGCTAGGGGCAAGGAGGAGGGTCCAGGGACCCAGGAAAGCTAAGAAGAGCAACGCAGGGCAGGGGTCCAGGGTCCCCTCCATGGCCTCAGTTTCTCCATCTGTAAAAGAGGGAGAGAGAGGCATGGGACTTAAGATCTTTCTACCTCTAATCCAAATCGAGACATGGATAAGGGCTAGGGGTATGGGACCCAGCCAGGACAAGGCCAGATGCTCCCTTTGATGGACAGGGACCCCAGGGCACAGGGACTCAATCCAAGGGTCACACAGGAAGTCCAGGGTAGTGGCAGGACTAGGTTCTGGGGTATGTGGTCTGTCCACTCTGGCTTCCCTATTTTGCTAAAGGAGAGGACAAGGGTGCCTGCCTCATGGTAGGGAGAAGTGGATCCCCAAGAATGGTAATAGCTGGGCCCACAGTGCTGAGACAGCAGATAATGTGCCCACCCTCAGAAACCCCTGGTCTTTCTGGATCCAGAGGGCTGGCAGAGGGCCTGCCCCCACCCCGCCTGCTGCGCCAGGCTGCAGCGGGTATTTTTAAACGGGTGTCTGCCCCTCTCCGCCTTCCTGCCTGCCCTCTCCAGGAACACAGTGAATTCTGCTGCCAGCCCTCCATCCACTTGGGCCAAGCCTGAGTGGGCGCTAGCTCCACGGTCTTACTCTCTGCCTCCACCTCCAGGACAGCCAGGGCAATGTCCAGGGCCTCCTCCAGCTATGATACTCTAGGCTCAGAGAGGGGATGGGGCTTGCCCAAAGTCACACAGTACAGACAAGGACTTTGGGAATGTTGTGCCACCTTCCAGAGCCCAGCAAGATCTCTGGGGCCACTCCAGGCTCTTCTGTTCATCCCTCTGCCACTGCCCCTCCACAGTCACAGCCTCGATCCCCTCAGCTGACCTTCACACCCACCCTAGAAAGATACTCCAATTCTGACCAAGTAATTCCTCACCTTAAAACCAACCATCCGGAAAAAAACAGAGTTGCAGCCATAACTCACATTACACACCAGGATAAATTCCAAACCGATCAAGGATTTAAATGTAAAACAAAACAAGAAAACTGAAAATACCAGAGAAAAAATATGAGATAATTGCTTTATAACCTTGGAGTGGGAAAGGCCTTTCTAACTATGACTCCAAATCCAGAAGCAATAAAATAAAAGCTTGATAAAGTAGAACACATAACAAAACCTTCTGCATGGTAAAAATATAAACAAAGTCAAAAGTCAAGTGATAAATCAGGAAAAAAATATTTGCAACTCATATGCCAGACAAAGAACTAACTTCCCGAATATTTAAAAGGTTCCTAGAAACTGATAAAAACAAAAGGCCAATAACCTAACAGAAAAATAGACAAAGGATATGAACCACTCACAGAAACAGGAATCCATATGTCTCTTCGAGATAGAAAAAGATGCTCAACCTTACTCATTATAAGATAAATACAAATTAAAATACACTATCAGACCTATCAGATTGGGAAAATATCCAAAGGTCTGAGTTGGTGAGACTGTGGGGAAATGGGCCTCTTACCTACTGCTGATGGCAGACCCCCATGGACAGGAGCAACATGAGAATCACATTTACCCTCTATCCTAGCACTCCTAAGAAATGACCTACAAACAAGCTTGTTCACTGCAGCACTGTTTGTAACAGCAAAAGACTGAAAAAAACTAAATATCGGTTAATATGTGGTTGCATACAGTTTGGTATTCCGCAAAATGGGACACCATGCAATACAAAAAAGAATATGAGGCCAGGCATGGTGGCTCATGCCTGTAATCCCAGCACTTTGGGAGGCTGAGGCAGGCGGATCACCTGAGGTCAGGAATTCAAAGCCAGCTAGGCCAACATGGTGAACTCCCATCTCTACTGAAAATACAAAAATTAGCTGGGCAAGGTGGCACACACCTGTAATCCCAGCTACTCGGGAGGCTGAGGCACAAGAATTGCTTGAACCTGGGAGGCAGAGGTTGCAGTGAGCTGAGATCGCACCACTGCACTCCAGTCTGGGTGACAGAATTAGACTCTGTCTCAAAAAAAAAAAAAAAAAAACACCCAAAATACAAAAACCAAAACAAAAAAAAATGATATTAAGTATAACGAGCAAGGGGCAGAGCAGTGTGCTACCATCTGTGCAGAGGAAGGGAATAGACGATGAATTTGCTGGTGTTTGCAGATAAAAGGATTCACAAAGACACTACTAGCTGGGTGGCCTGGGGTCAGGCAGGGTAGGAAATAGGCAGCCAGGTGAGAAGGAGACTTTCTATCCTTTTGGATTCTTCCTAATCATGTGAATATATCATTTATTCAAAATATTAAATATATAAATTAAAAAAAAAATCCACCTTGCAATCAGGCCCCTGCTGCCCACTCCAGCCTCATGTCTCATCTCTGAACAGCCTTTGCACCTCTCTTCTTTCTTCTCCATCTTGCCTCTCTGGGCTCCCTCCATGAGTCTCTCTCCTAGACCTTCTGGGCTCCCCTGGCCTCGGGGTATCTCTGCCCCAGCCCAGACCCTGCCCTGGTGACACAGGCCTGATGTTCCTGTCTGAGTCTGTGTCTGCCTCCTCATAGCTGGAGCACAGCCTGTGTTCCCAGCCTACATACAGAGGACCAGGTTCCAAGGTGGTTGGTCCTCCTTGAACGAAGATTACACTGGAGAACAGGGGGCACTGCCTTGGAGCCCCAAGTTTGGAGCCTTTGTCTTTGCCTTCCCTCTTCTGTTTCCACATTGGTCTCCTCTGAGACAGTTCCAGTCTCACATGTGGTGTTCCTCCAGGAAGCCCTCCCTGCCCAAATCACATTCAGAGAGGGGTAGAACTGTCCAATTCCTCCTTCAAGCCAAACCCCCAACCCCTGCCTTAGGTTGAGCGACCTCAGGGCTGGGCTTTGAGCTTCAAAGTGAGTCCCCAGCCTGGAGGAAGGTCCTGGGGTCAGAAGTCACTGGGTGACTCTGGCAATCCTGCCCCTCCTCTGGGCCTCCATCTGTACAGCCAGGAACACAGACCAGCTGCTCCAGAGTCGGTGATGGGCAACTTTAAAGCAGGGTGGGGATTTCTGCTAGCAAAACTCCCCCAAAGCCTCCAGCCTGCAGAGTCCCATCCCTCCTGCACAGCCCCACTCCTTTCCTTTGGACAGCTGCCCGTGGGGAAACTCCAAGCCTCCCTCAGGGAGCTCAGATCATCCCCCTACCAAAGAGGATTATCTGGGCTACTCTCAGTGACTCCATCCTCTTCTCTCCATCCCTGGGGCTCTTCCTCAGCCAGCTAGGTCAACTTCCCTCCCTCCCTTCCAACTTGTTTTACAGCTTCCCACTGATCCCCAGTGGTCTGTGGTCCAGTCCAGCCACCACAGACATTATCACATCAAATTCTCACCATAACCCTATAATAGGTACCATAATCATCATCCCCATTTTACAGGTACATAAACTGAGCCACAGAGGGGCTAAGTACTAACATGTGAGTACTTAGCTTTTACAGTGAATAATTACCCAGGACTACCCACAAAGCTAAGAGGAACAGTAGGATTTGAAGCAAAGTCATCTGGCTTCAGTCTGTTCTAACCATTACACTAACCCAGCTGGATACGAGATCAAGTACTTGTCCCCCAAGACTCTCAATGACCTGGCCCTTGCTGACTCACCAGCATCAAACTTCCCCACCTTTACCACACTCTGGTTGCATCATGTTCTGGCCATAGTAGTTCCTCCAACCCCATCGCATTCTTACATCCTGGGCCTTTGCACATGCTGGTCTCTCTGCCATGTGTAGCTTCCTATTCTATGTTTGGCAACTTCTTACTCATCAGACATTTTTGGTGGCCAAAGAAGTGGGAGCCTAGGCTGTATGGTGGGCCAGGAAGGCTGGTCACTAAGCGGTGCAAGGCCTAGGTCCTGAAGGGCCTCAGACCTGCCAGGCTCAGAGCTCAGTCTTTCTCCTGCCAACACTTGTTCATACTCTTCCTTTTACACACTCCAAACTCTGGGGAATTCCTTCCTGATTCTAACCTAACTCACTCACTCTACAGGAGTCAGGAGGATTCCTGGACCTCTGGAGAATGTGCTCCTGCCTGTCCACTGTCAGTGTGACTGAGCTGGGCTGAGACAGGGTGCACATTCTGGGAGCGTAGCTGGTTGCCAGCTCCCACCTCCCTCAAAGAGCCTGTGTCCTTCCAGGTGGCAGCAGGGGGCAGGCAGGATCTTCCCACCACGCCAACAGGTTGTCCTCCTGATCAAGTGGGGCCCAGCCAGCTCCAGGCCCCAGGTAGGGGGTGCCGTCTGCTCATAGGAGCACCAAGGATGGGTGGTGTGCTCTGTCATCCTGGCTGCGTCTGGAGACCTGGCCCCCAACAGAGTTTACCCCTGCCCAGGGAGCTTGGCTGGTTGCCCTTCTGAGCCTGCAGAGACACTGAAGGGAGAGGCTTGTCTCACTCTAACACCTCTCATCAGGGAGGGCTTCCCTCTGCACACAACAGAGATTTCCTGACTGAGTCCTGAGAGCTCCATGGAAGTACATGGGGTGAGATGTGGTCCAGGGGGCAGACATGACCCTACTTTCACTTAAGTCGATGAGATTGGCCTGCTTTATGCTTCTGTGTCAAGATTCCTCTAGAAGAAAACGTTCCACTATTTTTATTTTTATTCATTTATTTATTTATTAATTTTTTGAGACGGAGTTTCATTCTTGGTTGCCCAGGATGGAGTGCAATGGTGCGAGCTCGGCTCACTGCAACCTCTACCTCCTGGGTTCAAGGAATTTTCCTGCCTCAGCCTCCCGAGTAGCTGGGATTACAGGCGTGTGCCACCATGCCCAGCTAATTTTTGTACTTTTAGTAGAGATGTGGTTTCACCATGTTGACCAGGCTGGTCTTGAATTCCTGACCTCAGGTGATCCACCCGCCTCGGCCTCCCAACCTCGGCCTCCCAAAGTGCTGGGATTACAGCCGTGAGCCATGGCACCCAACCAAGTTCCACTATTTTTAAAAGCTTGGATATTACCACTCTGGGATCAAGTCCAGGCTTTCAGGCCTGGCCTTTAGGAACCCCCGGGGCCCACCTGACCTCTCCAGAACCAGGGAGCTTTCATGGTACCCCAGACACACCAGGGTTTCTCCATCACAGGCCTCTGCCTTTGCAGTTCTTTCTGCCTGGAGGACCTTGACTCATTTCTGCCTATCAAGGTCCGGCTAGTCCTTCAAGATTCCAGCCACTGCCCTAAGTTAGCCTTCCCTGCCCTCACCCTTCTTGGCCTCCTTTGACCCCCAGTTCTCAGATGGGGCTTCTTGGGGCAGGAACCCCTTCTCCTTCACCCTGCAGCCCCCATGCTAACCCTGCGCATACAGGCACCAGCGGGCCACAGTGCAATTGAATTTTAAAGGTTCCCCTGGGTTCCCCCAACTCACCACTCAGAGCTTATTTCAGAGTGAATTATCCACAACTAGTCAGAAAAGTTAGGAGCAGCTGTGCAGTCAGCGCTCAGTCAGTCCACCAGTGACAGTGAACACCCCAGTTCTCAGTCAAGTGGCTGGGATGTCCCCATGGGAGCAAGGTCTGCTCCCAGGCAGGAAGTGGCCTGGGCCCTCTCCCCACTAACCAGGCTCTGGCATCCACTGCCCAGCCCCGCCCCTTGCTGGACACTCAGAGGGTGGTACAGGAGCAAACTGCTCTGTTCACATCTCTCCAGAGAGATAATGCCTGTTTACGTTACTTGTTGACATCCAGCTGCCCCAATCTAATCCAAATTTGCTGTCATCAAAGCTTGCTCCAGGGAAGGTCTCAGGCTCAGTCCTCACTGCTGATATCTGCACAGATGTCTTTGTGGGTATGGAAATCTGCTGGGGACTGAAAAGAGAGAGAGAGAGAGAGAATGTGTGTGTGTGTGTGTGTGTGTGTGTACAATGCCTATATGCTGTGCTCCTCAGGCTTTGCCTGTGTTGAGATGGGCGGGGGTTTGCTGTCAGCTGACCCCACAGCATGGGAACTGTTGTTTCAGTGTGCCCCACTCCAGCCCGCAGGCTCCACCAGGGCTCCTCTCTACATCTCCAGCCCAAGCACAGGGCCCAGCCCTGGAACGAAATTTCTTCCCCAGCACCCACAGCCCAGGCCTGGCCACACAGGAAGCGACCTGATGACTGAGGCCTAAGAGTTCAACTCATGGGACAGGACTCAGGGCTAGGGGCCCAGAGGGAGACAGGGCAGGAGGCTGGGGGTGGGGGAGGTTTGGGCTGGCTGCGGGTCTGGGCCTCTCTGGGCTCTTTCTCCAAATATGGAAGGTTTTTTTGTCTCCATTTGAGTCACGTCGGCCATGGCCCAAGAGATCTGCTTTCCAGATACAGCGAATGGGACTGTACCACACCGCCTGGCCTGCTGTCTCCCCTTCCCCTGCCCGTGGCCCATTCCTGCACCTTCCCCAACTCCTGGGCCAAGCTCTCTCTGCCAGCAGAAAGCCCAGCACCCACCTCAGCTGCTTTCCAGCAACAAGAGAAGGGTCCCTGGGCCCATAAAGGGAGGAAACACTCATTCCCTCTGTGCCTGTCACCTCCTCCCACTCCCCAAGGGCCCCTCAAGTGCAACTGAGCCATTCAACTAATATTTACTGAGCAACTACTATGTGCTGGTTCCTGGGACTCAGACCATGGACTGTGACTCCAATAGGATCACTATGTCCAAAGAAAAACCCACCCTTTCTTCCTGTGCCCACCTTGGTGATGGCACTACCCCCTCCACCCAGGCAGTCCTAAAAGCCAGGGGCCTAAGCAAGGGTTCTGGAGCCAGACCATCTGGGTCTGAACTCCAACCCAGTGAGACTATCCTGGTTTGAATACCACCTCTCTCTTTCTGGGCTCTGTGATCTGAGCTAAGCACCCTCACCTTCTCTGGGCCTGTGTCTGCTTCCCACTCCACCCCCAATCAGTGCCAACTAGGGATAGCACCCTTTGCCCATCTGCCAGCTTCCACTTGCCTGGTCCCCAGGGCAGCAGCAATGCAGGGCTAGGCATAGGCATGAGTGGTAAAGGGAGCTGAGAGGAGCCTGGGCGCTCCCCCAGGGCAGGGCTTAGCTGCCCTCCTCCTGCCTCCCCCACATTATTTATTTAATAAATGTGTACTGAGGCTCTACCTCGTGCCAGGAACAGGAGGGCTTGGCATGTGTGGATCCACCTGACCAGAACCAAGCATTGGGTCACAGGGCAAACTGGGGGCTCCCACCCACATCTCCACACCCTAGAGCCTTAGAGGTCTGTTACCCTGAAGCAGAGAGGAGCTGCAATCACTGTGTATCCTGGGACACAGGTGGTTCCTGACATCTGGGCTGGGAAGCTGAGGGGGACTCTGCCCTACACGGCCCTTTTCCCAAGGCCAGTCCCTGGCCAGGGTCTCTGTCTGGCTCTCTCAAGAGAGGCAGGGTGACACAGGCGGTCAGAAGAGATGAGAGACCGGCAGAGGAGCAAGACCCAGGGAGGAGAGCAGGGCAAAGGACAGAGGACAGGAGGACAGAAAAAAGCAGGGAGCCTCCGTGAGAGGAAGGCCTGGTGTGAGCGGCTGGAACAAAGATGCAGATGCCCAGGGGGCCAGCAGAGACCCTCCACTGCCCAGGCCCTGTGTCCAGGTGATGAGATGGGGCAGGCCGGGCCCGCCCTTCTCCTACTCCTCCACCAGCCTTGGGGCCAGACCCAGGACTATTTTTAGCTGGGGCTGAATTTAGCCATTCCCTCGGAAATTCCTCACCCGCCCCAGGCAACGCCCCCGCTGGCCTTGGGGAGCAGCCTGGAAGCGGCGGGTCCAGGCCAGAGGGAAGGAGGGGCCCAGGAGCAGCAGGAGCCTGGAGGGCGCTCAGGCATCTGATAGGGAAGCAGGCTTTCTGCTCAGTCCCCCAGTGTGAGGCACTCCTCTCCCTACAGCACGGCCCTCCTCTTCTTCAGGAAGGCCTCCAGGGTTGTGGGGCCACAGAATAGCACTGGTCTCAGGATCTACAGTACAAATATCACAAGGTTCTTTGTCTCTGACTACAGGACCCACCACGAGGGCTGCTGGCAAGGATGCCTGCCTGTGGACCTACCAGTCCCCCTCCCCCAGCTCCGGAAAGCCTGCATATTCTAGAGCTCTGCTGGGACTCTGGAGGACTCCCACTTCACAGATGGGGAAACCAAGGCAGAGGGACTTGTCTTAGGTTAGAGCCAGCAAGGCAGCCCAAGCCTGCTCTTTCGCTCCCTTCCATGCTCCCTCCATCAGGCCTCTCCCAGGAGGGCTGGACTGCAGGGGCGGCCTGGAGCTCTGCAGCTCTGCAGGGACCCCCTTAGAGGCAGGGCACTTCCACTGGAGCAGAGGGTTTGAGGTCAGACAGGAAGCTTACTGGGCACAGAGGCAGGGCTCACAGCCACCTCACTCATTCAGAATACAGAGGAAATTTCTGCCCAGATGAGAGGTGAGTCCTGCTCCCCCAACCCCGTTTCTGATAGAGCCCCTGAACCTAAATTCGAATTTCCAGATTCTACCTCCAAATTGTCTTCCCAGTCAGTTCTCCCCTTGCCAGCTCCACATCCTCTGCTACCTAAGCTCAGGCTACTCATGTTCCCAGACCCTCAAGTCCGATCATCACCTCACAACCAGAGGATGCTATGATGTGCAAAGCTGGCACTGCTCCCAGCCCTTCCTCTCCCAGGAAGGGAGAGAGGAGCTGGCAGAGGGGAGGTCCTTTGCCCAGGCCATTTAACTCGGCACTTGAGGCTTTCAACCTGGCTCCTGCCCACCTCTCCCCAGGTTCTCTGGTCAAACTGAGACCTCCCTGCCCCTCTTGGCCTCAGACACATACAGGGGCTTCCCTTTCCTGCCCTGGCTCAGACAAGTTCCTTAAAATGCCATGTGAACCACATCACTGCACTTCTCAAGAACTCTCAGTGGCCCCTTACACAGTGTGAGGTTGGAGCAATGCTGAGATGCATGGGGAGGATTTCTGGCCCTGGTCCACTACTGTGTGGCCTGGGGCAAGGCCCCTTGCTGGGCCTCAGTTTCCCCATCTGAATGATGCAGGGATGAGGAAGGCTAGAAAACATGGCTGGTTTCTAAGGGTCTTTCCAGGTAGACAGTTCCGGCATTAAAGGCCCTGGCCCTTTTCTTCCTCCTCCTGCCCTTTTGGCCTGCCACGAAGTTGGACATCTCATCACCAGGCCCTATCCCAAGGAGACAGGGGAAGACGGGGGGCACCAAGAAACCCCTGAGTGAGACCTCAGTGATGCAGGCAGCTAAGAAAGATGGAGCTATCGGGACCTATATTGGGGGAAGGTGTCCCTCCCCATCCATCCACCCCTTCCCTTCCACATCTGCTCCTTAACCTCCAGTGCCCTGTCCTGGGAAAAGACTGAATGTTTGTCCAAGGGGTTGGGGAGTGGGGTCCCAGCAGTCCCTGGAGGCCTGGCTGTGGGGCTGGCTGGCAGCCAGGAACCCTGCCTCCCCCCTTCCTGCTCCACAGCGCTGTGAGGGAGCAGGGCCTGCTCACCCCCTGGGAACCAATAAACAGGAAACAGACACCAACCTTGTGTTTGCTCCCTCCGCCTGGCCCCTCCATCACACTGCCCCCACTGCCCTCCCACTGGCCCCCGACCTGCTGCATCTCTCCAGACCCCAGAGCCTCAGGACCACAGGATGTCAGAACCAAGAAGTCACAATTTCAAAATCACAAATGAAATCAAGAGGTCTGCACTCTTGGAAAAGAACCCAGAATCCTTCATCTTGAAACCACAGGATTCTAGACTCTGAGAGTGACAATCTCAAAAGCATACACTAAGTGGCCACATTTCTGAGAGCTGTCTGGAGCCAGTGCCCTGGGCTGAGCACTCCAGAAGCATTCTCTTTTTGGCCCTCATAATAACTCCTTAGTGCCCTCATTCTACAGCGCAGGAAACTAAGGCTCAGAGTTGGGATCAGATGACTTGTTAATATCACCCAGCAAGGGGTCAGAGTCAGTTGTGATTTTAACCCTTATCAGTCTGAACCCAAAACCCACCAAGCACACACACTCAGACTCCCTGAGCCTCACAGGCCGCTTCCAGTGAGGGGCAGCTTTGACGCAGAGAGGGCTTTGCCTCTGCTCTCCTCCGCGTGTGGGCTGAGCTATCCTGGACATGTCCCAGGGTGGGGTTGGTGGCAACAAAAGTAGAGGGGGAGCTGGAGAGAGGAGCAAGGGCAGTGGGCATGTGGCTCAGCCTCCGGTCCTGGTTTCTCCCTCCTCCCCACCTCCAGAGAACCAGGCTCGGAGCCACTGACTATGTGGGTGTAGCCAGGCCCCAACCTGCCCTCCTGTCTAGAGCTTTGTCTTCTGCTTCAGGGCTGGAAAGAGGTGCCCAGCAGCCAAGAATCTTAGAATCATAAAACCTTAGCATCTCAGTCATGAGGGGAGGAGGTAACATTTCTTGAGCATTTACTGTGTGCCAAGCCCTCTTGGCATGCTTTCACTTAATCTCAGCAGCAGGGTGGGTGCAGTGGCTCACGTCCGTCATCCCAGCACTTTGGGAGGCAAAGACGGGAAGATTATTTGAGCTCAGGAGTTCAAGACCAGCCTGGGCAACGTAGTGAGACTTTGCCTCTACTAAAAGTAAAAAAATTAGCCAGGCATGATGGCGCCTGCCTGTGGTCCCAGCTCATTGGGAAGTTGAGGTGGGAGGGATTGCTTGAGTCCAGGAAGTCAAGGCTGCAGTGAGCCATGATTGACCCATTGCACCCTAGCCTGGGTGACAGAGTGAGACCCTGTCTGAAAAAAAAACAAAATTATCTTTTTTTTTTTTTTTAATTTGAGACGGAATCTCACTCTGTCACCCAGGCTGGAGTGTGGAGTACAGTGGTACAATCTTGGCTCACTGCAACTTCCACTTCCCGGGTTCAAGCAATTCTCCTGCCTCAGCCTCCTGAGCAGGTAGGACTACAGGTGCACGTCACCACGCCCTGCTAGTTTTTAAAAATTTTTTAATTTTTTTTATTTTTAGTAGAGATGGGGTTTTACCATATTGGCCAGGCTGAGTCTTGAACTCCTGACCTTGTGATACGCCCGTCTCCCAAAGTGCTGGGATTACGTGCATAAGCCACCGCGCCTGGCCGAAAAACAAAATAATCTTAACAATAATCCTCTGTGGAGTGAGGGGATACTGCCGCCATTGACTACAGCCTCAGGGGAGTAGGTAAGTGCTTGCCTGGGTCTGAAAGCCAGCGTGCGCGGAGATGGCATTCTGGACAGCACCCTTCACCCTCCACATGCCACCTCCCTGAAGCCTCCCTAGGCTTCTCAGGGATGAAGGGACCTGACAGGTCCTCTGGTCAGACAGCACCAATGCCACCAATTCCCACGTGGAGCTCCCAGCACATGGGATGAGGGCGTTTCTTTCCTTCTGCCGCTAGGCTCTCAGTTCTGCCCTCAGCTGTGGCAGCCTGGCAGAGACGTGACCCTCAACCCCTCCCTAGGCGCCGACCTTCCCTCCTTGCCCTGGATTTAAATTCTCCTATCAACTGCCCTTCTTGAGAGCGGCCTCATCCCACTTCCAGTCATCAAAACTACGGCCTGCCACCTCTGGAAGTCAGGCCTGGTCCCAGAACACACTGGCACTTCTGCCCCTGCCCCACCAGGCCTGGGCTCTGCCTGCTTCTGGACCTCACCCACCTCAGGAGGCTAGGACCCTTGGTGAAAGCTCTTGGCAAGGAGGGATGGTGTCCAAGTTTTCTCACTGCCCAACACGGGGCTCAATGATTGACTGCTAAATGAATGAATGACAAATGAACACGGAAAGAAATGGCAAGTTAAATGCAGTGGGCCTGAGTTAGAAGGTTCTGCCCCAGGACCAGTACCAGCTGGGGACTCTGATTCTCAGGAACCAACAACCTGGTCCTTTGCCTATCTGCAGTAGGCAGAATAATGGCCCTGGCATTACATCCTTATGCTAATCCTCAGAACCTGTGAATACGTTACCTTACATGGCAGCAGGGACTTTGCAGGTGTAATTAAGGATTCTGAGATGGGAAGATTATCAAATTATCAGGTGGGCCTAATGAATCACAAGGGTTCTTAAAGAGGAGGAAGGAGGCCGGGAGCAGTGGCTCACACCTGTAATTCCAGCACTTTGGGAGGCTGAGGTGGGCGGATCATGAGGTCAAGAGATAGAGACCATCCTGGCCAACATGGTGAAACCCCATCTCTACTAAAAATACAAAAATTAGCTGGGCATGGTGACGCATGCCTGTAGTCCCAGCTACTCAGGAGGCTGAGGCTGGAGAATTGCCTGAACCAGGGAGGCGGAGGTTGCAGTGAGCTGAGATCGCGCCACTGCACTCCAGCCTAGCGACAGAGCAAGACTCTGTCTCAAATAAAAAGAAAAAGAAAAAAAGAGGGAGGAAGGAGGTATGGGGTGAGTAAGAGATTTGAAGATGCTGGGGAAGATGGGGGAAGGGGCCACAGGCCAAGGAGTGCTGGCAGCCAGGAGAGGCTGGTAAAGGCAAAGGCGTTGATCTCTCCAGGGCCGCCAGAGGTGGGCAGGCCTGTCAGCACCTGGATCTTAGCCTAGTGAAACCCTTCATTCAGACTTCTGACCTCCAGACTGGAGAGTAGGAGATCTGTGTTGTTTTCAACCACTAGATGTGTGTAGTTTGCTACGGCAGCAACAGGACACTAATATACCACCCAGACCTCTGCAATCAGCACAGGTCTTCCCACCTCAGGTGCACTCTGCACTCCCCTCTCACCCTCTTCCTGCCTGGCAACTTCTCCAAGCTCCACTGGAAAGAAACCAGAGGAAGTTTTGTTTGTCTGGTTTTTGCTTTTTGTTTTGAGACCAGGTCTCACTCTGTCGCTCAGGCTAGAGTGCAGTTGGGCAATCACAGCTCACTGCAGCCTCAACCTCCTGGGCTCAAGCCATCCTCCCACCTCAGCCTCTCGAGTAGCTGGGACCACAGGTCTGTGCCACCACACCTGTTTTTTATTTTTAATAGAGACAAGGTCTCCCTGTGTTGCTCAGGCTGGTCTTGAACTCCGGGGCTCAAGCAATCCTCTCACTCAGCCTCCCAAAGTACTAGGATGACAGGGGTGAGCCACCACGCCGGCTCAGATAAAGGTTTACTGTCCCGTCAACTGCAACACCACACTTCTGGACAGGCCCCAGAGTGAGCACCAAAGTCTGCCACAAGTGTGGAGAAAGACCCTATCTGGGGGTGGGGGGGATCCTAGAGCAGGAGCCGATGCTGGGAAAAGCAGATGCGGGGTAGACCCGGGCCTGAGTCCCGGCACCACTCTGAACCTGCCTTCTCAGCAGCCTAGTGGGGTGGTGGGTCCCTGCCTGCCAGCACTTCTGCAACCGAGATCCTGCTCAGGACTGGGTCCTTTCCCAACAGCCCTGGGAGGAGGTTTATCCTAGTGCCCGAGAGCAAGGACGGCTCTGTGGCTCTGAGAGGGGATGGAACTTATTGAAGGCCTCACAGTAGGAAGGTCGTAGGGCAAAGCTGGACCGCAGGTCTCCTGACTCCTAGTGCAGACACCAGGCTGTCCCTAGTGAACCCTAGAGCTACTGGAAGTTGGGGTCCTGGAAGTCCCTCCAGGGGGCTCAGCCACTCTGGTTGGGGCACCAAACCCCTGCATCTCATGGGCTGAGGTTCACTTACTGCACATAGCCCAGCAGCCTGATAGTTTTCCTCTGTGTCTGTCTCTCCCAACCCCCAGAATGCCCCAGAGACCCTGGGAGGTGAGAATTAGAGGGAGGACATTGTGGGGGGAATCAACTCCCATGGGGAGACATCAGTTCCAATAGGCTCCTGCTTCCCAGGGGACCCAGGGCCCCCATTTCAGGGCCTGCCAGCAAGGCGCCAGGCTGCCTGGGCACATTTCCCAGTAAGTACACCAAGGCTTCAAGCCTTTCTGGGAAACACTGGCTCCCCCTTCCCCCACCCTGCCACCACCATCCCTGCCAACTCTGCTTAGTGGGAACTCTGTGGGACCAATGTATGGTCTAGGAGTCAGGACACCTGGAGCCAAATCCCATACTCAAGCTTTGGGGCCTTGGCAGACCCTGCCCACTCCGGGCCTGCTTCTTTATTGGACTATTGGAGCCATGGCAATGCCCACCTAGCTGGAGGATCAGATGGGAGGGATGGGGCTATCTTGGGGGTTTGGGGGAGGCATGAGCTCCCTGTCCCAGGAGACATGCATGCTGGAGCTAAATGGGTATCATGGTGGCTGCAGAGGAGATACCAGTGGGATATGGCCCTGTCACCTGCCTCACTGGGACCCTGTGGCGGCTCCACTCTCCTAGCCTTTCAGCCAAGCCAATGTGGGTCTGCAGGGGGTGGCCAGTGTAGCCCAAAGCCCAGTCCACCCTGGGGACTTTGTCGAACTCCACCTCCCCACCCTAAGTGACCCCTCACACACTGCCCAGCCATGTGAGAAGTTGTAGCTCTGTGTTCACCTTGAACATCAGGGTCCAGGCCTTTGAGGAGCCCCTGGGGCTGCAACAGAAACCCACCACCCCACCATCTCTGCCTGGGCCCCAGCCACTGTCATTTCTTGTCCAGATTACTCCAGTAGCCTTCTGACTGGCCTCACAGCCTCCACCTGGCCCTTGCAATCTACCCCCACAGAGCAGCCAGAGCAGACCCGTGAACGCATAAGTCAGACCAGGCCACTATTCCACTCAGAACCTTCCAACAGCGCCTGCCCCGTCTCACTTTGAGTACGTGCTCAAGTCCTCCTATTGGCCCACACGATCTTCCTCACCCTAACCCACCTCTGATCTTCTACTTCTCTGCTCCATCATACAGTCCTCTTGACTGTTTCTCAAACACCTCAGTGCCTTTGCACCTGCTGTTCCTATCTGCCCAGAATGCTGTTTCCCTCAGCCACCTGACCTGCTCCCTCACTTCCTCCAGGCTTCTGCTCAAATGTCACCTCCTCAGACAGGCATTCCTGATCTCTTGATCTAAAGTACCCCCACCCTGTCATTCTCTACTCCCTTATCCTGCTTTATTTTTCTCCCAGCCCCTACCACTCCCTGACACAGAATGTCTCCATTTACAGACAGGCCTCCTCCCTAGTCTGGAAGCTCCACAAGGGCAGGCCTTAGTTTTGTTTGCTGCTGTATTCCCAGGCCTAGAAGGCCTGACATGTCTCATTGCTCAGACAGTATTTGTTCAATGGATGAATGCATTACCTTATCAAGAGCCACCCAAGTCTCTGAAACAAACTCTTACTGCACACAACCTGCCATATTCCTTTCCATCTCCTAGCCTCTGCTCATGCTGTGCCCTCTTCATAAAGCCCCTCCCTCTCTCTCAGTATTCAAGGTCAAGCTCAAGCAGAGCCTCTTCTAGGAAGTCCCTCGGCCAGTTTCCAGGCTAGTCCCTCAATATCCTAAGCCCCTTCGTGTTGGCTTCTAGATCCTACACTCTCTGTGTGTCTCAGCTCCCAGGAAGCCTGGGGGTGCCTCCACCCTACTGCGGGGCAGCAATGTGTAGCCTGAAAGATCATAGATAGGAGGGAGGGAGGGAAGCAGGAGGGGCAAGTCCCTACACGGGGAGAGGGGGCTGGGGACAGGATTAGCAGCAGCCTCTCCGCCTCCCAAACCCAGCTGGTCCCGGAAATGTGGGGCTGGAAAATGTCAGACTCAACTCTAGTCCATCCCCCAACCCTTCCTCGCTGGGGAGGACTCATTCCTGGGCAGCGTTCCCCTCAAGAGCCCAGGGCCCTTAGGAAGGGGTTAGGAGGAGATGTGAGGAATAAACAGGGGAAAGGGGCTGCCCTTCTGCCTGTTCTCCCCCATCTCACCCCCTCCTGCTGGGTGACAAGACATTTAATTATAGATATTTGGTACCACTCAGAATTCCGAGTGTCCTGATCACCTCCTCCCTTCCCCCCAGAACCAGTTTCCATGGAAAAAATCACACAAAGAGCCAAGGAGGAGAAGGAGAGAACTCCCACCCCCGCGGGTTCCCCGCCAAAAGGGGAGAGAGAAGGGTGACTGGAAGAGCAGTTACCAGACCTTCATCAGCAAGGCAGGGAGCTGGCTGGGTAGGGAGGGGGTCTGAGTGGAGAGGAACAAGGCCAGGGTTCTGGTGCATGGGCCTGGCTCTGCCTGCCCTTGCTGTGTGACCTTAGACCTAGCATTCTCCCCTTCTGGGTCTCAAAGTTCTTCCCATCCCAACGGGCTCTGGTGAATTAAATAACCACTATGAAAGTGTTCAGGCTGTTGGGGATGTGGAGGTGACACTCCCAACTGTCTGCTGACTTGTCTCCACTACTCAGATGGCAGACCAATCTCCTTGGGTCCCTTCACCTCTAAGACACTGATATGCTAGGATCCAGAGTGAATCCAACAGTCTTCGACTCTAAGTCTGCACTGTAAGATATCCACAGCTTTCAGAGTTGAAGAATGAAACAGACAGTGTCTGGCATATAGTAAGCACGTGATAAATGCTGGCTATTGTTACTGCTATTCCAGTATGTTAAAATTTTGTGAGTTCATCTGCCTCTGCTGCTGAGAGACAAGACATTCACTGCTGCGGGCTACAGTTGTGGCATGTGTCAAACGGGTATCAGGGACCTGAGGGCAGAAGGTGGGACTGCAAGACTGCACTTTGAGGCTGGGGTGGGGGAAGCTCTCCCTCACAGGAAGAGGTGTTGACCAACCAGGCTACGGTGGGCCTCAGCGGAGGTAACAAGAGTGTGGGAGGGGCGGGGCAGGGAGGCCAGACAGCTCTGCCTCCTCACCTCCCAGCACATAGACAGGCATTCCTGGAATAAATGACCCATGAGCGATCCGTTACTCCCTGTTCTCCTGGGTTCATGCGCCTATTGCAGACAGCTGCCTTTCTCTCCCCTCCAGCCACACCCCTGGCTCCTCCCATTTCACTTGACACCCCCTGCAGGCTAAGTCCCTCCTTCTGAGCCTCACAGACCAGGCAGTCTAACCTCCCACTGTACAGATGGGAAAACTGAGGTCCAAAGATGACTCTGTCCAGGTCTGAGTGAGTCAAAAGGCTGAGCCAGGCCTGGTCCCAGGCCTCCCACCTCCCGGCAATGGAGGTAACACCACACAGAGCGTGAATATGGACCTGAGGGTGAGGGACTTCCCACAGCCTGGGGGGTGGGGAGGGGGCCCTTAGTCCCCAGGGACTGCCAGAAGCAAAGAATGACAGCTCCTCTCATCTCTTCTTATTCTGGAGTCCATACCATGCCATCTCCACCCACGGCCCAGGGAGCATGACTGGAGCCTCCGGCTTGAAACAAGGGAACATTGTCTCCTCAACAGAGGCCACCAGGAGGGGGTGGATAGCTGCTCCCCATCTTCCTGGAGCCAGAAGGAAGGGGACAGCAGGAGGGGTTCAAGCTAGCAAATAAGAGAACTTCCAGGCTTAGGAGGGGGTGGGAAATTGGAAGATGATGGATCTTTTTGGAGCCTACTGCAGTCTACCAGGTTATACTGAGGCCCACGAGGACCCAGCCCTGTGTTCAGAAGCCAAGCCTGGTGGCTGAGAAGCAGCTGGGCAGTGCAGCCTCCATTTTTCTTCTTTCCTGCTACCAGAGAGGGAAAGATCACACCACCCACTCACCATACAAGACAGCCTGCCAGGCAGAGGCCATCACCCCCATTTTACGGAAGGGGAAAGTGAGGCACAGAGCAGGGATATGATGGATCCTAGGCCACACAGGGATTAGAATAGCAAGGCTCATACCCTGCTCTTCTAATGACAGACTCACCAGTTCCCTCCCCGTAAGGGGACATCAAGCTGGGCCTGGAAAAGTGAGAGGCCTGGAGTGGGCAAAGGCTTGGAGATCAGAGACCTTTGTTCATGGCAGGAAGAAGCCCAGGTTATGGCAGATCTGTCCTGCCTCAGAGCTCCAGAAAGGGGTGCAGGGGTGCAGGGGTGCGGGGGGTAGAGGAGAATGTGAAGGGAGGTGGGGTAGGAGAAGTTCTGTAAACTCCCACCTCCTCTCTGGGTCTCAAAGCCTCCTCTTAGGAGCACCCCCCAGCCACCTTCAGTCTCCCTGAGTCCCTTGGTTTACCCCTGTCGTCTCCCCCATTTGAACCTTCAAGGATCCCAGAAAAGATATATGGGAAAGGAGGCTGGGGAGAAGACCCCTGACAAGAACTGGCCCTGCTCTCTTCCTCTCCTCTCCGACCTTCAGAACTGGTACTGGAGTTCAGGGGCACCAGAGCTGCCCTCGCTGGGACTCAGAAGGAAGGACAGGTTCAAAACTCCCCGCTCCTCACTTCCTGCCTGCTCTCTCTGCAGCCTCCATGAGAAACCCCAGAGGCAGGACCAGGGAGAACTGGAGAGAGAAACAAAGAGAAAGGGAGTTCAGAGGGGCCGTGAGAGCGCTGGGAACCGGAGTGACCGAATTCGTCCAGGGTTTATAGTTTCCAGGCTTCTCACACAGTCAGGGAGCGCAGTGGGAGTGCAGGCCATAGTTGAAATAACCGCTGGTCATCCTTGAGCTCAACCCAGAATCCAGAGCCTGGAATCTAGCTCCCAACCCAGATGCCAGGGCATATGCCATCTGGATCCCATCTGAATCCACAGCCTAAACTCCAGGGATAGCTGAAGCCAGAAGGTAGAAGGAGGGGTCTCAGGGAGAGTGAGCCCCCGGGCTGGGGGTCTGGCAGAAAGGGGGTGCATCTCAGAGTCACCAGGAAGGGGGTAGAGTGGGGAAAAGATGCAAGCAGACAGGATGGGGAAACAAGAACCGACGCCCCGGACCCATAGAGGCAGCCCTGAAGATGGGGCCCAGAACCACTCCTGACCTCTCTAAAGGGCCCTGGCTGCTCAGCCTCTGCAATCCCCTCCCTGCCTCTAACTTTCCCTAGAAGCCCCCATCTAGAAGCTTTTTTCATCTGAGGAGGCTCTAGCAGAACTCAGGCCCCAAGAGTCCCCAACTCAAACCCGCAGGCTCCCCCAAATCTGCACAGTACCAGCTGGATAGAAACATAGGCACTACTTTGTCCACCCACCTCTCCTGATTGGGGAAATTAAGTCACAGAGAAAGGCCAATGTCACACAGCAAGAACAGAACTGCAGTGAGAACCCTGAGACCCCTCTGCTCCTCCATAAAGTAAAGTCTTGTACCTTCCCAATTCTCCCAGGCCCAGGAACACATCTATATTCTGACCTGTCATAGGAAAGCCACATGAGGAAGGGCAAACCGATGTCAACTGTGGCCCCTGAGCCAAACATCCTATCAAGGGTCTGGCCAACACAGCAGCAAGCCTCAGAGAAAAGACTGAGCCTGCTCTGGGTGCCATCACACTCATCCCTCCAACACAGAACCACACCGGGATTTCCAAAACCAGTCCCTGAGAAACATCCAAAGGACAAGATAAGAATCCTTTGTAATTACCACCCAGAGCACCTGGAGCAGATGAGCACCTCTGCCATTAGCACCAGCAGAAAACTGAAGCTTCTACAGGGCCCGAGTAGACAGGAGCCCTGTGTCCTTAACACTGTTAAAACTGCATGGGCACGTCCAGGACCAGAAAAGCACCCTTGGCACCTGAGTACCTGACCAGTGAATACAATGCAAAAGGCTCCAACTGAAGTCGATGCCCACCGCCCTCTGTTGGCCCCATCCTGAAGGCCCCTACAAAGGACTCACCACCTGTGGCTTGCTGCAGCACTTGCTGGCAGGGGCAGGTTCATCTGGAGGCCGAGCTGCCTCAGGGGGCTTGGTCTCAGCAGAAGGCAGTGCAGCCAGAGGCAAGCAGGGCATGTCCACTGGCACTGGGGTAGGGACCTCGCCAGAGTGCAGGTTCAGCATGTACTGTTTGGTGACGTCCTCGAGCGACGGTGCCTGCAACGTGGGATGGGCTCGGGCAGGGAAGCCTATGGGCTCTGGCACAGCCACAGGGGGACCGACAGAAGTTGGTGGCTCAGGCACCACAATAGGCATAAAGGTGGCGGGCACACTGGCATGGCGAACGTGTTTGGAGGAGGGCCGGGCCCGAGACAGGCCACCAATCTGGTCCTGACTGCCCTCGTCTCTCCCAAGCTCCTGGTGACTACTCCGAGCTGGGCGCTTCTTGGAGCCTCGGCGGATTAGCCTCGGGGATAGAATGTCAGCCAGCTTGGGGTCAAGGTGAAAGTTTTGGTGGGCAGTGGCAGGGGGAGGCAGAGCCTCAGGTAGGGCCCTTTCAGACTGTGCCCGGCTCCTGGCGGCGCCAGGCTCTTCTGGCTCTGCCCGCTGCTCCACAAGGATGGGCTCGCTGCTGGATGGAGGCAGCACGGGTTCAACTTCTCGGATGGGCTCCCCTCCAGGGCCCTGGAATCCAGGTCCAGCCAGTTCCCCACGGCGGCTGGGGTCACTCAGGGATTTCTTCTTGGGGGCTTTGCCAGCAACCCTGTCGTCCACTACACGCCCCAGGGTGCCAGGCCCCTGAACTATGCTCTGAATAACCTCCTGATATCCCTTGCTCTCTTCACTGCCCACAGACCAGTCACTGTGACCACTGGTCAGGCCCTCATCCATGGCTGAGGTGGCAGGGAGCCCTGTCTTGGGGCTCAGTGAGCCCAGGAGGTTGCTGTCCACGGAGAACCCAGTGGGCTCTTCAGAGGTGGCAGCCCGGTGGCGCTGAGGAATTGGGTCACTCAGGGACCTGTAGGCCTCACCTGCCTCCCCATTGCTCAATTCACTCCCACCAGAACCTGAAGGTGGGACTTTGCGACGTCGGCGGAGGGCACCTGGTGTGGAAGGGATCTCAGGGGACACCAGGGCCCACCCACCCAGACTGTCCTCAGTCCCAGGACTACGGTGGTTCGTCTGGGCTGAGGATGAGGAAAGGGGTCGCCACATCCCTGTAGTACCCAGGCCACAAAATACTGCAACAGGAGGCTCAGGGTCCGCTCCAATGCCTTCATCTGTCAGACTGGACTCAGGGCCTGAGAGCTCCTCCTGGGACCGCTGCCCTCGGGTCACGTCCCGTGCCCAGTCAGGGCTTTCAGGGGGGGCATCGCTTCCATCATCTTGCTGGGCACCCATGCGCTGGATCTTCTCAAAAACCTGGCGGGCCTCCTGCACATACTGGTCCTGGACGATGAGGGGCAGCGGATCCTCCTCGGCACTAGGGCCTGCCAGCAGTAGCTCGGAGGAGCTGGGCTTCAGAGCACTGGTGCGGGGCAGGCGGCGGGCCATGGGCTTCTCAGAGCAGGTGAATGACTTTGCTCTCCGCAGAGTGGCTGTCAAGTCCTTGAGTGTGGGGCGAGTGCCAGGTGATGCTGGGGCTGGGATGGACACGGGTTCAAGTTGCCCCATGGAGCCACCTGCGGATGGTGACTCTCTGCCATCTAGGGGGCTGCTTACACGGTCCCCGGGGCTCCCACCAGGTTTTCGGACCCTCAGTTCTGAAAGGTCTGAGCGCAGGAAACTGAGAAGCGTCAGGGTTTCTGAGGCGATATCTGGATTTGACAGGGACTTCCGCTGCCGACTCTTTTCCGGCTCAAATCCTCCATCCCTCAATGCCCTAGAGGTGCCCCCAGGTCCTTTGGCACGGGTTCGAGCCTGGGACCGCAGGAGCCCTTCCCCAGCTCCAAAGCTAGGGGAACGGTACACGCCCCAGCCCCCAGAACCCCTACTAGACCATAGGTCGTCGTCCTTGAGAGTCTCCGTGCTGGAATAACGGCTGCTACCGCAGGAGCCTGCGGGGCTGGCCAGGTACGAGGGAAAGCTCACCTTGGCCACACGGAGAGCTCCTCCCACAGAGTCAGACATAGGCCGAAGTCCCTCCTGGGGACCTGGGACGCAGGGCGGAGAGCCACTACCCCACTCCCGGAGTCCTTCTTCTCCAGGGGCTCTTGGAGATGCTGGGGGCTCAGGGCTCCTGGCTCCCCCTGCTGAGTCCATGCTGCTTAGATTTAACCCATCACTGTCAGGCCTGCAGTCCTGATCCAATAGAGAGCTTCCAGGCCTGAGCCTGGGCCTCCCTCCCCAGCGGTGGCCGCCCTCACCGTCTCGGTCGTCGTCACTGCCCGAGGAGTGGCCGCCGTGGTAGGCCGGACTCTGGGCTCCAGGCGGCTGCGGCGGGCCCTCCTCTTCCTCCTCGCTAGAGCTGGCAGCGCGGCTGCGGCTGACACGATAGGAGGAGGCGATGGAGGAGGAGGAGGAGCAGGAGGCCCGGGCCCCGGCCTGCGGTTGGGAGAAGATATGCCAAGAATGTAAACCATCCGCTGGACGCAGCGCCCGCTCCTGTTGCTGCTGCTGCTGCTGCTGCTGCCGGCGCAGCCTCCCTTCGATCCCCGGCCCGGTCAGG
>NW_012105410.1:1735361-1736020 GCF_000951045.1 Mandrillus leucophaeus
CCAGGGGCACTGCAGCTCCGCCTGGGCGGGATCCCAGCGCTTAGTTCCTCGACTCTGCGCCCGCCTGCCCAACGGCCTGTCTGCCTCCCCTCGCTCTCCCGCTCCGGCTCCCACTCCCTCCCACTTGGCTGCTCGCTCCTGGCACCCTTTTGTTGCAAATAAACTTTGTGGCAGAGGAAAGGGGGCGGGGGGCGGGGCCTCGCGCCCAAAAGAGGGGGTGGGCTCCGGGCGTGAGCGAGCCTGGGAACCGGGTGGTGGGAGGGAATCTGGGAGGAGCCGAAGAAGAAAAAGCCTGTTGGAGGACTTGCATACTGAGGCGACCCTCTGGCCCTCCAGAGACGTCCCTCGGGAGCCCAGCGAGCCGAGCTGCCCCTAGGGACTCGCTGAGACACACGCAACCGCTGAGCGCGCTCAGCTCCGCAGACTCGCAGCCAGGGCGTCGCGCCCACCGCGGGCCAGCAGCTTCCGCGCGGAAACACGTCCTGCCTAGGGGCTCCAACATGGCAACCTCGGACTCACAAACACTCGTACACACTGACATTCAGGTGCACGCAGACGCACACTCCCCAGGCCGGGAAAGGGGTAGGACTCGGCGCCAGGGGGAGCCCGGAGAAACGCGGGCTGACTACAGGACCCGTCGCTCCCTGCCTCGCCCCGCT
>NW_012105410.1:1736310-1782846 GCF_000951045.1 Mandrillus leucophaeus
CCCGCCCTCTGGGGCGAATTCGGCTGCAGCCACGCCCTTGTCCCCCCATCTCGCTCCCAAACGCCCCGCCCATCCCACCTCCCAGCCGCCTGTCCGGCTCCGACAGGCCCCTAACCAGCCCAGCGCTGATCCAGAAGCCCCACCCTTCACGACCGCCCCTACTTTTCCGGCTCTCACGCCTCCCACCTGCCCCAGCCGTCTGGCGGCTCTTCTCCTGGACTCTCCGCCTGGATCCCCGAGCCCCTTTTCTTCTCGCTCCGGAGTACGCGGCTCTTGCGCCCTCTCGCGGCGTGATTTTCTCAGCGCATGGAGTCCTGGACGGATAAAGCAGCACCCATCCCCAAAAAACCGAGAGCTGGGAACACTTCCTTTCAGTCGTTACCTAATCCCCTTAGTCTTTTTCAGACCTTCGCAAAGCGCACTGCCCTTTCTTAGGCCTTACACACAAAAGGAGCTTCGACGGGAACGCTCTCGACTTCCCACTGCCAAACCTATACTCTTATCCGCAGCTGCTCCACCTTCCTGGTAGGGGAAGTGTAGATTGTTTCTCTGGCGTCACCCTGATCCCTCTCTTGAGCTCCCCTCCGGCCTCTGCTTCCGTCTGAGTCTCACATTGTTCTGGGTATTGGGACATCATCCCCTTCCCCATTCCCACCTGCCTCTAGATCCCATTCATCCTCCCGGCCCAACTAACGAATGAGCGAACGAATGAAAATGTATCCGGTACCTATGATGTATGGGCAATATTATTTAACTTATTTTTTTAAATCCACAAACCACCCTTGGGGACAAATATTATTACCCCTTCTCTGTGGGCCGTGAAGGAGAAGTAACTTTGACCACTATGCAAGTCAGGAAATAGCAGCTCCTGCTAAAATTCAGATTTTAGGGTCTTCACACACCATGCTCCTCCAGCCAGCTCTGAGATGCACCCCCAAATTCTGATGAAGGAGGTTCTCGCTCCTTTGAGCCCCCAGTCTCCTCCTTCTCCTCCTTGGGCCTGACCTCGCTTTCCCCAGGAAGAGAGGATAACCTGGTCTGACCCATGCCCCTCCAGTGCTGCCCAGCCTTCTTCAGGCCTAATCAGACTGCCCTGTCCCCTCCAACCCCCACTAGCAAGGCCCCAGGGACACATAGTTAGGTCAGCAGTCGGCATTACCCAGCCAATCCCACTGCCACTGGGTCCAGCCAAGGAGACTGTAGCTGGGCCAGACTAGGCTGGGAGATGGGGCTCAGAGAAGAGAGTCAGGCAGGAAGATAGGAAAGGATGGTAGACACCCAGGGATTGCCTGACTACCGAATGAGAGAGGGAGGACTCAGCTGGGACCCCAGAACCTACTTGCTACTCATATACCCCACAGGATGAAGAGGTCACTCTCCATTCTCTGGGCAGCCTCTTGAGTTGTGGAATATCTCTGTAGCAAGAAAGCACTTCCTCTCACCTCAGGGAGTCCCTCACCTCAACCTCATCTCAGCTCTGCCTGGAGGGGGCCAAGGAGTAAATCTCTCCCTTTTCTCTAGGAAATTGATAAAAGAGAGCCCTGCCGGCCTGTGCCTCTCTGTTCTGACTTATTCTGTGACCTTGGGTAAATCCCTGCACTTGCCTGTGTCTGAAAAGTGAGGAGTGGGTCAGGTTTCCCAAAAGTGCCCTCTCTGGCTCTGGCATTTGACGTCAGACTCTCACCATCTTTAGTATTTTCTTTCTACTCTTTGGGGCAAGTTTTGGTGTGTGCTGTGGGGTGAGTTGGGGAGGGGTGGGAGACAGGAGTCATCCCAGGAGTCACTCTCTCCCCCCATAATGATGACTCCTACCATCTGAAATTTGTACTTTTCCACCTCCCTGTCACTTCTGGGACAGAAACCCTTATTCCATATCACAGATGGGCAAGTGGATAGAGAGGAGTGGAGGTTTAGGTCACGGGCTCCCAGAGTCTTGTGGCTTGGCCTTGAGGTGAGCTGGCTTGGGCCTTTGGCTCAGGAATCCCCTTGGTGGGGAGGCAGGGTGTTTAAGGATCTAGACTGGGTCTCTGTCCAAAGAAAGCTCACCCAATCTGAGAGTGGCTTGATTGCTTCCAGGGCTTCATGAATCCTCCCACCCCCAGCTCCTTATGATCCAGGATAAGACAAAGTTATCTTCCTTGAACAGAAGGGATCTGGAATTTTTATGGTGCTGGGTAATTATGTACAGCAATTTTTAGCCCCAAGATGATTCATCTGATAGGGGGCTGGGAGCACTGGGCACCAGAGTGGAGAGAGAAACCCTATGCTGGCTCACCTTCTGCAGGTCACCCCCTTTCCTCTGGGCCCCAGGCTCCTCACCTATGAAAGGGTAATGAAAACAATAGCCCATTTACCCAGTGAGTGATGGTGATCTAGCGAGGTGAGGACCATGGAATCCCTTGGAGAAATCAAGATGGGAAGGTTTTGAAGGTCACAGGTCATGGCCAATGATGGGCTTTGGTGGGCTTCGGGTACAGATAGTCCCCAGATCATGATGTTTCAACTTAATGACTTTTGACTTTATAATGATGCAAAAGCTATGTATGTCCATACTTTGAGCACACATACAATCATTCTGTTTTTCACTTTCAGTAAAATATTCAATAAATTACATGAGATATTCAGCATTTTATTGTAAAATAGGCTTTGTGTTAGATGATTTTTGCCCAACTCTAGGCTATGGAAGTGTTCTGGGCCTGTTTCAGGTGGGTTAGGCTAAGCTCTGATGTTTGGTAGGCTAGGTGTATTACATGCCTTTTTGACTTATGATATTTTCAGTGGGTTTATTGGGATGTAACCCTATAGTAAATCAAGGAGCAACTGTACTTAAGAGGGAGAGAAAGGATGAGTGCGGGGACAAGATGCAATAGCTCCATGAAGGAGCTGTCTTACGGGGAAATCTGACTCTTCTGACTCCATTGCAAAGTCAAATAGAAACTATCTGAGATTGCCCCCTTTCCTATATAATTAGACCATAAGCACACAGGATTAAATTCTTTATAATATTTAGATCACACTACATTCTCATCAGTTATTCAACTGGCTTTTGCCAAAAAACAAAACAATACAACTAGGACCTTTAAAATAATTCACATCTCATTATATAGTTCTTCTGCCCCCATCCTCCTGCTGCCCCACCACGTAGAAAATCATCATCTCAAATCCTGTGTTCACCATTCTCTTGCTTTCCTTTTTATGTGGTTTTATTGTATCTACATATTCCTTCAAACTATATCTTTTCATTTTAGTTGTTCTTAACTTTATAAAAAGGGCATCCTGTTGGACGTGGTGGGTCACGCCTGTAATCCCAGCACTTTGGGAGGCTGAGGTGGGTGGATTGCTTGAGGCCAGGAGTTCAAGACCAGCCTGGCCAACATGGTGAAACCCAGTCTCTATTAAAAATACAAAAATTAGCAGGGTATGGTGGTGCATGCCTGTAATCACAGCTTCTTGGGAGGCTGAGGCAGGAGAATCGCTTGAACCCAGGAGGCGGAGTTTGCAGTAAGCCAAGACCACACCACTGCACTGCAGCCTGAGCAACAGAGCAAGACTGTGTCCCCCCCCCCAAAAAAAAAGGCATCTTGCTTTACATAATTTGTTGGGACTTCTTTTTTCTTAATATTATACTGCTAAGATTTACCCATACTGTTGCATGCCTCTATAGTCCATTCTGGCCATGTGGACTATTTCAATGTGTGAATATATCACAGTGTATTGATCCAGTGTCTTGCTGATGCACATTTTGGTGTTTCCAGGTGTTTGCTGAGCATTGTGCATGACTCCAGGTACACATGGACAGAAGTGCTTGAGCACAGGGCAGGCAATTGATCAACATTAGGAGGCATTGTCAAGCTGGGATCTAATTTCTCTTCTATGTTTTTTAATCATCTGTGTTTTTTTTTTTTTTTTTTTTTTTGAGACAGAGTTTCTCTCTTGTTGCCCAAGCTGGAGTGCAATCTTGGCTCATCACAATCTCTGCCTCCCAGGTTCAAGCAATTCTCCTGCCTCAGCCTCCCAAGTAACTGGGATTACAGGCACATGCCACCACGCCCAGCTAATTTTTATATTTTAGTAAAGGCAAGGTTTCACCATGTTGGTCAGGCTGGTCTCAAACTCCTGACCTTGTGATCCGCCTGCCTCAGCCTCCCAAAGTGCTAGGATTACAGGCATGAGCTACCGTGCCCGCCCTTGTGTTTCCTTTTATATGAAGTGCCTATTTGTGCCTCTTGCTCATTTTTCTATTGGGTTATAGTATGTTTAGTACTTTATGAAATTTCTGCTCTAACTTTTCTATCCCTCGGTACCCCTGGTGGCTTAGGAAGGTCTAGTATTTTACAGGTAAGGAAACAGAGGCTCAGAGGAGTGAAGGTGCTTGGTCAAAGTCACAGACTCTGTTGCAGCCCTTCTGCACTGAGCTAATACCTTCTGAGGTCTTCGGAGGTTCTGGGCCTCACTTAGAAACCTTTTCTGCCCCTCAGCTAGGTCAGGGCCCCTCTGGTATTTAGCATTTCTTGGCCATGGACCATTCCAGGAGCTCATCATCTCCCTAGTGATACCCTCCTCGCATGGGTCCTCTTTATGATCTGCACTCTCCTCCCCAGCTGTAATGATCCAGGTATGTATGTGTTTCATTATTACCTGTCTCCTCCATCAGACTAGGAGCTCTATGAGGGCCCAGCGTGATACTTGGCATATAGGAGGTGCCCAGTAAGGACTGTTTGCTGGATGAACTGTTTCCTTGTCTGCATCCCAAACCCCTTGGATTCTTTCCCAAGATTAGAGCCGGAACCTGAGCTTATCTCAGAAACACAGAGTCAATATTCATTGAACAAATGAATGAGGGAGGAAGAGGCCAGCTGTGTCCATTGCTAGGACAGATCAGATGCTCCTGGGCTTTTCCCGTTTGGAATGGAAATTTCCCCAAGACAGTCACTGATTCCTGACTTTCTAGCTTCCCAATCCTTGCTCCTACCTCCTCACCCCTACCCCACCCCGGTTGTCTGCCCCCAACTGCCACCAGCCAACTCTCAGCAACAACTTTGTCCTGGAAGCTCCATCCCTGGGCCTGGCCTTTCTTGGAATCTTCCTCCCTCTTCTCTTCTCTGCTTACTACCCCCACTTCCTTCCCTCAAGCCTCTCACTCACCCAACTCCACTCTCCCCTCATACCACCATCATTCAGAGACTCCTGGGCTCCTGCCCTCCACATCTCTGGCTCCTTCTCCTCAGCTCCCTAATCTTGGAGTTCCCAGAACTCCTCCCCTCTTCCCACTCTTTCTTTCACGAAGCCCACCCACCCACTCGAGCTCAAGCTACTTTGGGGTTGACCATTCCCCAGGCTCTGCATCTTTTCTAAGTAGCCTTCCCAGTGTCCCTAGACTTTGTTGATTCCTAGCTCCCACTCCAGCCTAGACCCTGGCCCCACCCTCTGTCCAGGTCACTGCCTGGCCTGCACCTAAGGTTTACCATCCCAGGGTGGAACCCAAATAAATAATGTTATGGGAATAATAATGAAGATGAGACACAAAGAGGTGAAATAACTTGCCCAGGCCGGATGCGGTGGCTCACGCCTGTAATCCCAGCACTTTGGGAGGCCAAGGCAGGCAGATCACCTGAGGTCAGGAGTTCGAGACCATCCTGATCAACATGGTGAAACCCCATCTCTACTAAAATATAAAAATTAGCTGGGCATGGTGGCACGTGGCTGTAATCCCAGCTACTCAGGAGGCTGAGGCAGGAGAATTGCTTGAACTCAGGAAGTGGAGTTTTGCAGTGACCTGAGATTGCGCTATTGCACTCCAGCCTGGACAACAAGAGCACAACTCCGTCTCAAAAAAGTAAAAATAAAAAATAGGCCGGGCGTGGTGGCTCATGCCTGTAATCTCAGCACTTTGGGAGGCCGAGGCTGGCAAACCACGAGGTCAGAAGATAGAGACCATCCTGGCCAACACGGTGAAACCCCATCTCTACTAAAATACAAAAAATTAGTCAGGCGTGGTGGCACGCGCCTGTAGTCCCAGCTACTCGGGAGACTGAGGCAGGGGAATCGCTTGAACCCAGGAGGCAGAGGTTTCAGTGAGCCAAGATCGCACAACTGCACTCCAGCCTGGTGACAGAGCAAGACTCTGTCTCAAAAAAAAAAAAAAAGAAAAAACTAATAAATAAATAAATAAATAAATAAATAAATAAATAAATAAATGACTTGCCCAGCATAACAGAGCTAGTAAATGGTAGAGCCAGGACATATACCCGGATGGTCTGGCTCTGGAGTCTGCACCTTCCATGCTATTCGGCCTCACAAAGGGAAGCTTGGAATTTACCTGTGGGTCACAATTTCGACTCCTGGAAGAGTAAGCAAAGGGTCACAGCTCTCGGAGGTCAGCTGGGACAGTCATCTGGGACTCCCTACAGGGGCTCAGGTGGGCTATGAGCAGAGGCCCTGTCCCCTCCCCTTGCTCTCACTCTCCCCTAGCCCCCATCCCAGGCAGTTGAGAAGACTGGTCTCAGACTCGAAGCTAGATGCAAGGTGGGTCGTATATGTCCTGCTTGGCACGGTGGGGCACCGTACAGGGAATAAAAACCAGCCTCTGTCTTCTAACATACATCGGTCTCACTGTGGTCACAAGTCAAAGTTCCTTCTGTCCAAATGGTCTGCCTCTCCAGCAAGGACACTTTGAATGGCCTCCCATGGTGGGTTGGAGCTGGTTTTCCCACTTCTTCAGCCAGCTGCAACACCAATTGCCATGGTGTTTAACTCCTCCAATGCCCCTTTCTGAATGACCCCATTGCCCAGCTGCCTTGGGGACTAGGCAGGGCTAAAATAAAAATATTGCATAAGTTATACAGTCCTTGTATAGTAACAGTCCCTGCTCTGCCTTCTAAAAGGAAGACTGTTAGCCAGGGGTAGTTCTTGGCTAACAGGTTCTGCGTGGTGCACCAGCAGCCAAGGGCAGGCTAGATTGTTCTACATAAGAAAAACGGATCTGGGAGGAGGGCACAAGGACTGGAGGAGAAGTGATGGGGAGGAGAAATGGGAAAGAATGGCAAAGAATGAGGAGTTGCAAAGGAGTTGCAAAGGAGTAGCTGAGGGCTGCAAAGGAGTAGCTGAGGGGTGGTTCTCAGAGGGGAAGAGGATTTGGTGGAGGGTGTGGGGTCTTTTTTTTTTTGAGATGGAGTCTCACTCTGTCCCCAGGCTGGAGTACAGTAGTGCAATCTTGGCTCACTGCAGTCTCCGCCTCCTGGGTTCTAGCAATTCTTCTGCCTCAGCCTCCCAAGTAGCTGGGACTACAGGCACCCGCCACCACACCCAGCTAATTTTTGTGTTTTTAGTAGAGATGGGGTTTCACCATGTTGGACAGGATGGTCTCGATCTCCTGACTTCATGATTCACCTGCCTTGGTCTCCCAAAGTGTTACGATTACAGATATGAGCCACCGTGCCTGGCTGGGTGTGGGGTCTTGTGTGCTACCATTCCCCTTTGCTGCTTCCTCCAGGGACCTTCAGTAAAGATGCCTTTCCAAGGCTTTTTAAGGCTTGGATCTGTGTTTGACATGCCTCCTTATGAGATGGCCTCAAGGCAGCTCTCCGGGTACCCACAGGTCAGAATGATGGGCCTGAGAGGGCAGGAGTGGAACATGGCAGGAACAGTCTGTCATGAGACCGATCAGTAGGCTTCCAGTGGTGGGACCTCCATGTAGCAGCCTCCTGGTGGCCCTGAGGCTCTCAAGCTGCTGGCTCCTCCATTTAGAGTGAAGCAATGTTGAACAACTGTTTCCCCTCACTTAGGGGCCTGGTGGAGGTACCCCAGGTACAGAGGATACCCTAAGGTTGAAAGAGCCACACTTGAAGAGGTGGATGAAGGAGAGGTGGATCTGGGGCTCATCCTAGCCTTGAATGCTCTGGCCCTACCCAGCTGTTTTCCTGGCCACCCCCTTCCACACACCCAGGTCCCACCCCACCCCACCTATCCCCCATTTAATTGAAACTCACTGTTGCTTTACAGGCAATCTTTTCTTTTCTTTTCTTTTCTTTTCTTTTCTTTTCTTTTCTGAGACAGAGTCTTGCTTTGTTATCCAGACTGGAGTGCAGTGGTGCAATCACAGTTCACCACAACCTCCACCTCCCAGGTTCAAGTGATTCCTGTGCCTCAGCCTCTGGTGTAGCTGGGACTATAGGCGCCTGCCACTACGCCCAGCTAATTTTTGTATTTTTTAGTAAAGATGAGGTTTTGCCATGTTGGACAGGCTGGTCTCAAACTCCTGACCTCAAGTGATCTGCCTGCCTTGGCCTCCCAAACTGCTGGGATTACAGGTATGAGCTACCACGCCCGGCCCCTCAGCTCATTTCTAACTCTGGGTTTTGTACACATCACCCCATGCCTTCTACTGGGAGTAGCTCCAGAGCTGCTTCACTCTCTGCTTTTTGAATTCCTCCTGGCTCAAGCTGATCCCTTCTTTTCTTTTTTTTTTTTTCTTGTTTTTTTTTTTTGTTTGTTTTTTTTTGAGACAGGGTCTCACTCCATCGCCCAGGCTGGAATGCAGTGATGCGATCTCAGTTCACGGCAACCTCTGCCTCCCAGGTTCAAGTGATTCTCTTGCCTCAGCCTCCCAAGTAGCTGGAATTACAGGCACCAGCCACCACGCCCAGCTAATTTTTGTATTTTCGGTAGAGACAGGGTTTCACTGTGTTGGCCAGGCTGTTCTCAAACTCCTGACCTCAAGTGATCCACCTGCCTTAGCCTCCCAAAGTACTGGGATTACAGACATGAGCCACCACTCCCGATTTATTTTAATTTTTTTAGAGACAGGGTCTCCATCTGTCGCTCAGGCTGGAATGCACTGGTGTGATCCTAGCTCACTGTAACTTTGAACTCAGCACCTCAGCCTCCTGAGTAGTTAGTACTACAGTCAGACACCACCACACCAGGCTATTTTAAATTTTTTTTTGGTAGAAACAGGGTCTTACTGTGTTGCCCAGGCTGGTCTCAAACTCCAGGGCTCAAGCATTCCTCCTTCCTCGGCCTCCCAAATTGCTTAGTTTACAGGCATGAGCCACTGCACTTGGCCCCCTGCCTCTTCTAAGAAACTTCCCCTGATTACTCCCTCCATTGGCCTCCCACTGCCTGGAGCATCTGGCCAACTCTTGCCCTTGTCTGGAGGCTGGCTGAGGCACAGCTCCCATTTTCTCGGCTTTCACACTTGCAAGGCCATGTGCCCTCTGCTCCGGCCCCCTGCCTGTCTGCCCAGGGCAGATCCCAGCACAAGGCTGGCCCAGCTGGATATGTATGGAGCATTCCTGGGTTGCACTAAAGTGTTCCCCACTTCTGCTTGCCAAGTTTCCACTCAGCCCTTGACATCTGGCTCAGATGCTCACTCCTCAGAGAGCTCCTTCCTGACTCTTCGGACTGGGTCATGGACACCCTCTGTGTACCCCCTCCCTGCAGCCATGCTTCCCTCTGTCACAACCCTAATGTTGCTGTGCCAGTCTGTACTTCCAGCAGTTGGGAACCTGTATGGACCAGGGCTAGGACGGGTTCTTCTAGGGCCCCAGAACCAACCCAAGCCTGAGCACAAGGTGTCAGTAAAGGCTTGCTAAATAAATGGAATATCACTCCTCTACAGAGAGCTCATAGTCATCCCCCAAAACCCAGCTCAAATGCCCCTTCCCAGAAGCTCTCACTTCCCACTCTCATCTTCCCTCACCCGCTTCATTGGTGACTCAAAGCATGGAACATACCCCTTGATGATAGTACACGTCACACTGTATTTTTGTGAGCACCTTAATGTGGTTTCCCCAGCTCTCTATGGCTGACTAGGACCTCTCAAGTGCCAGGCCCAGGTCTGTCCATCTCCATGCCCACAGGGCCTGGGCCAGAGAAGGGGCTGAAGAAATAGTTTTTGGTGAGCTTCTGGGTCCTGTGAGGGACCTTACTCCATGCCCAGCTGAGCTGAGCTCTAATTCTCTGCATGGTTTGGGGTTGGTGGGGCTCCTGGTGCCCTGGACACAATGGCAAACATGAAAGCTGCCCAGGCCCTGGAGGACTTAGCGACCCTGCCTCTGCCATTTGGCTGTGAGTTTCTGTAGGAGCTCATGTGGTCGTCGGCGGAACTTCTTCTGGGTGAAGTAGAAGAGGATGGGGTCCAGCACGCTGTTGGCGCTGGCGAACGGCCGTGTGCCTTTATAGGCCGCTGCAAAGGCCTCCAACACAGGGCAGGGGACGCCTGGCGTTGAGCGCACTGCCAGGTAGGCTGTCTTGGTGATGTGGAAAGGCAGGAAGCTGATGGCAAAGGCAGCGGCCACCACCACCGCCATGCGGGCTGCCTTGCCACGCCGCTCCTGGGCCACAGGCTCTGCTGGGCCATCCTGGCGGCACAAGCGGCGGGCCAGGAGACAGTAGCAGGCCAGCAGGGCAGCAAAGGGCAGCAGGAAGCCGATGACAGTGAGAGCCATGCCATAGGGCATATAGCGGGTGGCCAGGGCAGGCGGGCTGAGGTCATAGCAGACGGTGCGGTTACGCTGGATGCCTGTGGCAGCAAAGACGGCTGTGGGCAGGGACTGGGTTGTCACAGCCAGCCACACGGCTACACACACTAGCCAGGCGGCCCGGCGGCCCCCACGTTTGTGCCAGGGGGCCAGCGGGTGGCAGATGCCCAGGTAGCGCTGGAAGCTGATGCAGGTGAGGAAGAGGATGCTGCCATGCAGATTGGCGTAGAAGAGGAAGCGGACCAGGCGGCAGGTGAAGTCGCCAAAGGGCCAGTGGTCACCTTGGGCATAGTTGTAGATGAGCAGGGGCAGGGAGCAGGCATACAATAGGTCGGCCAGGGCGAGGTTTAGGGTATACACAGCTGTGCGAGTCAGGGCCCGGCGGGACGTGCAGATCTGGGTAATGACACAGACGTTCAGCGGCAGGCCAGCCGCCAGCACCACCGAATACACAGGTGGCAGCAGCAGTCGCTTGAAGTTCTCGCGGTAGACACAGGTGGTGGGTGGCAAGCCCAGAGCCTGTCCTGTGCCATTGTCCCACTCCATGGCTGCTCAGGTGAGTTTCCTATATTCAGGGAGGCTGGGAAAGCAATACACAGCCTGTCAGTGACATGCTCACTCACCACCCAGCAGGCCCTGCCCCTCCTCAGGCCCTGATCTCTGTGTCTGAACAGTGAGGGCACCAACTTTGTCAACTCTGCTACTCTAACCACCCCATGAAGCCCCACAGAGCCCTCACTTCGAGAAAATTTGTGATACAATAAAGCTCACGCTTGGGAACAATCTGATTCATTTTGTGTGTGTGTGTGTGTATGTATATATGTGTGTGTGTGTATATATATATATATATATTTTTTTTTTTCCTTCAGCCTTCCAAGTGAACTTCTATTCATTCTTCAAAGCCCTGATCATATGTTTCTTTCTCTGTTAGTGGAGATTGATGGACTTGGGTTTGAATCCCAACTCTGTTATGTATTTGCTATGTGACTTTGAGGTGATGATTTCATTTCACCTAAGAAAAGGGGGAATGTGGCGCCTGCCTCTCAGGGATGTCAAGAGGTTAGAAGCACTAAATCATGCTGTGCAGGGCTGCCAGGGGCTCCCTGGGGTGTGGAGACTCTGGTCATGGTGGATCCGCATGTCTCTCACAGACTGGGACCTGCCTGAGGAGAGGGGCCAAGTCCGGTGTCTCTCTGGTCTTAGTCCAGGGTGTGGGGCAGAAAGGGCCCTGATAACTCTTAGTTAACCAGTATGAAGGGTCCACACACCAGGGGCTCACTGAGGACCGCACCCATCTCCTCAGCCTGAACTCCACCTTTCAAAGCCATGGTTCTTCTGGCAGAGGTCTTGTTATCTGTAAAATAGGGGAAGGAGGTGATACCCAGTTCCCCAAGGCCTGGTTCCACTTGAGGCTACAAAGGCAGGTTTGGCAGAGCCTCTGACAACACAGCGCCTGCTAGTGCCCAGAGTGAAAACAACGTCCCTGAAGGCGGATGGGTGAGGGACCAAGTCATCTGTTTACTTTACAGAGATGGAAATCCAGGCACAGTGAGGGGCGGGGACTGCTCCTTTCTTCGTAAGTCAGAGCAGAGTCAGAACCAGAACCCAACTGCCCAGTCCAGAAAAGGCAGCTTAGTGTAGCCCACAGACATGGGATGTAGAGTTTACATGACCAACTTCAGAGTTAGGCAGGCCTGGGTTTAAATGTTGCTCCCCCACTTACGTGCTGTGTGAAACAGGTCATGTCACAGTGTCCTCATAAGTGATGTGGCCAGCGTCCTCATCAGTGAAATGTGTGGTGATGACATTCAGTAGTGCTCAATAAATGCCATGCTACATCTTGTCCCTCCTCTCATTCTTTCGGGCTGGGTTTTGGGAGAGCCAGCAGCACAAATACCCTAAGGGGTTCCCTGATGGGGTAAGTCTGACTGCTAGACACTCACCTCTAAACTGACATTGCCATATTACTGGTGTCTAGAGAAAATTTACAACTAAAATCCAATGGGCCTTTGAGATAATGAATCTAATCCTCCTCTTTTCCCATTTTACAGATGGGAAAAATTGAGGCCCAGAAAAAATATGAAGTCCTGCAAATGGACTCAGTGGGTGGTAAAGGGTTCAGGCAAAGTATATGGACTCTGGTCCAGATGCTTAGGTTCAAGTCCCAGCTATGCCACGGATGAGCTATGTGGTCTCGGGCATACTAGTTAACCTCTGTCCTCCAGATTCCCCATCTGTAAATGAGATGAGATAGTACCTGCCTTATAAGATTGTTGTGAAGATCAGTGCCTGGCATGGGGCCAAGTGTTTTCTGTTCTTAATATACCTACTAAGTAAGGTTATGGGATTTAAAAAAGTTATATTAGAGAAAAATACATTCTTCCCAACTTACAATTTCATTTTGGTGAAGCTATTTTACCCCAATTCTGGGCAAAATGATAATGTTGGATTCTCTGTCTGCAGCCCACCTCCCATGTCACCCTCAGTTACCAAAGATTCTTTGTGGGGCTTTAGACCGTATGCTAGGAGTGCTGGGTGCCCAGCTAGGACAAGGTAGGAACGACGAGGAGACCAGAGGAAGAAACATAGCAGCCCCCCACAGCATAGCCATGAAGCCAGGATGAGCACAGGCAAAGAACGTCCGCTCATCTCTTCATTCATTGGTTCGGGCCATTCTCATTCACATGTTCATTCTCTTGTTTCCACATGACAGGGATTCACTGAGTCCTCTCTACCAGCTAGATACATGACGGCATAGTGTATAGGTGGACATGGAGATACGGGGATACAGATACAGATATGCTAGTCTGATGGAGGAGACCAGTGTGAACCACCTGGTGGAAGAGACTTTTCAGAGCAGAATGAAAGACAGAGCAAGGCCTGGGTGGTTGACCAGGATTTCCATGGGTGGAGAAGGGTGGGAGGACACTCCGGGTGAGGAGGAAGGTTGAGGGACACAGCACCCCTCTACCGTGTTCCCCTCCTCACCATAACCCTCTGTTCTTGCAGACCAATCTCCTCTCACACAGGGTCTGACAAAGAAATCTGAGGAAAAAGAAAACTGCTGGTTCCGTGGGGCTGGCCTTTGAGACGCAGCCTCTGCCCCTCCCTGACCCCTCTCCTCACACAGGGTCTGAGGAGACCAGTCTGCAAGGGAAGAGGGTTGTGGTGAGGAGGAGAACATGTTAGAGGGGTGCTGCATCCCTCAACCTTCCTTTGGGAGGCCTTCACCCTCAGATCCCACCCCCAGGGACAGCCCTCTGTCTCAGATGAGTGGGGACAGCAGTCTGCCACTCGCACACCCTGGTGAGACCGATCCTCCTGGGACCCCCTCCCCTCCCTCTTGGAAGGAGGCAGAGGGCTGCAGGAGGGGATCCAGTGCACAGCTGTCTGGGAAAACCTTCAGGGCTGTGTCAGGAAAGAGGCCTGACCATCACCCCGGCTCCTTTGTCTATTTTCTGAGGACCTAGGAGAGCTGAGCTGTTGTCCCAGTTCCTGGCAGGGGCTGGCCTCAAGGAGGGTGCTCTTGGCTCCCACCTCCAGGCAGCAGCTGACCTTGGCGCTGACATCTGTCACTAGCTCTTGGGTCCTAAGTTCTGGACCAGACCAGACCCCAGCCTCTTCCTGGGCTGGACTCTGCCCATGGTGCGGGGGGCTTGCTAACAAGTGGCTCTGACTACATCCTTCTCTCCATTCCTCTGCCCTTTGGGGGAAAGGCCCAAACCCTTTTCCTGACATTCAAGACCCCTGCCAAGCCCTCCAGCCCTATCTGAAGTACACCAGGGCCACTCTGCCCTTGCCCCTTCCTCTTTCGTCACACATTCCCAAGACGTGGAGACTCCCACATAGCCAGTGGCAGCCAGAGAGCCAGACTCCCTCTCCAGCCTCCCCATCTCCACTGTTCCCTTCACACAAAGTGCCATCCAACTAATCTCCATTTATCAAAACCCTAAGTATCTATCTAGCTCCAGATCTCACCTTGCTTCTTCCTTTTTTTATCCCCCCAGCTGGGTGGAATCCCTTCCTCTGGGCCTCCTAACTCTGTGGGCCTCCTTTAAGTCAATGCTGAACCCAGCCTTCCTGCCCAAAGTCACAGTTCCTTGTGTCCACCCGCCCCCCACCCCCCACAACCCCTGCACTGGTCCATGGCCCCAAGATGCACTGACACTCACAGGCAGCCTCCTGTCCCTGCAGCACGCTGGTGGTCCCAAGTGTGTTGGGGCAAAGGGAAGCCAGACCTGAGGCTCCCCACTCTCCTGCCCTCAGCTAGGCTGCAGCTCATCTGACAGGGTGAGCAGCTTCCTCTGTTTCCTGGCAGGACTGTCTCTGACTAAAAGAGTCTCTGTGGGGGCCACCGGCTCCCTGCCATCCCCCACACCACGCCTAGCGCCTGGCGGAAACTGGGCTTAGAGGAGCAAGGAGGTGGAAAAAAGGCGTCCTTCCCGGAACACTCCTCTACCCCAGCAGGGGAAAGAGGGGGATGGGGCAGAGGAGGAGGGGTAGGGGAGAACCAGAGGCTGTCAGCCCCATAGAACCAGCAATTTTCTTTCTGCTCAGCCGTCTCTCAGTCTTCGCAGCTGTCAAATGGGTAGGGCAGTGATTAGAGAGCTCGTGGCTCCTCCTTTAGCTATAACACTCAGAGCCACGGGGTGTCCATTCCTCCTCCCAGCCATTCACTCCCCCATCTAGCCTTCCTTCCCTCATTCAATAGGTCACTCACCAACATGGCCATCTACCCATCCCTCCATGTGGCAATCCACTTATGTACATACTTACTCAGCCCCCTTCTCCCTCCCTCCTTCCCTCTTCTCCTTTTCTCCACACACATTTATCGAGTACCTACTATGTGTCACCAGATCCTCCTACGTTCCCCCATTTCACAGCGACTGCTTCTTCCACACAGCAGGTGCAGGGTGCATAAGGAGTGATGGACATGGGCTGTGGAGATAGATGTGATGCCCCTGAGGACCCAGTTGCCTGTGCCACATCCTCCCCATCCCCTCCTCACCACCAAACTGGCCTCAGAGCTGTTAGGAGACCAGAGCAGGAGATGTGGCTCCTCATTGTCCTGGGGAGGCCAGATCCAGAGTGGGAAGCAGCATTCCAAGAGGGCGACCTGGAGGAGGTAGGCTTTGATTTGGAGCAGCTGAGGTAGCAAGGCGGGTGGCAGGGGAGGATTGTGTGGGGAAAGAATGCTGCCCTGGGAGTTTGAGGCCCAGGTTCTTACTCCACCTTTGCCCCCAATCACTGACTAGATAAGCCCCTTCCCTTCTCTGAGCCTCCTGGGTAGAATATGGTCATACTGACCACCAGTGTGCTGGGAGGATAAAGTGCCACTCAGGGCGGCTCATCTTCTACCCTGGGAGGTGCAGAGGAGACTCTTAGAGCCTAGAGCATCAGAGCTGAAGGTGCCCTTAAAGGCACTGATCTCACCCCAAAGCCATTTTTACAGGCAAGGGGATTGAGGAACAGAGTGGGAACCCAAAGTTTGGATCACACTGAGAAAAATCAGGTTTGAACTTCTGATAAACACTTGGTCAGTTGTGCACAGATTGAGCACCTACTGCTTGCTTAGGCCTGTGCTAAGAGGTCACTTCTGCCAGCTGAGTGTGGACCTCCTGGTTGGATTTGACCTGTGCTGTGGCCCAGGAGAGCAAGATGGCCTTCAGCTCAGCAGCCAGTCCTTTGCTGGGTCCTTGGGACAACCTCCCACAGCCACTCCCAGCAGGCTGGGTCACTGTCCCAGGAATGGGAACAGATCTGAGGGCTCCTGGGAGGTGTTGTCCCCAAGGCAGGGCAGGGCAGGGCTTGGGTAAGAAGCCTAAGTGGTCTCAGTCCCTGCAACCTGGATGGATGGGAAACACAAAGCTGTCCCTATCATGTCTTATCCGCCCAGACGTGCAGATCTGGAGACCCCTAATCCCACTGCTCCGCTCAGATAAGGGCACTTGGACTAACCTCAGAGGGGAAGAAAAGGCTCATGGGGTCCCACTTGACAGATGGAGAAAGAAACTAAGGCCAGCTGCCCCTTCCCCACCCTCTTCTCAGGGGTTCAAGGGCATACAAGAGGACTGGCCTGGCACCTCAACAACCACTGAATACCCATTACCCACTGGCATTTTAGTTCTTTGCCTTCCTAACAGAGTCTAGGTTTGAGGGCTCTCAGGACCTTGGAACTACAGCATCCTAGGGCTTGGGACTTCAAAGAATTTAAGGATGACTGAATCGGAGCCAAGGAACTGCCCTGCTCTCACTGGGCCTTAGCTTTGCCCATGGACCTGGCTAGGCCTAGAGGAGGGGACGGGGCCTGGGAGGGAGCACTCAGGTCTGAGGGGTCATGGGTGCACCTGGGAGGGAGTAACCTGTAAAGCTCATGGAGAAAGCATGTCCGCTGCTGGGCACTAAAGGACCAGAGGGACCTGGACTCATAACAAGGCTGAAGAGGGCATCACAGGCAGGAGGTCCACTGTGGGCAAAGGCACAGAAGTGGGGAATGAGCTTAACCTCTGTGAGAAATTAATAAATATAAAAGCTAGAGCAATGGATGAGCTCTGCAAAGAGGGGGCTTCAGATGAGATGCCTGAGAGGGGCTGGCCCATCACGAAACCTCCAACGTGGAGCCTTCTTTTGGCAGAGATCCTCCCTCCTTGGCCTCCCAAAGTATTGGGATTACAGGCATGCACTACTATGCCCGGCCACGGCCAGTCTCTCTCCCTCTTTCTTTTCCTTCCTTCCTTCCTCTCTCCCTCCCTCCCTCCCTCCCTCCCTCCCTTCCTTCCTTCCTTCCTTCCTTTCTCTCTCTCTCTCTCTCTCTCTCTCTTTCTTTCTTCTTTCTTTTTCTTTTCTTTTCTTTTTTCTTGAGATGGAGTTTCACTCTTGTTGCCCAGGTTGGAGTACAATGGCACCATCTTGGCTCACTGCAACCTCTACCTCCCAGGTTCAAGTGATTCTCCTGCCTCAGCCTTTCAAGTAGCTGGGATGTACAGGCATGTGCTACCATACCAGGCTAATTTTGTACTTTTAGTAGAGATGGGGTTTCTCCATGTTGGTTAGGCTGGTCTTGAACTCCTGACCTCAGGTAATTCACCTGCCTCAGCCTCCCAAAGTGCTGGGATTACAGGCGTGAGCCACCGTGTCTGGCCAGTGTTGTTTCTTAAATGCCTATTCTGTGCCAGATGTTTTATCTGCAGTCCTGGGCAATTTGGTGGGGGGTGGATTATTCCCTCCCCTTTACATATGAAGAAACTAAGACTCAGGAAGGGCCAGTGAGTTTTCCAAGCTATCCCAGCCAGGTGGCATTTCAGTACGTTCTTCTTGACTCTAAGGCCCCCTTCTTCATTGTTCCCCCTAAGTTGGAGCTCAGATGCTCAAACCAGGGGATTCTCAGGGGAGTTGGGTCTTTCCTGCATTGAGACCCTGTAGCCATGAGATGGCACCAGCGGACAGCCAGCCCCACTCTGTCACACAGCCAGGGAGGGGTGAGGGCAAGGCTGGTCTGACCACAGTAGGGGGCCTCCCCTCAGGGCTGGCACTGAGCAGCCTCCGGACTGGGTTTCCGGTCTCATTTCCTCTTGACCCACTCCCCAACCTTCCTTCCACTCACCCTCCCCAGATGAGCTCAAGCTCTCATTCTCAGGTCCTCACCCTGGTCAGTGTGGTCACAGGAGCCACTGGGGACATGGCAAGGACAACAGGGTCAGCACCAAGCCTTATCTGTCTGAGGTAGAGGCCCTGGCCCCGGGCATCCACCACCCATCTCCACCCCAGGTACACCTTTGGCAAAACACGGCAGCCCCTCACCTCACAGCAGGGACGGCCTCTTCCAGTTTCCTTTTTTCAGTTGGGGTAACAACCATGGTGTCAGTTCTAGAGCAGGAGCAATTCAGTATGGACATAGGAAGAAATGACAAGGGGCCCAGCCCTTCAGGCTGCTTAGATCCTATGGTCTCAGGATAAACTTTACGTGACCCCAGAGCCTCCCCCATCCCCTGAGGCCTTCATATCTAGCAGGGATGAGGGGATCTGTTGGCCAGAGGCAGGAGCTGGAAGCCTGAGTCACTGTCTGCCAGCCAGCTCAGGCAGGAACCAGCTCAGACCAAGCTGGATGTGGAAGAGGCTTCCTAACCTTGGCCTGCCTGCCTGCTGGGAAATAAAGGCCTGGAAACCCCCTTGCTGGGCCCCTGACCAGTGAGTTAGCAGCAAGGGCACAGGATGCCAAGGGTCAAGAGTTAGCTTCCTTCCCCTAAGGAGTCAGACAGGCTGGGATTGACCACCAAATTGCTGTGTGACCTAGGGTAAGCCACCTACCCTCTCTGAGTCTGAGTAAACAGGGCTACTTATGGTGCCTACCTACCATACAGAGTCACTATACCCTCTGTGCCCCAGTCATCAACCCAATCCTGACTCTGGAACTGCCTCTAGCCTGAGGCAGGGTTGCCCTGGAGCCCACCTGAGGCCAGCTTGAGGCCAGGTTCCTAATGCAAGTGCCTCCCTGGCACCCAGACGACAGAGGGCGGGAAGCATAGTCCTCTCACCTGGAGGAGTTCTGGTCCTACCTGTGGCATCTGGCTGGCTCCAGAATGACAAACCTGGCAGAAGAGAACATGGAAGGCAGGGACTCTGATTTCTCTTCTCCTTTCCCACTTCCCCTTCTCACTTCCCGCTCAACAGGAATTAAATCTAAAACTGAAACAGCCATTTTCAGTGAAAGGAAGAGGAAGCTGCAGCTTTGGGGAATTTGGGGGTTGGGGCTGCTTCCTTTGGTTTCTCTCCAGCCTCTTCAAGCTTAGCAAAGATGGAACTTACATCTCCCAAGACCCCACTATGTATGAGGGGCCCCAGCTGCCCAAGAGTGCACCCAGAAGCCCCACCACAACCTGGACACATGTATTAATTGAGCACTGATGATGAACCAAGCATTGTGCAAAATGCTTAATGTGCCTTGTCTCATTCACTCTTCAAAACTACTGTTTACACTTTACAAATGAGGTGACTGAGGCATCGCAAAGTTAGCAAGAGGTTCTTTCTTGGGAATGTGAATGAAGAGGGTTAGAGATCACACGGCCCCAGTGGGCACAAGGCTGAGAGGTCAAGGGCAGCCCTGAGACTGAGGAACTGTGGATAGCACAGAGGCCCAGGGAGCAGCTGTGACAGGGCAGCCCCCAGTGAGTAGAGGGACGGCCTGTGGTGCCCAGCCGTTATAAGTCCACGCCTATAGGGCCACCGCACCTTCCACCCAGTGCTCTAGGAGATCCCCAGGGTCTCCTAAAAAACTCTCCCCTGGAGATAGTTGGAGAGGCTCTCTGTGCCTTGCTTGGACCACCAGGCCATCCCATTTGTTTGTCTCCTTGTGGGAGAGGCTACGTGGTTCTCCCTTCAAGAAGGAACCTGCTGCTTAGCTGCAAGTAGCACAGTTGGCTGATGGCCTCAGTTAGTGCCTTAAGGATCTGCCCATCCTCCCAGATAACCAGGCTTCAGTCTGTGGGGGAACAGATGGCCCAGGTCCAGCCACCTGGCCAGCCTAGCAGTCATTGTTCAGCCCCTCTGTAGCTTCTTCCCACTCAGTTCCCAGATCCGCTCTTATGATGACGACCCTGCCCTCTGATTTTCCTTTAGGGGATCCTCCTTCTCCCATCTAGAGTCTTGGGGATCTGGGAGTGATGGGTCTGTGATTGAAGCCTGCCAATGAGAGAAGAGTGAGCCCCTCAGGCCTGTAACTGGCTCGGGGTGGAGGAGTGATCTTCATTGCATGCCTCAGAGTCAATTCTGGTGCTTTTACTGGGGCATCGGGAAGGAGACAGGTCTTTCACAGCATTTGCAAAGCTAGTAGAAAGCGAGGCAGGAGCTGCTGGAGCCAAGTGAACTAAGTTCCAGGCACTGTCCTGGGCGATGGAGATACTGCCACCAGGGAGAAGACTGTCCACATAGAAAGCCAGGGAATGGCAGAGATGATAGACAGGGATGCATCGTTTCCTGAGAACAGCACTGAGTGCCTGGTTTCAGCTGTGCCTGAGGTTTTACCTTTGGTGTCATGAGCTGATAAACTCCCTTTTTGCCTCAATCCATTTAACCTCGGATTCTGTCACATGAAACTAGGAGTCCTGCCTGTAGATCTGCACCTTGTGCCCAGGAAGAGAGGTGGCATTTCCCTATGGGAAAACTGAGGCCAGTGAGGTTAGGAACTTGCCCAAAGTGCACTATAAACCCACCATGACACCCTGATCCTCAGGAAGAGTAGCCTAAGAAAGGACAAAGAAATGGAGGTCAGGGGTCAGGGCAGAGAAGACCAGCCAAAGGGGCAGTGTCAGACTCCCTCCCTTTCCTTCTCTAACTGTGCTAGGAACTGGGGACAAGGTCTGCTTTGCCTCTGGGGCCTCAGAGAGGAGTACAGGCTTTGGCTCCCAAGAGGCACTGGGAAATGTTGGATGATTGGATCCAGTCTATAAAGATGAGTCCCGGGGCTCTGTCCTTGGTGCTGCCTGGTTCCATTTTTTTTTTTTTTTTTTTTTTAAATCTTTGTTTTGGCTGATGTGGAGATTTGTCAAGCAGAATGAAGGTAATGGGTTCAGGAGTAGCACCTCTGAGACTACTTGGGTCCCCCAGTCCCCACCTCAGGAAAGGCAGGCCACCAACCCTGCCAAGTGGCTATTGTGGGTTATGATCCTGCCCATTTCCCAGGCAGACCCTGAGGCTCGAAGGTAGGCAGTTTTGTCCACAACTCGTACAGGTAAGGTTTGGCTGTGGAGGGAGAGCCTCAAGGAACTCCTCCCCTCCCGTGAAAGGCAGCCCCTGGCTTGATTCCTGCTCTGATCGTCCCTAGCTCTTCCTAGGGCCTGAGCCCACCTGGCAGTGATAAGACATCCAGCTGGACCCAGGGGTCAATGACAGGCCTCTGAGTTCCAAACAGTCAAAGCTAGGGAGGCCTTAAGGTCATCCGACCCAGAGGTCTCCCCACCATCCCCCCAGGGAAGGGGGCTCTCTGAAGCCTTCCTGATTGGGCTTATTTGGCCCCTGCCTGCATACTTCCCATTACAGAGAGCTCACTCCTTTCCTAGGCCACTGCATTCCACCTTGAGAAAGCTCACTGGGAGATATGCTTTGTCACACCAAGCCCCGAGATCTGTCCCTAGTGACTGCTCTCCCACACCGGTCCAGCTTGCCCCTGGGGCCATAGAGCTTGGCTGCCCCAGGACACCCTGCAGAGATTGTCCCAAGACCATCCATCTATTGGTTTTCATTCTCACCAGGCAATTTCAGGCACATGTCCAGGCCCCAGGAGACCTAGTGGTGGATCCTCAAAGATGAGGCTGTGGTCTGTGACTGTTTTCAAACCTGAAGACAAAACCCTTTGCTACCCTCTGTCCTGTTTCATTGCCTGCCTGGGGCCTGTAGAGGGGGCATGGTCTCTTCTTTTGGGAGGAGGAAACTAAGCCCCCAACAGCTTAGTTACTTGCCAGGGCCACCAATCCGTCAGTGATCTTCCAATCAGCTGAACTGCCTGCCTCCAAACCCCAAATCTTCACCCTCAAACTGGCCCATTTCTGGCCAGTCCAGTGTGGGAAGAAGAGGGCTTTGTGGGTGTCTGAGGGGTGGCCTGGGAGGAAGAGATCAAGTCAGGGGCAACTATCTCATTCAAAGTGCAATGTAGGAGGTCAGCAGGCAACAGGTGGCTCCCGCTGTGGAGTGTGCATGAAGAACACAGGACAGGCTGGGTGCGGTGGCTCACACCTGGAATCTAAGCACTTTGGGAGGCCAAGGCGGGAGGATCACTTGAGCCCAGAAGTTCGAGACCAGGCTGGGCAACATAGAGAAAGCCTGTCTCTACCAAAAAATGTTTAAAAATTAACTGGGTGTGTTGGTGTGTGCCTGTAACCCCAGCTACTTGGGAGGCTGAGGTGGGAAAATCGCTTGAGCCTGGGAGGTCGAGGCTGCAGTGAGCTATGATCACACCACTGCATTCCAGCCTGGACTACAGAGCGAGCCCCTGTTTCAAAAAAAGGATGCAGGACAGACCCCCTCAGGAGGTCACTTAAATGACACCTTCTCCATGGGACCTTCTCCTACCACTCCAAGCTAAAATTATAATCTCCTACCCAGCACATGCACAGGTGTGATTCCTATGCCCCTTCTCTGCTATATTTTTCTCCTTAGCATTTAAAATCTTTTAATACACTGTTCTACTTATTTATTGGTTATTGTCTCTCTCTCCTGACTGGAACATAAACTCCACCAGGGCAGGGGTTTTCGTGTTTTTTTCACTGCTGCATATACTTAGGACAGTGTCTGGCATATAGTAGGTGCTCAATAAATATTTATTGAGTGAATGAACAAATAAATTCCAGAGGTGGTTCAATTATGTCTACACAGAGAGGACTGGCTGCACGGGGGACTTTGCTTGAGGCTGTTCATATACCAAGCTGTAGTTTGTACTTAAGAGTATGTGTTTTGGCCGGGCGCGGTGGCTCACGCCTGTAATCTCAGCACTTTGGGAGGCCGAGATGGGTGGATCACGAGGTCAGGAGATCGAGACCATCCTGGCTAACATGGTGAAACCCCGTCTCTACTAAAAAGTGCAAAAAAATAGCCGGGCGAGGTGGCGGGCGCCTGTAGTCCCAGCTACTCGGGAGGCTGAGGCAGGAGAATGGCGTAAACTCGGGAGGCGGAGCTTGCAGTGAGCAGAGATCCGGCCACTGCACTCCAGCCTGGGCGACAGAGTGAGACTCCGTCTCAAAAAAAAAAAAAAAAAAAAAAAAAAAAGAGTATGTGTTTATTGGGGATTGGGAGCAAATAGAGATTAAATGTGAGCACCAAAGGCCTTTAAGCCAGCCCTGGGGCTGCTTTTGCCTGGCTGTGTGTGTGAGATTTGGGCTGTGAACAGTCCCAGCTGAGAGGGGTGAATAAGACTTGGCCTGGCAGGGCTGGGCAGCCTGCATCTCCCTCCTGCCCCGTCTGAGGTTTTTCTCTGGCAGTCTCACCTCCCTGCACAGGATCACTCCCTCTGCACTGGGGCCCCGGCCCAGAATCTTTCTGGCTTCTTTCCCTTCCCTTGCCAGCCTAGGCCTCCCTCCCAGGACCCAGGATTCCCATGAACACAACCAATCAATTCGTGTCCTTCATTCATGGTGCCACCAGACTGCTCCGTCCTGCACCGTGGGGCTGAGTAGAGCTGGAGGACATGACTCAGTTGAGTGCCTAAGGCCCTGCAGACCCTGTCACTGCCCCACTTGGCTGGGTCCCCAAACTTCTGTCTGTCCTAGGGCATCCTCTCTCCTCTCTCTTCTAAGCCTTGGCCCCATCTTTCTTGTCAGTCCCATACCCTCAACCCTACCAGCCCTCAACTCCTCCTTCAGAGCAGACAGGCTTTCAGAGGGGCTGCCTTCAGTTTTCCACTGCCCAAATAAACCCCCTGTCTGCACCTTCTCTCCTCACCCCTCCACAGCCCCGCGGGACCCCAGGTACCGCCTCCTGCCCCCTCTTCAGCACCCTCCCCGTGCTGCATCTGCTTGTTCCTTCCCCTCCGCCCAAACACTCTCCACTCCCCAGTCTCTCTCTCTCGTCTGAGCAAAATGTCTTCCTTGACCTCTCGTGCCTCTCCGTCTGTTCCTCTTCCTCCCTGCACAATCAAGCTTCTGGAAGAGTCACCCACAAGCCCTGCCTCTACTTCCTCCCTGTACCCATTTCTCACCCCCTTACAGTCAGGCCCAGGGCAGAGCAAGGAGCCTTTGGGCCCAGCTCCGGGAAGAGCAGTGGGTACTCTGTCTTCTGGGTGAGGTTGGCAAGATGGAACCAAGGAGCGATCGACTGCCTGAGCTCCAACCACAAGGAAATCTCCAAAGTGATCTTGACAACACAGGCCTTGGGGAGAAAACAGGCCACTGAGGGTGACTGGGCTTGACATCCCTGAGTACCACTCAGGGCTGGTGCAGGGCTTGGGGAGGAGAGCCACCTCTCTGGCTTCCAGGAGAGGGCCTGGACTCTGCCTGGAAGGTGGGTGGGGATCAGGGCTGGCAGGGGCACCTCCAGGACGTCTGTTTAGCAGGGGATTAGGGAGGTGACTGGTTGGGATGATACCTTTGCATGGCTCATGACACTGGTTTGAGAAAACATCAATGGTTTCTGTCACAGAATAGGAGGGGTCATTGCTTATGGAGCAGGTGAGGGTGGGGGTACACGGCTCCCCAGATTACTCCCTGGCACTGCCCCTGGGGACACAAAATGTGAGGATTCCCTCCTGGAACAGGTATGTCCTCAGAGCTCCCCAGAAAACCCAGAGTTCTTCAAGCCCCAGACCATGGAATTAGATCCAAATGCTCAATTCCAGCATTTGTACCCCTCTGTCACCCATCACTGTTCCCTCTGCAAAGTTTGGCACCCAACAGATATGGGGGTTCCCGTCCTGACTCCACAGCTTATGAGCTGTGATTTTACCTCTCTGAGCCTCAGAGTACAAATACCATCAACAGTCACAGCATCACTGGGGGCTCAAATGAAATAGTGGATCTAGATCACCTAGCCCAATATCTGGTGCACAGTAAGTATTTGCTCAGTGGGGCTTCTATTATCGCCCATAATTTTATCATAGATCAGCCAAACTCATGAGAAATGACCTCCCTTGCAAGCCTTGCTCCCTTCCTTTCTCCCTCCCTCCCTTCTCCATTCATTCATTCATTCGCCATGCATTTACAAGGAGTCTCACAATGTGCAGGCACCTCTCTGGACTCTGTCCTTTGAGGAGCCCCTGTTAGCAGAAAAGACAGATGAAGATGTACACCCATGGGTCTCTGGGAAGACAAAGGAGGTCTCCAACCCAGTCTGTGGTATCAAGGAAGGCTCCGTGGAGGAGATGATTCTTTGGTGCAGTGTGGAAAGGAAAAGGCAGGTGCTCTAGGCAGAGAGACCTGCTGGAGATGTGGGACCTCAGAGTACCTGCATGTGTTTGTATTTGCAAGTGCTGAGGGGCCCTGCAGGAGGTAAGACCGTGGGGTCATTAGGTCCAGGCCCAACAGGCCTCAAAATGACAGGCTACACATGTGGCCTCTGCATTGAGGGTGCCAGCTGAAGAAAGTCCTCATTGGGAGACCCCTTTCTAAAGCAGGGCAGAGGCATGATCAAATTTGAGACTTAGAAGGCTGCTAGTTGGACGATGAATTGGTTGTGGTTAGATTCAGAGAAAATAGAGCCTAAAATGGGGTTGTGGCCATGGGATGGGGAGCTCCAGTGACCAGCCTGTGGTAGACTCACGTCAAGGATCTCAAATGATAGGCTCACAGCAGTCTTCCCTGCCCCCTAACAAGCCCTTACAGCCAGAGTACTGGAAAGACAGATGTCCCACACCAGCTCTCAGGCCACAGGTGGAAAACTGAGGTCCAGAGCAGGCAAGAGGATGCTGTAGCCCTGCATGGAGCTTGTGGGCAGCCACCTATCTCTGTGTCCTGTCACCAAGCCTGCTGCTCCAGCCTGGCTCTCCTCTCCAGGGGCAGCAAAGGAATGGCTTTGATAGCGGGAGACTTGGAGGAGTAAAAGGATGACTTGCTCCAACTGCCAGACCCATGCAGGCCCTCCTCCATCAGACAGACTGGGGAGGGGAGCCCTTAGAGCTTCCAGAGTTCTCTCCTCTCCTTTGTACCCATTTTGCAGTGAAGGAAACTGAGACCAAGAGAGGAGAGACATTTGGTTCCTGGGATAGCACAACCATCTGGACATGCGATGTCAGCTGTGGGAGACAGAATACCTGGCCCCGAGGCCTGGCCTTGCCCCTGGGCAGCTGGATTCACAGTTCCTGAGGACACTCAGCTGGTGAGGGGTGGAGCTCTAATGGCACCACCGTCTGGCTTCTGCCTGGCCCTCGTGCCCAGCACCATTCCCAGGAGTCACTTCCTTTCCATCCTAGCCTGTGTCTGTAAGCCATGGCTGAGCAGGATAGAATAGGAAGGAACCATGTGCCATCTGCTCCAGATCACTGTGGATGTGGGCTGGTCCCTTCTTGGATGGAGGAGCCTAGGCCCCACCCTGCCCAGGGGAGCCAGATGTCCTCAGCACAGCTCAGCTAGTCTGTGCCCCACTGGCTCTTCCAGGGTGGGCTTGGGTGGTGAAGCCCCACTCTGGTTCTTGGAGTTTACAGACTTGACCTAGCACCCTGAGTGTCTGGTCTCTGCTTGACCTGGACTGTACTAGGGCATGAGGATGGGCTGAGGGAGCGGATGCGGATGAGCTGATATAGCAGACACAGTTACCAGCCATTTCGAGTAGTCAGTGCCAAGTGCCTGCTGTCCTCTAATCCCACCTGGAGAGGCCAGCAGGGCAGGACTTGCAATTTCTCTGGTGGAAAAACTGAGGTCCCACTTCATGTCAATCACCAAGTCCTGTTTGTGCTCCATTTTCACATCTCAGACTCCTCTTCTCTCACCCCGTAGCCCCTCCTCCGACCTAGACCACAGCCTCCTCATGCTTTCTGATTTTCCATCTCCAGGGCCAGTCCAGCCCCTTTCTGTGGCCAGATGGACCCTTGCTCAGCAAAAGTCTGACTTCACTGTTTCTCTTTCTACGCTCTCTCTATGTCTTCCCAGTGCCTGAGGATAAAGGCAAACCCAGTTCCTGTTGACCTCTCCACTCTCAGCTCCCACTCCTGCCCCTTGCACGCAATCTGCTGGGCTCTGATTTACTTTCAGTTCCTGCTCTTCTTTTCCCCCTCGTCAGTGCTGTTTCCATCACTGGATTTCTCTCTCCCCACATCTGTGGCTGGCCAACTCCCATTGTAAACTCAGGGATAGGGGAGGCCCAGGTCCTGCCCACTGGTGCTCAGTGGGAACAAGGGACATCTACCTGATGATCCATAACCCGAAGTCCCAGAGTCAGTGCCCCAGAGTCCTGCCAGAACACAGCCAGGGAGGGACGGTTCCACAGGAGAGAAAGCTTGGTGAGGAGGTGACAGTGAAATGGTCAAGTGTATGTGAAGGTAAAAGGCAGAGTCCGTGAGAGGCCTGTTGAAGGATGGTGAACAGAGCTGGAGCTGCTCTGCATGTGCTTGAAAAGAGGCCCAAACTAATAATGATGAAAATACGATTATTGAAGACTTAGTGCGTGCCAGATGTGCATTGCCTCATTTAGTCCTCATAAGGACCCCGCAAGGTGGGACTGGTTATGATCTTCATTTTATACTTCTGGTGGGGAAACCAAAGCACAAAGTTTAGCTCAAGGTAGCACTGGGAGAAAGAATGACTCCTGGGCTATTCTGAACCGAGGCAGCCTGGTTCTAGAGTGCATATTCTTAGCTCCTACAATAGAGCAGGGCTGGGCTAGGAAGGATTTCAGGTGGCAGGGAAATCCAGCCCCTCTACTGCTCTGACCCAACCTGCCTGGGGCCCAGACTGCCCTGGCCTCACCCTTCCATCAGTCACAGGGCCTCATAAATGCTGCGTCCTCTAGGAAATCTTCAGGGATCAAATAGAAGGATTCCCTCTACTTCTTCCAGGGCCCTAGCAGGAAGCCTAAGGTAAGGGACACCCTTCGAAGCAGAACTTCCCAACCCTGGCTGCCCATCCGATTCCCGGACTCTTTCTGGGGAGGAATGTTTGCCTGTCCAGCATCTCTTCCTATTAGGAGCCTCTCGCCCCATTCAGTGGAGATTTTCTTCATTCAAGGTGGTAACCAGACCCAGGATCCATCCAGACCCTTCGCCAGTGATTGGTTCAGGGGCAACCAATTAGAGTTTGCCCCAGGAATTTTTGTGGAATCAGCATGAAAGGTTCTCACTCTTTTTCTCCTGGATTATTAGCTGTGCGGACCATGGAAGCCTGGTGCTTCTGGAAAGAACTTGAGTGAGAATGTAGGAACCTGGTGGAAAGTCAGGAGAGAGCTGTTCATGGTATCCTTGTAAGTGCTGGATCTAGCCATGTCAGATCTAAGTCTACCTTTGACTTTTTATTTATATAAACTGATACACCTTTTCTTGCCCAAGCTAGCTGCGTTTGTCTCTTGCAACCAAAATAACCCTGACCACCCTGACAACAAAAGTATAGGCAAGAACAACAACAGCAAATTAAGTAAGTTGAAATTTATCAAAATTTAAAACTATTGTACATCAAAAGACATTATCAACAGGGTTGGAAGGCAACGCACAGAATGGGAGCAAATATTTGCAAACCATATGTCTGATAAGGTATTAATATCTAGAATGTATAAAGAACTCCTACAAACTAAACAACAAAAGAAACAACCCAATTCAAAAATCAGCAAAGGACTTAGATGTTTTTCCAAAGAAGATATACTAATGGCCAATAAGCACATGAAAAGATGCTCAACATTACTAATCAATAGGGAATGCAAATTAAAACCATGAGATACCACTTCACACCCATTAGGATGGCTGTTATTGGAAAAAAAAAAAAAAAAAAAGACCAACCTAGGAAATAAGAAGTGTTGGTGAGGATGTGGAGAAACTGGAAACCTTTGCATTACTGGTGGAATGTAAAATGATGTGGCCTCTGTGAAAAATATTTTGGCTGTTTATCAAAAAATAAGCATAAAGTTACCATATAATCCAGCAGTTCTGCTCCTAGAATTCCAACCAAAAGAATTGAAGGCAAGGACTCAAACAGAAGTTTATATATAAATGTTCATAGCAGCATTATTCACAATAGCCCAAAGATAGAAACAAGCTAAACATCTGTAGATGGATGAATAGATAAATAAAATCTGATATATATATACAATAGATTATTATTCAGCCTTAAAAAATGAAATTCTGATACATACTACAACATGGATTAAACTTGAAAACCTTATTCCAAGTACAATAAGTCAGTCAAAAAGGGACAAATACTGTATGATTCCACTTATATAAGGTACCTAGAAGAGTCAAATTCATTGAGACAGAAAGTAGAGTGGGGGTTGCCAGAGGCTGAGAGGGTGGGAGAATGGGGAGTTATTATTTAATGGGTGTAGAGTTTCAGTGGATGACTTTAAAAAGTCCTGGAGGGCTGGGCACAGTGGCTCATGTCTGTAATCCCAGCACTTTGGGAGGCTGAGGCAGGCGGGCAGATTACATGAGGTCAGAAGTTCGAGACCAGCCTGACCAACATGGTGAAACTCCGTCTCTACTAAAAATACAAAAACTAGTTGGCCATGGTGGTGTGTGCCTGTAATCCCAGCTGAGGCAGAAGAATCACTTGAACCTGGGAGGCAGAGGTTGTGGTGAGCCAAGATTGCGCCACTGCACTCCAGCTTGGGTGACTGAACAAGACTCCATCTCAAATAAATAAATAAATAAATAAATAGTCCTGGAGATGGATGGTGATGATGTGATGGTTGCCCAACATTGTGCGTGTACTTAATACCAGTGAATTAATTGTACAATCAAAAAGGATTAAAATCATAAATTTTGTTATGTATATTTTATCATAATAAAAGACAAACAAAATAACAATAAACAAACAAACAAACAAAACTTGGCCTTGACCAGCACATCTACTGTATTGGGAGACAATTCTCCCAGGGCCAATCAGATTTCTGCATGTTTTGTGAGCAGAGACAGACTACCTTTGTTCCAGAGGATCTTTTCAAGGATATTTGTAGAGCAGACAGCCTTGGAAGATAAAGATAAAGATAGTGTCCCCTTCTGGAGCCAAAACCAGGTTTACTGACTGTCTGGTGGACAGGCTTGCTGCCCCTTATAAAAGACGCGGATTGCCTAAGCTCCACGTTCCTTACCTTGTCATGCAAGCCATTGCATGTGCAGGTATTACCTGGCCCCCTTTACATTGTTCTGCAGGAATTGGGGAACAAGTGCAAATGCTGATATTTGGGCTACTCTTATTGTTGTGAGGAAGAAAGTTCTTTATCTTTAACCAGAAGTCTTGTGTCTTCTGCCAGCATCTATGAAACTATAGCAGGTCAACTCATTGGCTTGGAAGTGTGGTCAAATCACAGGCCCTTCCCACTTTCTTCATACTTTTTGCATCGGAATATCAGGTGGGAGAAAAAAAAAAAGTCTATATTTCTGGCTCATGCCTGTAATCCCAGCACTTTGGGAGGCCAAGGTGGGCGGATCACTTGAGGTCAGGAGTTTGAGACTGGCCTGGCCAACATGGTGAAACCCTGTCTCTACCAAAAATACAAAAATTAGCCAGGTGTGGTGGCGCATGTCTGTAAACCCAGCTACTTGGGAGGCTGAGGCAGGAGAATCGCTTGAACCTAGGAGGCAGAGGTTGCAGTGAGCTGAGATTGTGCCACTGTACTCCAGCCTGGGTGACAGAGTGAAACTGTGTCTCAAAAACAATTCTGTATTTCTGACATTATGATGCAGTGGGCCAACTTGGGTTTATAAGAATCTTGCCCTAGACCTAAACCCATGAAGAGTTGGTTTCCTCCTTTTGGAGGCTGCTTCTCCCTTTTCACTCCAGCTGCCAGGGCACTCACAGTGAAGTTTCCCTGTTCACCTACCTGAGGACCAACATTCATCTCAACCTTCTATGTAATTTCTATATTCCTGCTCCTGGATTTAAAACAATTAAGATGTAATTCACATACCATAAAATTCAGCCTTTCAAAGTGGACAATTCAGAGGTTTTTAGCATATTCACAAGATTGTACAACCATCATCACTATCTAATTTCAGAATATTTTAATAACCATAGAAAGAAATCCTGTACCCAATAACAGTTACTCCCCATTCCTTTTTTCCCCATCCCCCTGGAAACTACGAATCTCCTTTTTATATTTATGAATTTGCTTGTCCTGGATGTTTTATGTAAATTGAATCACACAGTGTGCACCATTTTGTGTCTGACTTTTGTTTAGTGTGTCTTCAAAGTTCATCCATGTTGTAGCATAAATAAAAACTTCATTTTTATGGCTGAATAATATTCCATTGTATGGATAGACCACATAATTGTTTATCTGTTCATCCACGCTGGCATTTTGGGTTATTCCCACTTTTTGGCTATCATGAATAATTCTGTTATGAACATTTATGTAGAAGTTTTTGTGTTTTAAATTTTCTTGTGTATACACCTTGGAACCAGGGGGTCATATGGTAACTCTTTGTTTAACCTTTTGAGGTGCTGTCTAACTGCATTCCAAAATGGCTATGTACTTTTTCATTCTCACTAGCAATGTATGAGACTTCCAATTTCTTCACAGCCTCAGCAACACTTGTTATTGTCTGTCTTTTTCATTGTAGCCATTTTAGTGGGTGTAAAGTGGTATTATATTGTGGTCTTGATTTGCGTTTCCCTAATTGTTCCTTTTCTTATGTTTTCATTCATATTTTACCATTTCATGGTATGCTCTGAAGCCTGACATCTTGGTGGAACAAGTACCCCATGGAGTGGGAGAGTCATGAGTTTCAGGGACAGATAGTCCCAGGTTTGAACCCCTTTGTATCTACTAGTTATGTGACCTCGAGCAAGTTATTTAACTCTCTGAGTCTCGGTTTCCCCACTTATTCTATGTGAGTTATAGTATTAACCGCTCTTGGTGTTGCTGTTATTATAAGATAAATCTATGATAAAGCCCCTGAGTGGGCCTGGCACAAAACAAGTCCTCCATGAATCTCACCAACGAATCCAAGAGTCAGAAGGGGAGATTTACTGCCTGGGAGGAGATCTAGGCTGGGGACTGTTTAGCTTTTAATCTATCATCTGCTTTACTACAGCAACTTTTTACAACAGAGGCATTTCTGTGCCAAACATTAGCCTCTCTGTGCCTCTGTTTCCCCTCCATGCTATGGAGGTGTGTCCTCCTCAGAAGCATGGTGGGCCGCAATGCGAAGGCATGAGGAATGAGGCTGCACCATGCTGTCAAGTACTGGTGAATCTGCCAGGATAGGTTCTGGCACTTCCAAGTCCGTCTCTTGCCTCAACCATCAGATTAGCTGCTGCCTGAGGCAATTTCTTCCCCCCTCAGACAATGGGCTCTCCTTCTCCTGTGCAGATTTGTCCCCTCGTGCCCCTGTCCCTCAATAGAAGGGACAGGACACTCAGGAACTGTGGGCTGATGTGAAAAGCGGGTTCCTATCCCTCTGGTATGACAGAAACAAGGTTATCCCTCACTCTGAGTTGAGATCTGCCTGCTGGTACCATAGGACAGCCCCAACTCCGTCCCAGGCAAGCAAAACCGGAACTGTCCTGGGAGTCAGGATGCCAGGCTCTGTCTCAGCTACTGCAGAGTTCATCTTCCTGGAGCTCAGTACCCAGCCCAGCCCCTGAGTTCCTAAGGGGCGAGTTGGACCCACTAGCCCCTGGGTCCCTGGCATCCACACAGAGCTGGGCACAGAAGCCACTGACCGAGCCTACACCATCTCTATAGACCAATGACTGCCTGTTGTGCAGACCCTGCCCTCCCATGGAACTATTAATGACAGGGCCAGCCCTGGGACAGGGAAAGCAGCAAGATATCACCCCATGCCGGGGCATTGGCCCTAACTAGACAAGCCAACAGTCAGAGAGGGAGAGTCAGAGCCTAGGCTGCCAGATCCCCACCCCAGCCTGAAATAGAAACCCATTTCAGAGACAAATGGGGAAATGGTCCCAAGGCAGGAGGGGCAGGGTGGGCTGTTGCACCCGGCTTCCTGAGAGTCTCGACGGGCCCCGGGTCCTCTGCTGTAATGGGCACCTGTTGCCAGGCTCCGCCGACTCACTCTAATGCTAAGGAACCAGGAAAACTAGGTTCAGAGCTCTGGGTGTGGACACTGACAAATTACAGTCCCAGCTTCCACATTGGACAGGATCCTTTAATTTCTCTGAGCCTCAGCTTCTTCTGCTGTAAAATAGGAATAACAGTAATCCTGACTGCTTTCTTTTTCTTTTATTTTCTTTCTTAATTTTTTTTTGGAGACAGAGTCTTGCTCTTGTCACCCAGGCTGGAGTACAGTGGCACGATCTCAGCTCACTGCAACCTCCGCCTCCCGGCTTCAAGCGATTCTCCTGCCTCAGCCTCCTGATGCTTTCATTTTTGTGTAAAACACTTGACACATTGTAGTTGCTCAGTCAATGACAGATCTTGTTATTATTACCTAACTTTCTCTTTCAGCTCAATTTTGATGGAATGATTTATTCATCTGTTATTTCATTTACTTATTCGTTCAGCCAAACAGCCAACGCACACCTACTAGGTAAGCCACAACAGCTAATAAAGTTTTCAGAGTTAGGTAAGAATTGAAACCCTAGCGCTGCTGCTAGTTGGCTGGATAACTCTGGGAGAGCCATTTCCCTTCAATAAGCCTCCATTTCCTTGCCTGTAAAATGGGAACAATAAATACCATTTCTGGAGGGCATTGGGAAGTTATAAAGAGTCAGTGGCACTCGAGGCGAGCAGTTTGAGACCAGCCTGGGCAACACAGCAAAATCCCATCTCTACAAAATATTTTTAAAAATTAGCTGAGCATTGTGACACATGCCTGTAGTCCCAGCAACTTTTAGGTTGAGGCAGGAGGATTGCTTAAGCCCAGGAGTTCAAGGTTACAGAAAGCAATGACGGTGCCACTGTACTCCAACCTGGGTGACAGAGCAAGACCCTATCTTTAAAAAAATAAAAATTCCAAAATGAAAAGGGTCAGTGGGACAGTGGTGTGAAAACAGCCAGTGCATAGCCACTGATGGGAAAACAGGTGGCAGTGGGCTGTACAGAGAAACCAGGCAAGCTTCTAGCAGAACAGGCCATGCTGGGAGCTACTGGTAGTCGGGCCTCCAGAGACAGCCACAGGATAAGGCAAGGGCAGGAGAGAAGAGTCGGCAGGCTCAGAAACAATTGCCAGGTTTCCGGACCATGGCCCCTCCCTTTCTGATAAACTGACAAACAGTGAGGAAATGCAAAAAAAGGTTGTAAGAGTTTTAGAAGAGTCCCAGCCACACAGACAGTCGAGGGCAGTGTGGAGTTCCCCCCACCCAGCCAGTCATACACACACACACATACACTGGCAGCTGGACGTTCTCACTTTCGCATACACACCCAGGGGCTTGGCACACACACAGTTGCACCTTCTGGGGCACAACACTTTATGTTTGCAAAGGGCCTTCTTATTTTTCATCTCATTGATACTGAGGGGTGGAGAGGTTCCCTGAATCTGACCCATTCTAGAGCTGGCAAGAGATGACAGTTCCAAATATCTTCAAGAGCCGGGACTGAACGCATGAGCTGGGCTGCTTGTTTTCTCTGTGTGGGTGTCAGCAGAGCTGAATGGCAATAGAAACTCCGGAAAAGTTTTAACCCAGCTCTCCCAGATAGGTCCTTTCACCCTTAACAGGTCACACCTGGACTCAGGGACCCTTTTTTTTTTTTTTTTTTTCCCAAACCACTCTCGTGGGGCCAGCTCCAGGCTGTCTTAAGATTTAGCTGGAATGGCAGAGGTGAGAGGCTTCCCAAGGGTCTCCTCTGTGGACAATTATTCGGTCACTAATCCTTCCTACTCACTCCCTCAACCAAAGTTCCTGGGGAGTTCTGAGGGCAGGGCCCAGCCTCCTCTGTGAGGGCTGCTCTCCAGCGTACTACACTTAGCAGTGTTCACATAGCAGCGAGAGACCACTGTTGCCCCCATTTTAGAGAGTAAGAAATTGAGGCCCAGAGAGGAAAAGTGTCCTTGCCAGCCATTTGGACTCATACCCAGACCTTTGTGGCTCTGAGTCTTGCCTGAGCTATTCCACTTCTTCAGCAAGACACAGCCCAGCACCAATGTGTCCATCTCCTCCCCGCCCCCGCTGACCCCATCCTGCATGCCTCAGCCCTCCATGCTATGCAGTCTGCAGGCTCCAGGCATAGTCAGGCGGAGGAAGGAGGAGGACCCCAGTGTCTGCCCCACTGCCGCTCTTGCCTGTGATGAACCTCGGTGGCTGCAAGTGGACTGCATGTACTCAGGAAGATGCTAGGGGAGCTGAGGGGCGTAAGCCCTTCCAGGCATGGACCCAGAAAACTCACCCAGGGGTTAGCGAGTGCCCTGCTTGCAGTCCGTGAAGTGCTGGAGCAAATTCCCACTCGCGGAGCAGCCCTTGCTACCAGTCAGTTCTATGCCTGAAACTGTCGCGTGCAATGTCTGGCAGAAGTCTGGAGAGGCAGCAGATGAGGAAACCGAGAGACTTGGGGAGAGGAAGTAACTTGCCACAGCACAGAGCTGGCAAGCAGCAGGGCCAGGACTCGAATCCCGAGAACCCTGAAGCTCAAGTCCTTTACACCAATGCTGTCTCATCCTCTACCCAGCTGCCCACAAGTCACTTTCTTCACCCTCTGTTTGCTCACCCAAACAAGCAGCATCACCAATTTAGCCCAAGTGACTGTTGGGAGGATGGAGTGAGATAACATTTCAGGACAAGGGCCTGGCACAGGGAAGAAACGAATTGGGTGGCCGTTTTCTCTCCTCCTCTACATTCTCACCCCAGCCCTGTCCTGGCTTCTCTGGAGTCTGGAGATGGCCCTGCTTCTGCTCATTGCTGCCGCAGGAAACCAGTAACCTGGTTTTCTCAGCAGTGCCTGGAAGGTCCGTTAAGAGAGGCTGAGACCCCGAGATTAATGGCTGTGTTATCTGTGGCTCCAACCCTGTGGGCCCAGACAACTTCTACCCAAGAATGAGGACGGCACCGAAGATGGAGGGTGATCCTGGGGGAAAGGCTGACCCCAGGCGACCCTCCCCTCCGCAGTGCCAATCCGTCCTTGAGCTTGAGCTTAGGCTTTATGAGGAGAAGGCAGCCAGGGCGGCTCTACCTGGGCCCATGGTGGGCCCTCCCTGTCTGTAAGATGACTCATTCTCCCGCTTCCTCCACCTCCTTTTCTTTGTTACAGGTACTTATTGGGCATCTACTCTGTTCAGGTAGTGTTCAAGGCACTTGAGGTCAAAAAACGAAGTCCCACCCTTGAGACACCTGTAATCTAGCAGGGGAGATTAGTTTCTTTTGGTAAATATATAGCAAGCCAGATAGTGATAAGAGCAGCGGTAGAGAAACATAAAGGAAGGTAAGTGGCAGAGAGCTAGGGGACTGCAGCCTCGGACAGGTGGACAGGCCCCATCTGGATTTGCCAGATCTCCCTCTCCCAGCCACCTAGCCCGGAGGAGACCCTTCCCCAGGCCCCAAGCCCCCACTCTGTGCCAGACCCTGCCTCGGGGGATCTCAGCAGCAGGCCAGTGCCAAGGCTGAGACTCCCTGGGCACGGGCAGCAACTCAGGGCCACCAGGGCTTTGACAGGGAGCATCCCGAGCTTGCACCCCACCCCTAGCCCTGGGGAAGCTCTCTGCTTCCTCTGTGGTCCAGAGAGGGAGCACATCCCTCAACCATTCCCCAATCCCAATATCCCAGTAGACGAGAGGGCACTGGACCCAGAGAGGGTCAGGGCTTGCCTGGGTCACACAGCAAGGCAGAGCTCCCCCTCCTGCCCTCTCTTGGCATGTCCACAAAGGTAGGTTCAGGGGTGAGCCTCCCAGCACAGTGCTGGCCTGTGAGGGGCTGGCTGTGCCCCCCGTCAGCTCCTGGTAAAGGAGTGTGAGGTGTTTCTGTGGCAGGCCCATCTGGTAGTGTCAGCCTGCCCCACCCTCTAGGCTCTGACAGCCAAATTCTCCTACCCTAAGCCCCAGGAAGCTGAAAGCATTTTCCTTGCAACCCCAGCTCATGAGAGTTTTGGTCAACCCTGCCTCAGCTTGCTGTGTGACCTCAGGCAGTCCCATCCCTCTCTGGCCTCAGTTCCCTCATCTGCCAAATAGAGGAAGTGAATGCACTTACATCTCAGGAGTGTCACGAAGAATGAGCAAGACACTGACAGGAAGGCAGCTTGCACATTTTGAGACACTATCCAGATGACAGGCAGCAGAAAACTCTCAAAACCAGCCCCTCATCCTGTGGGGCCTGGGGGCAGCCCCAGAGCAGGTCCTTGATCCTTGATGGGAAATAAGCACAAATTCCACCAAAGCCACCTCTGCTCCCAGCCAGCTGACAGGAAGGGCCCTTCCTCTGTCCTTGATGGTGAGAAGGTATAGGGGGAGGGACGGGAAAGGGACAAGGCTGGGAGGCCTGGGAGAGCTTGTTCCGGGAGGCAGAGGCATAGCCCTGAGGTAGCCTTGAGAGCCACCAACCTCAGTCAGGCCCCAAGGCTGGGGGAGGATGTGAATGCTGGGTGCACAGTGTCCACCTGGGGGCTTGTCAGCCATATGTGCCTGTGCTGGAAGATGCACATGCATTCACAAGGCACAGGTGTTTGGAATTGTGCCCAAGTGTGTGTGTGTGTGTGTGTGTGTGTCTGTGTGTGTGTTTCTGTGAGTGGCTCTGGAGTGTGTACACCTGTTCACATACATGGTTGCCCAGGCCCGGGCCTCTGCATGTGCTCCACACACATGGCACTCCTGGGGAGCTCCACAAACCCCTAGTCCACAGGCCTTGTTTTCCCAGGCTCTGAAATCCTTACCATAATCCCAAACTGTCCCAGATACCACGGGAGATTTGTGCGGTTCCCAGGCTCTGGATTTTCCCCAGGAATAAAAGCAGTTACATAAGATGAGAAGCCTTAGGGGATAACTTTCAGGCACAGGCTCTCCCAGCTCAGCCCAGGGTGTAGGCTCCTCATGGGGAGGGGAGGAGTGCCCAAGGTTGAAGCCCCTCAGACCCTATGTTGCCTGTGGGCACTGATCCCTCCACAGTACTCAGTCACAAGCAGGAAGCCCCTGGGTCCTTTACAATAAATCAAGTGCTTTACAGTTTACACCCCACATGCCCTTGCTGGGTGATGCTCACCACTAGCTGGCCAGGCTGACTTTGGCATCCTACCCCCCGAGGCCCTGCCCCCAGGCAGCCACTGCTAGCTCAGTCCTAGGGTCTTCCTTCCTGGCCCTGGGCTGGGCTTGCAGTTCAGTACTGGCTACTCCCTTGGGTGGGTCTCACCCCTTCCTGAACCTTGGTTTTCCCAGCTGTGGAATGGAGCTGTTCCGATCCACACGAGTCAAGGGCTGAGAAGGGTCTCTGTAGCCTGTAATGAGGCTCCTGGCAGGCAGGAATGGTCTCGTGCACATCCCTGGCCACCGCCCATTGGCCCCTTGCTGCTCCCAGGAGTCAGGAGGGAAAACATTACCTTCAGCCCTCTTGACTGAAACAGACTGGCCCCAGTCTGTAGGAGGAGATGTGGTCCCTCTGGGATTCAGATCAGATCCTAAAGAGAGTTGGCCCACTTCAAGCTTGCAGGAAGCATGGTTGGTGGTCTGCTTGGACAGGAGGAGACTGGACATCTTTTTTTTTTTCCCAGACAGGGTCTCACTCTGTCACCCAGACTGGAGTGCAGTGGTGCAAACACACAGCTCTCTGCAGCCTTGACCTCCTGGGCACAAATGATCCTCCTCAGCCTCCCAAGTAGTTGGCACTACAGGCGTAAGCTACTACGCCTGGCTAATTTTTGTATATATATATTTTTTTTTCATAGAGACAGGGCCTTTCTAGTTTGCACAGGCTGGTATCGAACTCCTGGTCTCAATCAATCCTCCTGCCTCAGCCTCCCAAAGTTTTAGGATTACAAACGTGAGCCACCGTGTCTGGCCAGAGCTAGGCCCTCTTGCTGAGCTGCAGAGGTTTTCCCTCTCTGCAACTTGAGCCCCTCATTCTGTCCAGTCTGGGATCTGCTATTTGCCATCCATTATAGGAAAGCACAGAGAGACCACAGAGACCTGACAGAGTTGTAAGGAGCACGTGCCTGTGGATGCAGTTCTGCACTGGTGCACGCACAGCACACCCAGACCCGGACACAGCTCCACATAACTCATGCAGGTTCACACATGCATATGCACATGTGCCCTGGCACCTGCCACACTTGGGAACATACCACCCACAGTAGGCACTCAGGCACTCTCACATGCATGCACCCACCTCCGCCCAGCATACATAGGGCTCTAGCTTAGCTCAGCAGCAAGTTGCATGTGAAGAGCTTTCAGAACCAGGAAAGAGATAGGAGAGGAAGGACTGAGTCCTTGGATGCCCAAGCCCTTCCTTTGCCCCTCCCAGAGAAGCTAACAGGTTTCCCCAAGAACACAGATGGTTTGTGTGGCTCACCCTCTTCAGCCATCCCACATAAGTCCTGGTCAGAATACTCAAAGAAAGTAGGCAAACGTTTCTATGGGAGGATTGTCCCCAACTTGCCCAGTCAGCCACCAGTCCTGCTTGTCACCAACTCAAGGCAACATTTCAAGCTAATCACTGTGAATTTTGGAGCTCTCCACCCCCCAGCCTATGCTGAGTTCAGACATGGCTGTGCATCAATGATGCTGCTCCTGCTGGCTCCGCAGGAGTCTTTTCTACAACCTGAGGTCTCTCAGAGAGAACGAGGTTTGCCTTTGAGGTCTCTTCAGCCCCATTTCTTGTTCTTTCTCTCCTTCCTCTTGATGGCCTTTCAAGGTGCCCAGTGACTCCACAATTCCCTCATCCTGAGGGGTGCCTACAATCCAAGATCCGAACCTGTCTCTGCTCTAGGGCCACCCTCCCCTGAGAGCCGTGAGGTACTCCCAGCACCTCTGCTGCTCTGATGAGGAGGGGCCTCTGGGTTCACTGTCATCCACCCCAGAGAGCATATGGTCATTTTACCAGGCACCTGCCTCCACTCCAGGCTGGCTTAGGCAGGGAAGAGAGCTTTTCTGGGGCTTCTCACATTATTCGGCTGAAGTAACCTCTTCCTTGGGAGTTTACAAGTTTGCAAGAGTCAGACTGCCACAGCCAGGGCCAGAATCCTCCAACATTGGAGCCAGAATCGGGGAATGTTACAGCTTTAGAGTGTAGAAAGTTGGAGTTTGAATTGTAGACTTCTAGAATGTTTGAGTAATTATAGACTCTTAGGGCTAGGACTGTGGAATTATAAACAATTATAGCCAGAATTGAGGATTAAAGGAAATCAGGGCCAGAAGCGACAAGAGCATCACTCGGTCCCACCTCCCTGACAGCTGAGAAGAGAGCTGGCTTTATCACTCAGCAAGTCAGGGCTGGGCCAGGCCTCCTTCTCCCTGGGAGGGCTCTATCCAGACCTTCCAGAGAAGGTCTCAGGGCCTCTGGGGCAGCAGTACTCCCTGCTAGGGGACAGTGGGGACAGTGGCTTGCCTCTGCCCCTGCCCGAGCTTGCACTGGCCCATCATGGCACCCCATCACCATGAGATATATTTGGGTGCCCTCCTTAGATATTTCCACAGCTCCCAACACTGCCTTTTTTGTCCCCTTGTCCTCCAAGGCCTCCGGGCAACTCCTCTAAACTGACCCAATGAAGTCAACAGGAATAGGGGCACTTGCTCTGCCAATGCAAACATTTTAGCCCCAAAAACAAGGCTCAGCCTTGCTGGGGGGAGGGCCTCCTGGTCCATTTCTGCCTGCAGCTCAATGCTGACCTCACAGCCTCCCTTTTAGCTCTCAGGGCCTGTCTTGGTCCAGGGACCAAACATTCCTGATCCTGTACTGGACTTTCCTCATTCCAGGCAGAGGGCACCCCAGGCCCCTGCTCCTGCCAGTTTCCAAACACACATACACAGGGCCAGCATTTTTCGGTCCCTCCAGGATTTTTCAGGACTGAGAAGCCTCCATCCAAGCCCATGGCTGCCCTGCCTTTCTCCCCCAACGTCTCACCCACGCTCCATCCCAGGCTTTGACAGAGACCTGCATTGCCCCCTCCCAGACTGCATCTTCCCAGGAATCAGATGGTCACTGAGAATTCAACAAGGATTAGATCTGGAAATGGGAAAGGACCCCCCAGACATACTCAAATAAGGACTCTCAGATTTCCAGCCACATAGCTTATTGGAATCATTGGCTCTGTGAAAACTGAGAGTTCCTGGGGTGGGCAGGGACCCAGTTGTGGGGGGGTCACCATTACTATCATCATAGTTTTGTCACCAGCTGTTAGGATTTCTATATATCAGAGATTGTGCCAGCCACTTAATATCCAGGCACTCAGTCAGTCCTAAAAATAACCTATGAAGCAAATACCTCCACATCTACATTTTACAAAGGAAGAAACGGAGATGCAGTGAGGTTTTGCCCAAAGTTCTGCAGATAAAGTACCAGAGCCCTTTTGCAAGCCTCTCTAATATTTCTGCATTTGCTTAAAACAAATTTGAACCAAGCCTGGATGACACAACCACCTGTCTCAGAAGGCAGCCTGCTAGGGGAACCCCCTTCTTCGTGGTCCCCAGGGTCCTGCAGCCTCTTCCTGCCCAGGCAGTGGAGAAGAGGCAAGAACTTCATTGATGGTCAGGGTTCCTCCTCATAAGCCCAGCTCTCTTGCCCCTGCACTAGGAGTGACCATGACAACACCCCCGCCCCACCCTACAGCACACACCACATACCCGACATCACAGCCTCACTCCCGCTGAGTCCAAGTCCTTGCATCTCAGTTTGGGAGACAGGCAGGGGATTCCCACCACAAGACAAACCCAGCTTACCTCCAAGACTTGAGCCAACTCATTGGATGGTAATTTATCAGAACATTATCTTTACATTAAAACAAATGCAGAAATATTTTAGAAGCATGCAAAATACACAGGAATTTTGAAAGATAAAACAATGAGATTTCGGAGCAGCTTCTCTTGTGTGTGCATGTGTTTGTGTGTGTGAGAGGGTGGGACCTGTCATACTTTCTCCACCCAGATCTGGGTGAGCTTTCACTCTCCCAAGCCCTCCAGGGCACTGGGTGGAAAAGGCAGAGCCACCACAGAAAACATTCTGTCAGTGTCACCCCTGCACAAATGTGCCCCACCTTCCATCACCCAGCTCAGCACACCACAGGGGCCATGGATGTGCCACATAAAACACACACCTCACAATTCACACAGCACATACCCAGCGCACCATCCTGCCAGGGCTCCCGCCACAGAGTGTACATGCACCCTGGACCCCTGTGTTACCCCAGCACAGTCACTCAGAGCTATAGAGAGTTGCAGTGCACACTTCTCGCAGGTGAACACACACCGCGATCCATGGGTCACACCTTGCACATACTGCACACTTACCTCATACAACCCATTAACCCATTGCTCACAGTAATTTTTTTTTTTTTTTTCCAGACGGAGTCTTGCTCTGTCGCCCAGGCCGGAGTGCAGATCGCGCTCACAGTAATCATTTACACATTGCCCACACTACATGCAGGGACTCACCCCCGGCCCCCGCCCTGATCGGCCGCAACCCTGGAGTGTGCAGGCCTGTCCTGTATCCCCGCGCCTCGGCACCCCTTGCCCCCCTGTCCCCGCCCGCGCACGCCCTTACCTGCGAAGCGCTGCACCAGCCGGTCCGGCCAAGATGTCACTTGCCCAGGCGCTGCTGGGAGGCGAACCCGTCAAACGAAGGGTAGACGTGTAGATGGCGGCAGCAGCTCCGGCCCCAGCGTCTCTGGGACCCAGCGGAGCCAGAGCAAAGCGGCAGGGAGGGGCTGTGGCCATGCGGCCTCGGCACCCCGCGTTGAAGTCCCGCCCAGCCCGGATGGGACTCGGCGGCCCGCCCTCGTGGAATGAGGGGTAGGTGATGTCTGGAAGAGGCTGCAGGCCTCTGGGGACCGCTCCTGGGCTATGACCTGGGACCGGTGGACTCCAATCCAAAATCCTTCACGACTTTACCCTCCCTGGCCTCAGTTTCCCTCTTTGTATTGGTGTGTGTGTGTAGGGGGTGGGTATCAAATGGTGATTTCTCCCATCTTTCCAGCTCTGACATTCTGCAGTTCTGGGATAGTGGGGAGGAGGGAGGAATAATTTTAATTATTATTTCCTTGGGCACCTACTATGTGCCAAGCACTGTGCTAAGGTGTTTTAATGCATACCTCATTTAATCCTCATAGCAATTCCAGAGGCATTATTACTCCTGTTTTATAGGTGGGGAAACTGAGGCACAGAAATGAAGTGATTTTTTCAAGGTCACACAGCTGGTAAGTGGCACACCTGAGATTTGAAGCCAAACGGTCTGACTCCAGAGCCCAAGTACCCTTGAAGCGAGGGTTTGTAACACTTTCCACACCATACCCTGCTTCCTCCTCCTCATAACAATCCCAGGAGCTTGGTGTTACCAGTCCATTTTACAGATGAGGAAACTGAGGCTCAGGGAGATTAGCTTGCTCCAGGTCACCCAGTTAGCAGGACATCACACTCAAGATGGGAGTGGGGATGGGAGTGATGCTAGGGATGGTGTCAGGACAGTGCCTGGTACACAGTTGGTGCCTCATCACTGTCAGTGTTCCTCCTGACTGTCACTCTCCTTCCCTCTCTTCTTCCCTTTTATCGCCTAAGATCTGGCTGGTGGACAGGGACCTCTGATTCCCTCATCTCTAAAACCTCCCGGATCTGCTGTCCTCAGATACAAACCAGCTCCTCCTCTTAGCCCCCATTGTGGATTTTTATTCAACAATTACTGTGCCAGGTTGTGTGCTAGGCACTGAGGGTGCACTGGAACAAGACAGTCCAGACAGTGCGGGCCTTGTGGAGTTGGTAATCTAGTGGGAAACATGGACACTAAGCAAATAGTCATGCAAATTTCATACATAGTTGCATATTGTGTTAACTGCTAAGAAGGAAATGTCAAGAACTGGATGAAAGACTGTCATGGGGAAAGAGGCCGTCTTATTTAAATTGAGAGATCTGGGAAGGCTTCCCAGAGGAAGAGACATTTAAACTGAACTAGGAGGAGTTAGACTTAGTCAGATGAAGGTAAGGGGAAGAGAATCCTAGGCAGAAAGTACACAGAGGCCCCAAGACAGGAAAGGTCTTCCCTTCACTGTCAATGTTCTTGGGAGAGGTGACAATTCTTGGACTCTTCTCTGCAGTGCCCTGCCCACCTATCTGGTCTCAGCTTCTGTAGCACCCACAAGATGGCCTTGTCAAGCATCCAGTGACCCCCATGTCTCTGAAGCAATGCACACATCTTGGTCACTCCCCCAGACACTTTCAAAATTCCCCATGTGACCTGTACAGCTCCCTTCCTGGTTCTTCTCCCACTTCGCACTCTTCCCTAGGTAGCTCTGTCTCTGTCCTCCCCAGGGCTCTGTCCTACCCTCTTCTTGCTCACTCTGTGCATTCTCCCTGGGGAAGGCGCTCATTCTCCTTATTCTCCTTTTATTCAGCAAATGTTGAATTTCTACTATCTGCCAGGATTAAGGAACAATTTTTTAAACAACAACAAAAACAAAATTGTAAAGGAAAATGTTAATAAGCTCAGTGTAATAAAAAGTTATGTTTGTACAAAAACTATAAAAAAAGAAAGAAGCAAGAGGACAGACTACAGACTGAGAGATTATTGCAATGCATATAACAAAGGATTGTTATCCAGTATATAAAAATAACTCCTACATGTCATTAGGAAAAAGCTAAACAACCTAACAGAAAAATGATTGAAAGACATGAACAGGCATTTCACAGAAAAGAAAGCAATTATGGCCAATACACATAAGAAAATATGTTCAACCTCACTACCAAAAAGGGAAATCTAAATTAAAACCAAATGAAATGATAACATTTCATGCATATCTGATTATCAAACTTTTTAAAGTTTTTAAAGTTTGATAATTAGTTTGGTTGAAACCAATTCCATTCCTGCATTGCCCTAGACACATTTCTACATGTGGCCAGAGGCTGCCCTACTGGACAGCAGATACAGGATATTTCCATCACCACAGGAAGTTCTAAACATTTAAAACACTGACTACTTCATTATCTAACACTGAATGTGCTGCGTTTTCTCACATACAGAAGCGCTCCTGATTCTGCTGATTCTGCTCAATTAAAACAAAATTGGTTTGGTTTCAACCAATAATTGGTTATTCCGCAAACATTGAAACCAATTATTTGGTTGAAACCAAACCAACTTTGAATTGACAGGAATTTTTACACACTGCGGGTGGGATTAGAAGTTGAACACAACGAAGTTGAAGAACAATCTGTCAATATCTAGTGAAAGCGAAAATGCATAGTCTAAAACTGAACCATTCCACTTCAAGGCATATAACCCCTGCACATGTATAAAGATGTGCATCACAGCACTGTATCTTTTTATTTATTTATTTATTTTTTGAGATGGAGTCTCTCTCTGTCGCCCAGGCTGGAGTTCTACGGCATGATCTCAGCTCACTGCAACCTCCGCCTCCCGGGTTCAAGCAATTCTCCTGCCTCAGCCTCCCAAGTGGCTGGGATTACAGGCACCCACCACCACGCCGGCTACTTTTTGTATTTTTATTAGAGATGGGGTTTCGCCATGTTGGCTAGGCTCATCTCAAACTCCTGACCTCAGGCGATCTACCCACTTTGGCCTCCTAAAGTGCTGAGATTACAGGTGTTAGCCACCATGCCTGGCCTCTTCCCTTCATTATTAAGTACAGTTGTCTTCTAAGAAAGTGGAAAGGCCTGAGAAGAAAGTAGTTGAGCCTGAAAGACCTAGAAAAAACTATTTATTATTAGAAGAAAATGTGGAAGTGACAAAGCTCATTGGGAGGGCTGGACAGTGAAAGATGTAAGCTTGGCTTATGTGAGAGATGTTAGACTCATCCTTATCCACCATGTGTGGGGGCTCTTCTGTATGTGAGAAAACACAGCACATTCAGTATTAGATAACGAAGTAGTTAGTGTTTTAAATGCTTTAGAACTTTCTGTAATGATGGAAATATCCTATATCTGCTGTCCAGTAGCGTAGCCTCTGGCCACAAGTAGAAATGTGTCTAGGGCAAAGGAGGAATGGCATTTTTAACTCCAAATTAACTTATGTTTAAATGTAAATAGCCTCGTGTGACTAACAGATACCATATTGGATAGTGTAGTTTTATACTATGCAGAAATTGTTGCTGAGTGTTAATAGTTTTAAAAAATGTTAATGGCATTTGGGGAAAATCAGGGTCTTAGGATGAGCTGGGGGCACATTTTTCCTTTTTAATTTCTGGGAATATAAGCTTTCACTATTCACAAATTTGTTATCAGGAATAAATTATATTCTTTTTTTTTTTGTCAGAGTCTCACTCTGCTGCCAGGCTGGAGTGCAGTGGCACGATCTTGGCTCACTGCAACCTCTACCTCCCGGGTTCAAGCGATTCTCCTGCCTCAGCCTCCCAAGTAGCTGGGACTACAGGCACACGCCACCATGCCCAGCTAATTTTTGTA